>NC_137123.1:44497029-44692966 GCF_949319135.1 Squalius cephalus | reverse complement strand
TTGTAATAGTAATTTAGCTACCTCAAGTTAATCCAATTAACTGATCCAAATATTAATAACTGATCATAATTGATAATTATGAGTTATTATTAATATTTCCCCTTTGGGCTAATTTGTTTCACCCCGCTTCAGTTTATATAAGGGCCTGGGTGTAATAATTACATTAAGCTTTTGCTTCAGAGCCGAGACGGTGTCCCAGCTGTCAGCGGAGGCACAGGCCTACGCTACGGAGGCCACATCCTGCCCGTACGGAGGTAACATGTGGAGTTACACATATGGACTGACCGTTAGGGCACTACCACATATGGAATATCTCTGAAGTAGATCCCGCGTATTTGAGGGATGAATTCAATACTATACAGAGATGACAGCGGGAACTCTGCCGAGGGAAGACACAGGCTCGCCAACAGAGAAGCCGTTACTGTAGAATTACACATATGGGAACACCTAAGGAGGGGAATCACAACATATGGGCATCTAGTCCAGTACAGGGGCTGACCAACTGGGCATACACACAAGTACTAGACCTGGCGTCTGATGTCTCCACCACATCTGACTGCCGAGGATGCTGGAGGAACTCCAACAGGGTTCGCCATCTGGGGAGCTCAACTGAGGAGCAGAATAAGCACTCGTATCCCATCCTTGTAGGGGAATGGCGCTGCAAGTGTGACCCGTGGCTATCTACTTGTAGACAACACACGGGAAGACACCGGTACCTCTCGGATATTATAAAATCTGGTGAATGTGTTGGGTGTCGCCCAGCCCGCAGCTCTGCATATGTCTGCCAAAGAGACATATGCAGGGCACGGATGAGACACAGCAACGCAAGGGCTGGGTCTGCCTCCTCCGGGGACAGCACTTGCAAGTTCACCACCTGGTCCCTAAATGGAGTGATGGGAACTTTGGGCACTTACCCAGGCCGGGGTCTCAGGATGACATAAGAGTCGGCAGGCCCGAATTCCAGGCACGCTTCGTCGACCGAAAATGCCTGCAGTTCCCCCACCCTCTTAATGGAAGTGAGCGCAGTCAGGAAAGCATTTTAAGAGACAGGATTTTAATCTCCACTGACTGCAAAGGCTCAAAGGGTGCTCTCTGTAAGGACATCAGGACCACAGAGAGGTCCCAAGAGGGGATGAGGCGTGACCGAGGGGCATTCAACCTCCTGGCGCCTCTCAGGAACCTGACTTCCAAGTTGTGTTTCCCTAGAGACT
Organism: Squalius cephalus; assembly: GCF_949319135.1. NCBI lineage: Eukaryota > Metazoa > Chordata > Actinopteri > Cypriniformes > Leuciscidae > Squalius > Squalius cephalus. Next base: position 44,691,755 of record NC_137123.1, on the reverse strand, counting down.
TACCGTCTACTTCATTATGATGTGCAGCAATAGCGGCAACATACACTTTCAGGGTGGAGGGAGACTGTGTTTCCCCTTCGTTCCAAACCATCTTGCAGTAAAGAAAGCACGACATTGATAGGGCATCGACGGGGGTCTTTTCTGTGGGAAGAACACCGATCAATGAAGAGGTCCCACTTCAAAGTGTAGGCTTGCCTCATAGAGGGAGCTCTCGCTGAATTGATAGTGTCAACTACCACTGGGGGTAGGTCACTTAAACCCACCGCGTCCCATCCAGAGACCACACATGGAGGTTCCAGAGTTCTGGACACAGGTGCCAGATGGTGACCTGTCCCTGAGAAAGCAGGTCCTTTTTGAAGGGAATCCACCAGGGAGGGGCTGTCGAGAGGTACATGAGTTCTGGGAACCAGGTCCCTGAGAGTTTCTTGTGCATTTCTTTCAGTTCCTCGGCCTGGTATACCTGCAGGAGGGCCATGGCATGCAAGGCGGAGGTGGCCTGTCCAGCAGCACTGTAAGCCTTGGCTGCCAGAGAATCACGATGGTTAGCTTCCCGCAGTGGGTTTTTGAGTACGTGCATTGGCTCTTTCTGTTACCACTTGAAGGTGATACCGCTCTCAGACGAGATCCCAATTGGTCAGTCACTGACGATTAAAGTCGAACGTGACTAACTGATAGGGAACCTTAATTATAATGTTATCAGTCAATTACATTTTCAGATAAACTATATTGTGTATCAGATTTTTTATATTGTGGGTTAGGGTTTAGGGTTAGTTGTCTTTACAGTGTATCATTTTGGGGTGGCATGAGTTTGAGTTTGATGCGGGACTGTCTCTTAGAAAAAAAGGCTCTGTATAGAACCTTAAAGGTTTCTGTCAGATGTTTCATATATACCAACTTGGTCACCGTGATTTTGCCAAGTAAGATTGTTTTTGGTTCAACATATTTTGTAGATCCTGCAACAACATTCCTGTACGAAAATTTTGTTCTAACCCTATCCAAATAACCTTACCCTACCCATTACCTATCCATAAAAGCAGAGAGAAATGCTAGGTGAATAACACTGATGTAGAAGCACTTAACCCTTGTTGTAAGCCTAAACTTGACATAAGTTGTAAACTTGAAAACTCAAATCTGACTGGTTGATTGCAATGTGGTGAAATCCACATATGTTGCACTTGGTGAAAGGACGTTTACCATGTAAAACTTTTTAGGGGTTCCCATCATGGGATAATTTTATGGATTTAGATTGAATTCATTTAGTTTTAATTATTGTTTTCAATTTTAATTACATTTTTGTGAATTAGACAGTTTGTAAACATACTTTATCACTAGAAAAAACAAACAAACAAACAAACAAACAAACAAACAAACAAAAAAATAACCCATTAAACATGAAAGTGTTATGTAATCATTTAAGACATTTCTCCTTATATAGAACCTTGGCTTAAAGGGTTCTTTAAAATTGAGTCAAGAACCCTAGGGTTCTATATTGAACCCCATTAAACCTTTTTTTTAGAGTGTAGTCATAATTTGTGTGAAAAAATAAATAAAAGTTGGGTGGTATTTTTGGAGCTCCATCGATTGATTTATAATTCTTGATTTCTCTTTAAACTCACTTACAATGAACATTTTCTACTTTTCCTCACCTCATAGTTACAACGCGGACTGTTGAGCAGACGCGTCTCAAGCCTATTAGTGATCCAACGCTGGATACTCCTATAGGTTACGTCCGTGGATCACGGCTGAACGCGTCTTCTCCACACTCATTTACAAACAAACATTTTTTCCCCTATCGTGCGTCTACTCTACACCCGTACCACTAAAAAGACGGATTATATCCAAGACTTCAGCCATAAATTAGTATTAATATTGATAGCATCACTGGTAGCGTCGTTGCTAACTTAACGTACTGTCCATCTGTTAAAATGGCGAATATATCAGATGTAAGTAGTCTACCTTTTGGTGCAGGTAAGGACACATTTGAGCTGCACGCGGTGCAGTCTGAGCTGGAAGCTGTTGAGAAACAGATCCACGACCCTTTAGTGAGAAAAGCCGAGCTGATAGACCGGCGTTTGGCTCTTGAAACATCACGCGCCGATGCACACAAATCAGAGATTAACGTTACTAACCCGCTGACTCCGACCTCGTCTACTCCATGCGTTTCTCAACATCGGTCCCGAGCGTCGAGGTCGCGATCAGCCATGGTCTCGTTCACTCCGGCTCCAACACGCCACCACGAAGCCTGGATGGTTCCGCAGCGGAAGACGCGAGTCAGGTCTAGACCAAGAAAACTCTCTCCGACCCTCCCGGTTTTCGAGATATCCACACAAAACCGCTTCTCCCCTCTTCGCGAAACAGAACGCGATGCTGTGATCATCGGCGATGCCATCGTTCGACACGTACACGCTACGTTAAATAAAAGTAAGGTGCATAGTCACTGCTTTCCTGGTGCTCGTGTTTCTGAAATCGCTGCTCGCGTTCCCGAGATTCTGAACGAGCGCGTCGGAACTGTGGTCCTGCACGCGGGAGTGAACGACATCAGGCTGCGCCAGACGCAGGTTCTGAAGAAAGACTTCAGGAATCTGATCGATACGGTACGCAGCACATCGCCTGAAATAACGATCATTGTGTCAGGACCGCTTCCCACGTACCGACTAGGTCATGAAAAGTTTAGTAGATTATTCGCGCTAAATGAATGGTTAATGTCATGGTGCAATGAGCAGAAACTGCTCTTTGTAAATAATTGGAATCTGTTTTGGGAGCGTCCTAGGCTTTACCGTGCTGATGGCTTACACCCAAGCAGATTCGGATCGGATCTTCTGTCAGATAACATCTCCAAAATGTTAAATACCTTTTGACTAGTAACCAAAAGTCCAAATCATAGTCTCTGCTGCACCAATTTAACTGATATAAATACTAGTGTTGAACATTGCATAGAAACTGTGTCTATTCCTCGTTTAGTGAGATCAAATAATAAATCTACTGCAGGATCTAGAAAAAATCTAATTGTTATTAAACCAGAAAATGTTGCTATTAGTAATCAAAAACAATTTCTAAAGCTAGGTCTTCTAAACATTAGATCACTCACACCTAAGGCAGTTATTGTAAATGAAATAGTCACAGATAATAGCTTCGATGTACTTTGCCTTACTGAAACCTGGCTTAAACCAAATTATTATTTCGGTCTAAATGAGTCTACTCCATCAGGATACTCCTATAAGCATGAGCCCCGTCTGATTGGTCGTGGCGGCGGTGTTGCAACAATCTATAGAGATATTCTCAATGTTACTCAGAAAACGGGCTATAAGTTTATTTCGTTTGAAGTACTTGTACTAAATGTTACGCTCTTAGATGTTCGAAAAACATCCCTATTATCTCTAGCCTTGGCTACCGTATATAGACCGCCTGGGCCTTACGCTGATTTCCTAAAAGAGTTTGCAGATTTTCTCTCAGACCTATTAGTTAATTTCGATAAAGCATTAATTGTTGGAGACTTTAATATCCACGTAGATAATTCAAATGATGCGCTAGGAGCTGCGTTTACAGATTTATTAAACTCCTTTGGGGTCAAGCAAAACGTTACCGGACCAACTCATCGTTTTAATCATACACTCGATTTAATTATATCACATGGAACCGATCCAACCGATATAGATATCATTCCACAAAGTGATGATGTCACTGACCATTACATGGTAACTTGCATATTACGTACTCCTGTAATATATCATGCTGCGCCGCGTTATCGATTAGGCAGAACAATCCTTCCATCCACCATAGATAATTTTTCAAATTGCTTATCTGATCTGTCTCAGCTGCTCAGTGAACCAAAACAAACAGATGAACTTGAGGAATTAACTAGCACTATGAGCACCATTCTCTCTGGAACATTGGATATTGTTGCACCCATTAGATTAAAAAAGGTCAGAGAGAAAAGTAAAGCACCATAGTACAACAATACTACGCATGTTCTAAAGAGAGAAACCCGTAATTTAGAGCGTAAATGGAAAAAAAAACTAACTTAGAGGTCTTTAGAATCGCATGGAAAGACAGTATGTCACGTTATAAAAAGGCCCTAAAAGAGGCCAGGGCTGAGCATCTCCGCAAACTAATAGAAAACAACCAAAACAATCCTAGGTTCTTATTTAACACCGTGGCTAGACTAACAAATAAACAGATGTCTCCTGAACAAAATATTCCGTTACAGTTTAGTAGTAATGATTTCATGAAGTTCTTCACTGAGAAAATAGAAAACATCAGAACCACAATTGTAAACGTTCAATCCTCAATCGCGCCTTATAATTCAGCCTCAATTATCACCCCGCAAGAACAATTACAGTGCTTTACAACTATAGAACAAAAAGAGTTAAATAAACTTATCACTTCATCTAAAACAACAACATGTTTACTAGATCCTATACCAACTAAACTATTGAAAGAAGTGTTACCTGTAGTGGAAGAGCCTCTCCTCAATATTATTAACTCATCTTTATCTTTAGGTCATGTTCCAAGAACATTTAAACTGGCAGTTATAAAACCTCTCATTAAGAAACCACAATTAGATCCACATAATCTAGCAAATTATAGACCCATTTCAAATCTACCTTTTATGTCTAAAATACTAGAAAAAGTTGTGTCCGCTCAACTGGGCTCTTTCTTGCAAGAAAATGACATCTATGAAAAGTTTCAGTCTGGTTTCAGGCCGCACCATAGCACTGAAACTGCGCTTGTTAAAATCACAAATGATTTACTTTTAGCTTCTGACCAAGGCTGTATCTCAATATTAGTTTTACTTGATCTTAATGCTGCGTTCGATACTATAGATCATACAATACTCTTAGATCGACTACAAAATTATACTGGTGTTCAAGGACAAGCATTAAGCTGGTTTAGATCGTATTTATCTGACCGCTACCATTTTGTTTATTTAAATGGAGAAAAATCGATCATAACTCCAGTAAACTATGGAGTGCTGCAGGGATCTGTGTTAGGCCCTCTATTATTTTCAATATATATGCTGCCACTTGGAAATATTATAAGGAAACATGGAATTAGTTTCCATTGTTATGCTGATGACACTCAAATCTATATTTCATCACGGCCAGATGAAAACGCTAAATTATCCAAATTGACAGAGTGTGTTAAAGATATAAAAGATCGGATGACGCGCAATTTTCTTTTATTAAATCCAGACAAGACAGAGGTACTAATCATCGGTTCAAAAAACCACCCACAAAACCTCTCACAATACAACTTTAACATAGTAGGATGTCCTGTTACTTCATCCTCTACAGTAAAAGACCTGGGTGTTATATTAGACTGCAACCTGTCTTTTGAAAATCATATTTCATATGTTACAAGAACAGCCTTTTTCCACCTTAGAAACATTGCTAAGCTACGTAACATGCTATCAGTTTCTGACGTTGAAAAGTTAGTTCATGCATTCATGACCTCGAGACTAGATTACTGTAATGCTTTATTAGCCGGTTGTCCTGCAACCTCAATAAACAAGATACAGTTAGTCCAAAATGCCGCCGCCAGAGTTCTAACTAGATCAAGAAAATATGATCATATAACACCAATTTTATCATCACTACATTGGTTACCTATAAAGTTCCGTATTAATTACAAGGTATTGCTACTGACTTATAAAGCCCTAAATGGCTTAGCTCCAGTCAATTTAACCGATCTTCTATCGCCCTATAATCCATCGCGCTCTTTAAGGTCACTAAATTCTAGGCTTTTGGTCATACCTAGGATATCCAGATCCACCAAAGGAGGGAGAGCATTTTCACATTTAGCTCCAAAACTCTGGAGTAGTCTTCCTGATACTGTTCGTTGCTCAGACTTGCTCTCCCAGTTTAAAACTAGATTAAAGACGCATCTCTTCAGCCAGGCATTCATATAATACTTTTAATCTTACAGTTAAATCCGACCTCTAGTTCATAAACGCCAGAGGAGAACTGGCCCCCGACTGAGCCTGGGTTCTCCCAAGGTTTTTTTTTTCTCCATTAGGTCACCTGATGGAGTTTTTCGGTTCCTTGCCACTGTTGCCTTTGGCTTGCTCAGTTGGGGATATTTGGGGATATTTAATTTAATTAATCAATCAACGATACTATTGATCAGCATTACCAAACGTGGACGTTCCACTAGAAACAAACATTGATGTATTGTTTTAATTAAATACTGTGAAGCTGCTTTGATACAACCTATGTTGTGAAAAGCGCTATATAAATAAACTTGACTTGACTTGACTTGACTTTACTGCCACTAGAGTTTATTTCAGCTGGAATCTGCAATGTATTTTATGTATCGGCTTTTTGAGTTTTGAAAAAATGTAGGAGAGGCATGATTTTCCAGATTAACATAGGTTGTTATTTTTGCAATTTCATTTTCATAAACTCAACATTCCACATTCACATATTTGCGCGAAACCAATGGTCTTCTGTTTCTGTCCTGTGATCAGTGCTGGTTCACAGTGTCTTCACTAGAGGGATTGCGTGCTATCCCGGCATCTGCTGTTTCCATTCAGACTGAAGGCGAACTGTTATAATACGAGCAGTCAATGGTAGAGTGTCCTTTATACTCTCTCTCTCTTTCCTATAATCTGTTCTTGTCTGCATAGCATCCCTGTATTGTTCTAGCTATGGCAGACCATACCTCCGCCAGAAACATATGCAGGCAAACACTTCTGTGTGACCAGTGTTTCTTTATTTAAACTGACTGTGCATGTAGTTCATTTCATGTGTACTTGCGGTTTGTTTTAACATGCCACCTATGTCAATTAGGCACTGTGGTGAGAAACCATGCCAAAGCGCTGCAATAGTTCTCATGAAGTTTCTCAAAGATTCATATTCTTACATCAGCACCACTGAGCTGTGCTGATTTAACACACTTTACAAGAGCTGTTTTACTACATCTGAGGCTCATAAAAGGCATATTGTAAACATAATTTTAATAAAAACTGTCTTTGAGGAAGCAGTTAGCTCTGACAATACAGCCCCAGACCACCATCCGATCGGCAGCCATTTCAGCTACACATTCTCAGAGCTCTGGGCTTTGTGCTTTGCAGTATGGCAGATTGAGAAGAACTTCTTGCTTATATGACTTCAGGGCATGTTGAATAGTGTCTAGTGTCTTGCAGAGAGAGGCGATTGGGAAGCTTGTGCTGGAAGGATCAAAAGGGGTGTAAGTGTAGTGAAATTGTGCCAGAGAGCCGGAGTGAGGGTGGAGTAGTGCTGTGTGTATGTGTGTGTGCGTATATTGGTGGGAGTCTGAGTAGGGATGTGATGAAAGCATCCCACGTGTTGGAGCACATGGTAGGGCCACAGCGCACAGCTCTCTCTGGAGGTATGGAAGCAATTACTGGCACTGAGGGCCCACAGACACCCACTGAGAGAAGTGGTCCCAGAAAAGAATGCACACAGTTCTCTGCAAGGCTAAATTACTTTCGTATGAGGACTAAGAGGGTAAGGTTAGTGTTTCTGTTCCTCTGTGTTTTTTTTTTTTTCTTTTTTCTTTTTTTATTAGGAACAAATACTGAGGGATATTTAATTCAGATCACACATTTCAAATTTAAGAAAACAAGCCACAAAAATACCACTGCTAATTAGACTAATGCTACTCCCCGTGTGCGTGCTGAGGAGGCCGGGGAAAGAGCGATGGCCAGCCGCCCTCCAGGCAAAGCAGACTCCGAACTCTTCTCGCATGAGAAGCGAGGCAATTAAAATACTGATGCCTCGATCCCAAACCCCACACTGCTGGGTGAAAGTGTGCAAGCGTGAGAGAAGCCCTAACCCCCTTGGTTCAACGGTGCACACTGACGCACGTAAACACGGCTTTGATTATTAAACAGAAAACAATCGTAATGGTAAGGCCAACTCAAAATCATTCGCTGTTTAGCATTTCTGCTTTACACAACACAGCATCAAATATATGCTCGAAATATTGAACAAATATTGAAAAAATAAATAAAACTGAGTCAAAAAAGGTGTGCATGATTGTTAGTCACACAAAAAATGTTGGCTTTTTGCACTGTTCATCTTTGTCTGTCCAGAGAAATAAAATGGGAAATGTAGTGTTACAACCCTCCCCATCAAAAATTTTCAATAAATGTATGTAGATTAAATGTAAAATCTATGTAAAGTCTGCTGATTCAGATAATACCAGTTTTGTCATTCAACATGCATTAGCCTGATAGCATTTTTTTGTACTATGGATCCTTTAGTTTGTATGCAGATAATATATAATAATTATACACTCACCTAAAGGATTATTAGGAACACCATACTAATACTGTGTTTGACCCCCTTTCGCCTTCAGAACTGCCTTAATTCTACGTGGCATTGATTCAACAAGGTGCTGAAAGCATTCTTTAGAAATGTTGGCCCATATTGATAGGATAGCATCTTGCAGTTGATGGAGATTTGTGGGATGCACATCCAGGGCACGAAGCTCCCGTTCCACCACATCCCAAAGATGCTCTATTGGGTTGACATCTGGTGACTGTGGGGGCCATTTTAGTACAGTGAACTCATTGTCATGTTCAAGAAACCAATTTGAAATGATTCGAGCTTTGTGACATGGTGCATTATCCTGCTGGAAGTAGCCATCAGAGGATGGGTACATTGTGGTCATAAAGGGATGGACATGGTCAGAAACGTGGCATTTAAACGATGCCAAATTGGCACTAAGGGGCCTAAAGTGTGCCAAGAAAACATCCCCCACACCATTACACCACCACCACCAGCCTGCACAGTGGTAACAAGGCATGATGGATCCATGTTCTCATTCTGTTTACGCCAAATTCTGACTCTACCATCTGAATGTCTCAACAGAAATCGAGACTCATCAGACCAGGCAACATTTTTCCAGTCTTCAACTGTCCAATTTTGGTGAGCTCGTGCAAATTGTAGCCTCTTTTTCCTATTTGTAGTGGACATGAGTGGTACCCGGTGAGGTCTTCTGCTGTTGTAGCCCATCCGCCTCAAGGTTGTGCGTGTTGTGGCTTCACAAATGCTTTGCTGCATACCTCGGTTGTAACGAGTGGTTATTTCAGTCAAAGTTGCTCTTCTATTAGCTTGAATCAGTCGGCCCATTCTCCTCTGACCTCTAGCATCAACAAGGCATTTTCGCCCACAGGACTGCCGCATACTGGATGTTTTTCCCTTTTCACACCATTCTTTGTAAACCCTAGAAATGGTTGTGCGCGAAAATCCCAGTAACTGAGCAGATTGTGAAATACTCAGACTGGCCCGTCTGGCACCAACAACAATGTCACGCTCAAAATTGCTTAAATCACCTTTCTTTCCCATTCTGACATTCAGTTTGGAGTTCAGGAGATTGTCTTGACCAGGACCACACCCCTAAATGCATTGAAGCAACTGCCATGTGATTGGTTGATTAGATAATTGCATTAATGAGAAATTGAACAGGTGTTCCTAATAATCCTTTAGGTGAGTGTATTTATAAGCATTGTGGTCTTACACATTAAGCATTGTGGTCTCAACATTACTACCTTTTCTGTTCTATCAAGACAGGTAACACTGTTGATCATACCTAGCTGGAGTGGAATTTGAACAAAACTAATGCAGCTATTGATTTTTACAGCAAAGCTCATAGTGACGCAGCAAGCTTCAGGTGAAACATGTCTAGACAAGAATGGAGTAAAACACTGTTTTCCTATAGGCTGTGTTCGCATGAATGAGCTGTCTATAGGTCTGCACTGTGACTTTAGGTCTCAGTTTCTGTATGTTGCCATACATTATGTCTCCAAAGGCAACTATCTGCTCTTAGTCTGGAAAACACTGTTGACTCCATATTAATATAAATATCATTAAGCAACAGGCATTAGCGTTTTAATTTTTTCCAACCTGCAGCCTGTTAACGTTCTGTGTTACAGGATGTTTGCATAAATAATTAATTTAATTTATCTGAATATGTAAAATTACTATACCATCTGATTTCTTCTTTGAGAGAAACACAATAGTTCAGTCTGCTGATTTTTCTATATATACTTCATACACGAGAACATTAATTCAATTCAAGTTTATTTGTATAGTAATCAGGGCCCGTGTAACACTTCACAATTCAGTTCCCTTTCAAGGAAACTCGCGCTGCGTCATAAGTTTTATGACACTATGGGAATGCCTTAGACTGGGTAAACCCAGCCCGATCTGCCGGCGATTTGATTTCGCCCTGCAGCTCAGGCTGGAAACCTGTACATTCTTCTATCCTGCTTCCATTACACATCTGAACACGTCCCCAGTGTGGCAACGCAGCACAGCATCTTGTTCCTGCTTTTTCAGGGAACAGGGTTACATTCAAGTAACCCAAGACGATCCCTTTCAAAAGCTACTCTCAATGTTGCGTTGAATTAGCACTATGGGAACGAGAATACCAACGCCGCCGCACTGGAAGTGTCTGGACAACTAAGGTTGTGTAGTGTGTGCGCACAAACATGCGAAATGCCTCAGACATGAGCTTGGGATGTTGACTCAAGGATGTTTGAGCCCGGAGTAACATGAACATCTAAACTATAAAATCTGATAAATGTGTGCGGAGAGGATGAGCCTGCTCATATACTTGTTTCAAGGGGGCGCCTCTTGCCAAAGCCTTGGAGGATGCAACCCCCCTGGTGGAATGAGCCCTAACTCCTGGAGGCGAAGCTTGACCACGCGCCTCATAGGCTAGAGCAATAGCATCCCACACCCTGTATGACATTGTTTGCTTGGTGGCGGTCATCCCTGCCCCACAGCAAATGGAAAATTGCTCTGACTTACACCACAGTCTAGTGAGGTGGACGTAAGTCTGAAGAGCACAAACTGGACACAGTAGGTGAAGTTTCCCCAGCTCCGGTGTAGTGAACGGCGGAGGACAGAAGGTCCCTCCTGTGCGGAATCGCCCAGGGCGAGACGTCGAGGTAGGATATCATCTCTGAGAACCAAATTCTGGTCGGCCAACAAGACGCCATCAATAAGAGGCAGTACCCTTGTTGACGGTCCTTGGCCAAGGCTCCTGGGAGCAGAGCGATCGGTGGAAATGAATAAAGATGCAGTACCGGCCACAGATGGGCCATGGCGTCCAGATCCAGGGGGCTGGGTGATTCAGAGAGAAGTAGAGGGGACATTGCACTGTTTCCTGTGAAGCGAAGAGGTCCACCTCTACTTTGTAAAATCTTTACGAAATATGTTTGACTACCTCAGGGTGGCGTTTCCATTCCCCATGTGTCGCAGCCTGACAGAAAGTCTGCTCCCACATTCAAATGCCCAGGGGTGTAAATCGCCCTGAGGAACAGGAACTTGTCATGAGTCCAAAGCAGAACCTGCTGTGTTAACCTGTTCAGACGGCGCGAATGCAGTCCGCCCTGGCGACTTATGTAGGCGACTACCCTAGTGTTGTCCACCTGCACAAGGACATGGTAACCCCTTAACTGTTGGAGGAAGTCCTTCAGAATCAGAAATTCAGGCATCAATTCGAGGCAATTGATGTGCCAATCGAGATTACTGCTTCTCCAGACCCCTTGGGCTGGACGGCCATCTAAGACTGCTTGGCGACACGTCAGGGAAGGGTCTGTCATTAGCATCCTGCGACGACAACATACACCTAGAGTGGGACCCAAGGCGAGGAACCAGGGTCTGAGCCACACAGAAAGGGTACGAAGCCCGCAGCGTGTAACCCTTACAATAAAAATGGATTTTAGAAAGTGCATGAAGTGCTCGGTACAAGATAAGCGAGGACGAATTCCAATGTCGAAGCGCAAGCTCTTGAAACTGGGCCAAAATCAGGGAGTCATCTATGTAATTTAAAATGGGGATGCCTTGGAATTGCAATGAAGCCCCGAGCTGCATCCATTAATTTTGTGTATGTGCAGGGTGACAAGGCTTCACCCCCGAAAGCAAACCTCTGCAACTCCTGTGTTGCGGCAGGATTTCTGTATGAAAATATGCGTCGTTGAGGTCAATTGTGACAAACCAATCTTTGTGTTGAATTTGCAACACAATCATTCTGACTGTCAACATTTTGAACTTAAATATTCTGAGAGAACACTTCAGACCGTGAAGGTCTAGAATTGGATGCAACCCGCCATTTTTTTTTGGGAACCAGAAAATAGCAGCTGTAATAACCTGACTGTCTGTCTGGGAGGGGAACATATTATATGTCCTCTTTATCCAGCAGAGTTTGCAGTTCTAGTATCAGCAAATGTGTGGTCTGGATGAAAGGCTGAATATAGTTATTTTCATATTAGAGCAGTTTCAACACTGAATCATAAAATCATAGCTCGCAAACACACACAGTGAGTTTGCACGGGAGGACACCGTGATCTGGAGAGAGAATGAGAGAAAGGACCCATCTCCCGCTCCTCAGCCAGATCGACTCGCGTTGTGCGAGACGATTGCAAAGCACTTTAATGGAGAACGACTCACAGTGCTCGCACTCTCCATGCTCAAACACAAACACTCAAAGCAAAGCTCATGCATATCATAATCAGAGATAGGCCGTTTATTGTTTGGGCTAGGAGCATGCATGATCAGTTCCTGAGGGATCTGCTTGTGCCACTGTGAGTTTTTTCCCTTGAGAAAACTCCACTCTCGTCTGCTCTTTTCTAGAGGGAAGAGGGAAAACATCTGTACAAGGCGATTCAGGTCCCACTCGCGCTGAGGCAGTGCAGAGACTAGAATCATGTGGTTTTTCAGAGAGAGCTCGCTGAGGAGGCTGAGAGAGTTGTTAATCTCTCACGCCGTTCAGAGACTAGCGAGAGTGAGCTGCAGAATGAGGATGTGTGTTGTCGCTAATATCCTCTGATCCAGCAGCAAGTGCTCTGCTGTGTATAAAAACAACCAGCCCAAGAGAGCAGGAGATGGCTGATGAGGGTGAAGAGGATATACAACCCAAACCCCCACAGCTACCCTGCACCGTGTATGTTAAGCTGTTGAGTATTATGGAACGTGGTTCAACAATGCTTCAAAAAGAAGCTGTTGTTGGAGCGCGTGAGGGAAGAAACCGCTCGTGACAGACTTCACAAATGTTTCTTTCCAGCCATAAAGCTCCAGCTCTCGTGAGCCTTCTATTCCTGTCGGATCTACACAATGAAATCGGAAAGGCATGGAAGAACCCATATTCAGCGCGCATTCATCGCCTTCAGCGAACTACGCTGATGTTGAGAGGATGCGCAAATACGGGTATGTGTCGATGCCCCAGTTGACGAGATGTTCGCGAACTATCTCACGTCTGCAGAGGCATCAACACTAAGTGCTCCGGCCCTGCCTTTTAAGCCACTGAAATATGACTGCACGCTTAAATGGCAGGGCATATGCAGTGGTGGGTCTGGCTGGTGATGACTTGCACACAATGACGGTGTTGCAAGCATACCAGGGTGATCTGCTGACAGATATGGTTTTCATAGGATGGTGAAATAAGGGCCCTGAAGTTCCCATATATGCATACCCTTCCCATAGGCCTCCTCTTATGTTAGAGTCGTCAGGCTTATATAGCGGGTAGTGCCAATCTGTAGTAGTGAACAGGTTGGCTGTATGGAAAAATGATCTAGTAAGGCCACTGTTCATTCGAGCACCAAACAGACATTTTTTTGTGTGAGATGGCCACCGCTCTGTCAAGCTCCAGATAGAACTACAAAGTCAAGTGTTGTCCCTCTTCGGGCCACCTTGATAGCCACCTTATACTAGAGCAGCAGTTCTCCTCTCACATTAGAGCGTCGTTGAGATTATAGCTCTGAACTTCAGTCACTTTATATTCGTGTGTCGGCCCTCACAGAGCTGAGAAATCTGATGATCTGAAAATCATCCTGCCTAATCATTCACATAAAATTCATTCATTCACGTGAATGGTCATGAATAATGATGTGATTCACACCTGAGAAGACAATGACCTGCATAATGCCTTTCATTCAGGTGTGTCACTTGAGGTATACCACAAGTAAAGAATGTGAGGACTTATTTTGAATGCATGCAAATTGTATAATATCCAAGGTAAACATTTCTAGTAACTATGCAGTTAATTCTCATACTGTATTTTCAGAAAGTTTTGGATTATATCCTCTCCCCAAATGTGTCACTAATAAAAATAAATAAATAAATAATTTAATAAGAAGGTTTATATTGACTTATTAAAATGTTGCTTACATCTACCTTGTAAATATATGTTTTGTATAAATTTTATATAAATTTTATTAAACAGTTTTCACATAGAAATCAACAACAATTACATTTTTAACAATATTTCAAGTGTAATCTTTCTTTTTAAAAAGTATACATTTTATCATACGCATTTCAAAGTTAAGGATTCATTAGTTTGAATTTTGGAACAGACACTAATAACATCTTAGTTGATAATTCAATATACCTACTTTATTTTTGACAAAACATCACATACTATATATTTTGCATATGAGCAGAAATTGGCGAACAAAAGCTTATTTGATGTGACAGTAGTCTTTTTTACAGTAAAAACTTTATAATCTATCCAAAACTAATCAACGAAATCTTGTCTAAACATTCATATTTCGTCTGTAACATAGACCTATCGTTTTTATGATATATTAGCATATAAATGTCAATTTGCAGTTTAATACATTGCTTATACAAAGACATTTTATTTCAACATATTTCAGTCGATTTTTACTCACCTCAGTATAGCAATATATTTTGGTAAAAGCTAAACTAGTAGATGTGTTCAAGTAAAAATAACGTTTACTAATGTAAGTGCAAGTGTGAATGAACGGCACAGATGCGTGCTGTTGTTTACTACAGCTGTGCCATTCATTCATCACACACAGAAACACGATTCATATTTAAACAGTCTTAGAAAACAACAGCGCGCATCTGTGCCGTTCATTCATTCACACACAGACACGCGATTCATATTTAAAGTCTTTTTGCAGTTTACAGACACTATTGCATATCACGATTAGAACAAAGCACTTAAGAATAAAGAACTTACTATTCACAGTCCTCAGCTGGATCCGTTGCTCCTCGAAGCAATTCTGAGGTAAATTTCCCAGGATTATTCCTCACAGCGAAGCAAAATGATGTAAAGTGCATGAGTCTGATTAAACTTGATGTGTTTTATCCAGCTGATGTGGGCATTGACACATTTGCATGGATTGCCTCAGATCATTTGCGTTTGAATAGCACGCGCTCTCCGTGGGCGTGTTCACATTTGCACTTAATGAG
The DNA here is from genome assembly GCF_949319135.1 of Squalius cephalus. Lineage (NCBI taxonomy): Eukaryota > Metazoa > Chordata > Actinopteri > Cypriniformes > Leuciscidae > Squalius > Squalius cephalus. The sequence continues at coordinate 44,676,564 of NC_137123.1, read as the reverse complement.
CTATAATGAGCTGAAATGAGAACGAATGACATCTCTCTCTTTTCATACAGATTACATAAACTGAGATTTGTTTTTTATATAAATTACTTCATTTAAAAGAAGAGAATTCAAGCTTTATGCCTGTGTGCCTGTATGTGTGACTGAGTATTCGCTGAGTTACAGTTCATTTTTGGACTTTACAGACTTCACTGACATAGAGAAGGCAGAACTCGCATCATGTTTATTTTTCTATATTTGGCAAAAAGCACAACACTTTGTTTTTATTGTGAGTATACACACAAAAAAATAGACTCTTAACAGAATCAAATGATGTATAACACTTATATGTAAGATCAAGGGCTCTGAAGCACTGTGTAGATCCAGGATCGAGTAGAGTCACTCCCCTCATTTGCAAGGGTTAGGAAGCGATATGTTGAGTTCTAATCTCCAGGATGACCGTCTCTATGATCCGGTCTGTGAGTGCTTACTGCCACTATCTGCAGTCCTCCCTATCGGATGCCTCCACTAGTGAGGCAAATAGTGTTAGAGACTCTGTTTAGGGAACAAAGCAATGCCCGGGCTGATGTCCGTGAATGTCGAAGCTGTAGGCCTTACTGTACTGCCCTACAAAGCAAAAAGGCAGTAACTACGCAGAGTGCAGAACTGAGAAAAATGACTTTAAAGTTATTCTGTCATCCAGCCTAAGTAGTTGTAGGTAGATTATTGGACATGTGGCTGTTTTGTTACTTAATATTAGCTTATTCTTTGTATATATCAATCCTCATATTTAATTTTAATATTTTACCCCTATTTTGCAGTTACTGTATTCTTGCTTTGTAAATTTGCTTTGTATTACTTACCAAAAACGTGGCACAATACCAAGGAAAAAGGCAGTAACTACAGATTCTCCAAAAGCTATTACCATTTTTCTCCAAAACGACACACATTTGAGATAAGATGTTTTGTCACATAACAAACGATGCCTTGAATGTCATGAAAATGATAATAACTCATTTTTGACCAAAAATGCAGTTACTGCCTTTTTGCTTTGTAGGGCAGTGTAGGCCTCCTCGATAATCCAGTAGTATAAGATTGTACTCCCCTTGCTTAAAGGGTCGATAGCACTTTTGCTGAGTACACTGCCTGTTGGCAATGTAAACCCTAGAGCTGGAGGCGCTCCCCTCATTAGGGTCACTTTCAGAGTGCCCAGCCTCCACAGGGCTCTGAATCACTGTGTAGATCTAGGATCGAGTAGAGTTACTCCCCTCGTTCGCAAGGGTTAGAAAGCACAATGCTGAGTTCTACTCTCCAGGATGCCCATCTCTATGATCCGGTCTGTGAGCGATCACTGCCACTATCTGCAGTTCTCCCTATTAGGTGCCTCCACAAAGGAGGCAAAATATGACAGAGACTCGGTTTAGGAAACAGACAGGTTGTTGGCAAGACTAGGTCATTAAATTAGACCAGGTCAGCCTCCCTGGTGGCATGTGGGGTTGACTTCATGTCCCCTTCAGAAAGTGACTGGACGGGACTCCTTTGGACCCCCTGGCCATATTCCCTTAAAGGAACCCCCCTCTAAAGTCGGGCTGTGGTATCCATGCCCTTGAGCTGGCTCTGGGTCAAGTCCTTTTTGTGAAGCACAAAGTTACTTCCTCGCTTAGCATGAAGCTCGTTTACAGTGGATGGGATTCCTTCTTGTATTGCTCCCACATCACATTATGTAAACTGCATCTATGACAACGAACTGCACAGATGCATATATCATAACAATCTATCAATAAATGTGATGGATTGAATTAATTGACCAACGTCATTTAAGAACACGTTGAATAACGCAGACTAAAATAATGTGAGCCAAAGCCTGCCTCCATTTTCATAAAGTCCACAAAGTAATCCACAACAGGCTCAGAATTAAAGCAACTTTTACAGACGCTAACACAAACGAGACCAAACACAGGAAAAGGTTAACTTAAGTAGTTACACAAACAAGGAAAATTAACGATACAGAGCTGAAAACAACAAACTAATCATGTTAGTAACATAGACAAAAGAGTGGCGGGACATTCAAACAAAGGAACACATGTGACTGATGAAAAACTAAAAGTCCATGAAAACGAAACTAAGAACAAACTAACTGAATATTTGTAACAACATTACACTAAACATTTCACTTTTAACCGATGAGGAAATGATTACATTTATCAATGGCACATGGATTGGGCCAATGCTGCTTCCTCAAGTTGATCATTTTCAAGTGATTTTAAGCCATTCATACATGAGAGGCTGCGAAAGAGAACGCAATGCGTTACTTGCACACTGTGATAGATTGTTTCTATCTAGAATGTCTAGAAGGGATCTATCGGAAAGATACCTTTCAGACAGCATACAAGTACCGAACTGAGTTCTCTTTTGCATTTTCTTGAGCAAATACACACAAAATTATGTCAAAATGCCCATCTTGACTAGTATCTAGGTAAATACAGTCTTAAACAGTTAAGAAAATATCGGATGTGTCAATATAACAGATCCGTGCATTAGGTCTTAAAGTGATAGTAGCCTCATATACCTTTATATTAAATATTAATCAAACTACAAAACAAAAACAGAGAATTACCAGATACTGCATTTACTTTTATACATTTAAATTGATAACTTTTTGATAAGTATTTGAAGGATGAATATGGATTAAGTATATGGATTTATTCTGTAATAATCCATATACCATATCCATATTCTGAATTCAGAATTCTGTATTCTGTAATATTAAAATTACTCTAACATGAGGCTTTACTTAAAGCGCCGAAAGAATATAGGGCAGACTGGGGGAATTGTAACAATACATCTCTTTACATTCCAAATAAGCTAGAATGACGATGACACGAACATACAGTAGAAGTCTCTCTCTACCTCACAAAATATTGTTTATTTATTTATTTAGCTAGCTTGCATTTTATTTTAATTATATCTATTTAGTTTGAAAGATTATTATGTATAAAGACTAAATGAAAATTTTGATATGGTTGACTGGGCGTAGGTTTACTTTACAAATGGAATCTGCAATTGATTTGAGCTGAGAATGGACATCTTGAGAGTCTTGGGAGTTCTTTTAATGTTGCCTGGCTCATACCAGAAAATGAGTATACTATTTATAAGGAAGTCAAGATATTGGCTGGAATTTATGAATGCCTTCAAATAGATTGAATTGTGTAGATGACTTATTTGGGACTTATTAATGGTTCTTGCACATGGATTTTTTCCTTGTTAATGAGAAGAAATATCGGACTTAAACACTCTAATAGTTTCCTAAAATACTTATTCAACAGCACTACATAGCTATTGACAGCTACAGTAAAAACATACATAATGACTTAATCATTAATTGAATGAAATAGATGAGTGATTTAAGTAAGGGGGTATATATACTTAAGAAAATATTAATAAGGGGTAAGGCAGGTCCTTATAATTGAAATTGAGCTATATGAACATGCTCCTCCCACAATTTTCGTTGTTTTCAAAGTTCGTAGAGCCAGACTAAGGATACAGACGTATAAAAGGTGGCATTTTTTGAGAAGAGGCTCAGCTGAGATTTGTTTTGAGAGCTCATAGACCTGAAGGCATTCTCCCTCACCATCTGAAGCGATTTAATGCGGTGCGGTGTGCCTATCTCCTCTATCTTTAGTAGAATGCTGTAGCGTGAGGAGACTCTCTGCTCCCACTACTCTGACTTTAGGTGCACATCACTCAGCTGCCAGCAGATAAGACAGCCATCCACTCCTGAAGCCTCCTACTGGAGCTGCCTCATTTCCACAGCAACCTTCTCTGATGTGCTCGCTCATCTAAAGATTTCTCTGCCTCCTTCTTTCTTCGGAAGTCTTTTCTTCCCTCCATTCCTGTCTCTTTTACCATCCTGTCCAGACACAATGCTGTACATTCCTTTTGAGTGTTTGACAGTGCAGTCTGGAGGCAAAAAGGCTTTGGCTGCATTGCCACACATTCTAGTAGGCAGAAAATGTGTTGGCTGAAGCACAAATACCAGCACTTGGGGTTAATGTTGACTTGTGCAGTCTTCCTGTCCGAATGGGGTGTAAACCTGCAGTGAGAGAAGTTAATAGCTGGAAGAAGGCACTGTCCTTTCTCCTCCTCCTTGATATGTCCAAACAGAGAGAGAGAGAGAGAGAGAGAGAGAGAGAGAGAGAGAGAGAGAGAGAGAGAGAGAGAGAGAGAGAGAGAGAGAGAGAGAGAGAGAGAGAGGAAACGAAACATGAGTGAGAAAGGGAGAATATGTCAAAAACAAACAAATAAATAAGGAGGGGGGGTAAACTTTTTTTTTTTTTTTTTAAATACATCTTGATAGTTAATAGCAGTCTGGACTAAAAACAGTAGTGGCAACATTTTGTCTCTGGCAAAGGACAACAGTAATTATTCATAGTGAGAGTGATGGCTTCCAGGGGTTGAAGATTGATTATGTTTGATATGCGATTTTGTGTAATCTGTCTCTGGCTGGGACCCATCCAAATTGGCCAGATCTGGAAAAAGGAGAAGTGTCTTCCCAAAGGAGAGAGAGAAAATGAGAGCGGAAGTGTAGCTGGTATTCCTGCACAATGTCTATCTTTAATCAATTGCAGTGAATTGGCCCTATCTTGCACCCAGCGCAATTGATTTTGTACACCGACGCATGTATCATTCCTATTTTGCACCCGACGCACAGAGGACTTTTCCCTCAACAGACGCACGTCGGTTAACTAAGAAATACACTTGCGCTCCCCGAGGCGGTTCAGCGCAAAGAGGAGGCGTGTTCCGGCGCAAACGTTCCCTCATGCTATTTTGCAGGTTTAGAAAACAATTCCGCCACTAACCGGAAAAAAATTGTTTAAAGTCAGTGGCGCGTTGCGCATGTTATTCATATGCTATTTTAAGGGCGCATGCTTGGCCATAATCAATGTAGAGTGTGCACAACGCTCATACACTTTGATTCTGTCATCTACACACAGACGCAGCAGTTTTCATTTTTGCAAATCATACATTATTACGATTGATAGATGGGTGATTCTCCAACTATGGTACTTTTTGGACCTGGATATTGTCAGAAAATGAAACATTTTTAATTAAAATATTACTGGCATAATTTGTTTCCCCAGTATGCCTAGATACCTGCCCTGAAGTTGGCTGTGCTGATTTTTATAAAATAATATGTATTTTTTTACATTTTTTCCAGACATCGCAAAATAAATGGTCATTTCCACAACCGAACAAAAACATGTGTTTTCAACCAAAAATGTTGAAATATTTGTAGATATAAATATATTGGGTTACACATCACACTTGCATCTTTCCAAATTGTAAATTGATTTATTTCTCTGAAATGCAACTGTTAAGATTTTACAAAGTTAACACCCAAAAAACGCTGAACGCTGAACACCAAGCCACTGAAACCTTTCATTCATATTTCTGACATTTTCAAATCTGATATTTTTTAACTCGTATACATATACTACCCTTAACTGCTAAATAATCAACACCACCACCATCATTACCTTAACTTTATTATTTTTTAATGTTTTACCCAAAAATATTTGTGGTTGTGGAAATGACAAGGGAAAGGCGGGTTATGGTGAAAATAACATTTCAGATATAAAACCTGTAGAATTATAAATGATCTCTGTCTTTCCTTAGGAACTCAGCATATTTAATTTGATCAGATTTTAGTCTTTCCCTGAATAGTCTGGACTTCTCTGCTGATGTTTTGAGTGCCATCTTAAAGAACTACAGACTAAGTCAGATTTAGTTGTAAACAATAAAATATCTCAATTTAAAACATTCTCTATGACATTATATGTAAAGTTTATTTGTTTACACTATATTTTTAGTACTATAGGCAAACTACTTTACTTTTAAGCACAGACAATGTCCTTGCAAAGCCAGCCTGTCTTTATCACTTAAGACGGTTGTGGAAATGACATTTTCCCCCTTTCCCTCTAATATCTCATGTTTGACTAGCCTGTTAGTGTTAGAGTTAGCATTAAATAATCTCAAATATCACCTGATGAAATTGTAAAAATCCAGAAATGTTTCTGTCATAATGAATTATGAGCAGTTCAGAAATGACATACAATAAACATACTCGCAGTATTTCTCATATTTACCTTGATATATCTCCAATTTATTAACCTGTTCTGGGACCATTCTTTCATTCAGTCATGTGGTTTCCTCTGGAGTGTCAGTTAGTATGGTTACTGAGTATACAAATCTAGAACACTGAGCCTGGGATTGCATTTAATGCAGAGGTGTGGAAATGACAGTGAACCCAAGGGACAAGTGTTCAACATGTTTAAAATATGTCAAATTGAAAAGAAATATAAAAAAAACTATTAGATTTGAATGAATTGGGTTATAATGCATATTTTCTGTTTGAATTTAAAATTATATCAGTATTAGATTTTAAATGAGATAAGGTTGAAGACCCAAAGTCTGGCCTAGGGACAGCGGCAAAATAGTAAAAAACGCATATAAAATGCTTCCTATTTTATATAAAACAACAGAATTGAACAATGATTTTTTATATATAGGTTCCCCTACACATGTAGTAAGTGTGAAAAGAAAAAAAAAGTGGAAATGTTTTTTTAGTTTTTTTAATATCTGTCGAGGACAGAAAAAGTACCATAGTTGGAGAATCACCCAGATAGATAGATAGATAGATAGATAGATAGATAGATAGATAGATAGATAGATAGACAATTTATTATAAAAGCATACATCAAGCTTACACATTTACCCAAATTATCATGCGCGCCTGTTTAACCGAAGTTAATTTGGGTGTGTTTCTCCATCCACAACGTCCCTGACGAGAACGTCGGTCTCCTTGGCTGTGAACCGCTCCTCGCGTGCGCCTGGCAAATGGGCCGTTATAATAGGAATCCGCTATAGAACAAGCGCGCCTGCTCTTAAAGGGAATGTGAGATGTCGCTCTGATTGGTTTATTTCACGTTACGTCCAAACCACACCTATGAATAATGAAGCTACTTCAGACCAACCCATTTTAGATTTGCGTCGGGCGCAAGAGACATTTATCCCGCCGGTAACAGCGCTCAAGACCCGCCCACAAAGTTACTTGCGTTTTGCGCTTGATACTTGCGTTTCAGACCATTAAAATAGGGCCCAATAAGTTTTAGCTAGTGTAGAACTAATGACCTTACACAATCATTACACATGCAGTAATAAATTGAAACATGCAGTGAAGACATGAGTAAGACATGTCTAAATAAGACATGAATAGACATTTGTATTCACACAATACTTATGCTTGTGTGGGCATGAGATTTTATAATAAGTACAGGTGCTGGTCATAAAATTAGAATATCATCAAAAAGTTGATTTATTTCAAGAATTCAACTTAACAGGTGAAACTAATATATTATATAGACTCATTACATGCAAAGTGAGATATTTCAAGCCTTTATTTGTTATAATTTTGATGATTATGGCTTACAGCTTATGAAACCCACGAAATCAAAATCCCAGAAAATTAGAATATTACATGAAATCACACAGTAATTACACAGTGATACCATGGTCATTGAACCAGGTTTTGGTTCTTTTGGCAGTGTGGGCAGGTGCAAATCCTGCTGGAAAATGAAGGAAGCATGAAGTGCTCTGAAAATGTCCTGGTAGACGGCTGCGTTGACTCTGGATCTAATAAACCACAGTGGACCAAAGTCCTCTTTTCTGATGAGAGCAAATTTTGCATCTCATTTGTAAACCAAGGTCCAAGAGTCTGGAGGAAGAATGGAGAGGCACACAATCCAAGATGCTTGAAGTCCAGTGTGAAGTTTCCACAGTCTGTGTTGGTTTGGGGAGCCATGTCATCGGCTGGTGTTGGTCCACTGTGCTGTCCACTCAACGCAGCCGTCTACCAGGACATTTCCAGAGCACTTCATGCTTCCTTCAGCAGACAAGCTTTATGGAGATGCTGACTTCATTCTCCAGCAGGATTTGCACCTGCCCACACTGCCAAAAGAACCAAAACCTGGTTCAATGACCATGGTATCACTGTGTAATTACTGTGTGATTTCATGTAATATTCTAATTTTCTGGGATTTTGATTTCGTGGGTTTCATAAGCTGTAAGCCATAATCATCAAAATTATAACAAATAAAGGCTTGAAATATCTCACTTTGCATGTAATGAGTCTATATAATATATTAGTTTCACCTGTTAAGTTGAATTCTTGAAATAAATCAACTTTTTGATGATATTCTAATTTTATGACCAGCACCTGTATACTATAATAAGAACTAGGCCCTGAAGCTGTGGTGATGTCATGGTAAATCCCACAGGTTCGTAATACCGTGGTTGGGGATCTGAGGTGAAGGCAGTTATAGTAGGAACTTTCTTCAACCTTTCTGACTTTCATGTAGGCTAAGATTTGTTAAGAGGGTATGGGTAATGAGACAGATCATGCAAACACATACCTGTACAATTTCAATAATTTGAAAATGTAAAATAGAAATAGAAATGTAATTTTTAAATAAAAAACAAAGTTTTTCAAGATTAATTGAATTGAACTGAATGTTGGTTTGACACTTTTTGTGTGAAAATCAGCTAATAAAATAAACGTTTCTTATATAATATTTTACAATTGCTTCTTAAATAATATCTTCCTCGACATCAAAGTTCAAAGTCTATTCGGTGCCTCTGAACAAACAAATATTATAGTAGTGGTCATCTGCACATGGAATACCATTCATTCAAAGTGGTGGCATGTCAGTGGGAAACAGTAGTGACCCTAAGACAGAGCCTTGAGGGACACCATGAAGTGTAATGCATGATTATGGGTGTTGGTGTGGTAATTTATGCAATGGACAGATTTAAAATAAATGCAAAATTGCCAATTGAATTTGAATGCAAAGAAGTAGAATTAAATTATTTTTGTGTTATTTATGCAATTTCTAACTATAAAAACAAAGTTTGTCAAGATGAATTATGAAGGTGCATCCATGGCATTCTCATAGTACTTGAGCTGCTTTTTATTAAAGCAACTAGCTTTCATGTTAGTGCAAACCACATGCTCTACACTTCACCCCAATGCTAAGTCTAGCTAAACATGCATAAAATAACACTTTTACATTTACATTCCCTATCCTTTCCCATCCAAAACATGATTGGAAGTGAAAATCATGTTCCCAGTTTCTACAATACTACTCAATTAACACTCACACAGTGTTAACTCAAATGGATTAAGTAAATTGGTTGAAAGTTGTAACAACATCTTGTAAGAACTGTACACTCTCAGAAAAAAGGTACAAAAGCTGTCACTGGGACAGTACCCTTCAAAAGGGTTCTAATATGTACCATTTAGGTACTAATATGTACACTTTTGGTACCAATATGTACCTTTGAGGGACTAAAATGCACTCTTTATGTACAAAGGTGTACCTTTTGAAAAGGTGACAGCAGTGGCAGCTTTTGTACCTTTTTTCTGAGAGTGTATTGAATTAACTTGTTCTATTGAAGTAACTTAATAAGCAGCAAAAGTATTTAATTTTGAGTTTGTAAATTTGTATTTGTATTTGCATATTTATATATAGTTTATATATACACACACACAAAAAAAATATTTTGCTCCTTGTCTTTGTATTTACAGAATTACATCACTTGTGTTTATTTTTTATTAAATACAAATTCAGTAAATTCCTCTTCCTGTCATTCCATTTTAAATTCCAATTCATCTTTCTGTTATGCATTCAATTCATCAATTAAATGTTGAGTTTCTTGTAAAACATACTCGAATAATCTTTATTTACAACTATAAAAAAATATTGTTTTACAGTTATACAGTTTTAGTTGCATAAACAAAGAGATTTAATGAATATAAAGTGACTAAATCATTATCTAAAGAAAAAAAAAACTCGATCAGTGAAGGAAAAACAGAAAAAAAGAAAATAAAGAGGTAGAGGTAGAAACAGAGGTAGAAACAGTAACATTGGCAGAAAGTGGTGGTAAAATAGCTCATCAACCTTTCTGGGGCGCCCTCTGAATTAACACCATAAAACTGTGGTGTGACCAGCCCTGGACTGAGCCTAATCAAAATCTAGAGGTTCTGTAAGTGAGAGGGAGTCTGGTCCCGGCACGCCTGAGAAAGAGAGCGAGAAAGAGAGGAGTGAAAGACATGGAGTGGACAGGACCCTGGAGATACACTTCTCTCTCGTCTTGTCATGATTCAGCATGGTGGCTCTCTCTCAGTTGTCAGCTTTGTGGCCAGCCCTATTTACACATTTATACACACCTGCTTATTTATTTATTTACTGCCATGACAGAGAGCCACTCAACCGGCTACTCTACACACATACACACTCATCACAGCTTTTTAAAATGCCGTAGCAAAGCGAGAAGGTCTTACAGCGCTGTGGGATGAAAAAACAGGGTGGCGGGTGCATTCAAGAGGCTAACAGTTTTAATGGGTGGCAGGCAGGAGAAGAGTAAAGAGTGGCTGAATTATTCAGTCATGTCTCTGGTGAAAGGGTCTGTGGTCTCTGCTGCAGCTCTACAATCCTGTTTCCAGAACATGAGAGAATAAGGAGACAAAGGGAGGGAGGGAAGGTACAAATGGGCCAAAACTGTGTGCGCAAAACACTATAGTAACAAAATAGAAAATAAAAAAGAAAGAATTACACACACATGTTGGGTTTTCATGTTTTATGGGGACTTTCCATAGACATAATGATTTTAAACTGTACATTTATTAAGGATCAAAGTTTACTTTATTGTCATTCAACACTGAAACAAGAGAGCAAAATATAGATTTACAAAGGGAGAATATCCTGTGGTATTATGGAAAGATAGATATCTTCTTTCTTTCTTTCTTTCTTTCTTTCTTTCTTTCTTTCTTTCTTTCTTTCTTTCTTTCTTTCTTTCTTTCTTTCTTTCTTTCTCCTCAAGAAAACATAGCACCTCTACCTCATTTTCATATGTGATTCATTGCAGACTTTTGCTCATCAGTACTGTGCTGCATGCAGGACCTTGTTTCCTGATTGTTAACATTCATGTTCTACGACAGCTTGCGCCATCAATAAATGTCCCCTGGCTAATAGGACACACATGTTTTTGCTTCCTCTCAGAGCTCGGGCAGTGGAATCAAATGACAGACAGCTTTATGGATCTTCCCTCATGAGGTCATTACATTGCAACATTATCAAAAGCATGTAGGGAGAATAATGTTGGATGTACTATGGATATTATGGTCTTTGAATCTTCCTTTCTTTCCATTTGTCTGACTGGGCCATACCATTCTTAGTGTTGAAAACCCCCTGTGAGCTCCATGAAGTGGACTGGTCCATGTGTCAAAGAGGAGTAATTGATGACAGGCGTGTGAGTGAGTAAACCTAATCAGGAGCTCCAGGGACATGCACCAGTGATTCTTATATGCAGAATAGGAAAGCTTCACAATTTTGTGACTATCTCTTTCTGACGGTCTCTGGTTGCTTCTTTTGGTAGTTTCAAGTTTCAAGATCGGAGGCTGCTATTTGGATGTCTTGTCATGGTATGTTGAGGATAAATGAATGAATGAATGAATGAATGAATGAATGAATGAATGAATGAATGAATGAATGAATGAATGAATGAATAATTAAAATTATTTTTTATTATTTCTTAAGTGAGGGTACAAATCCTGTACAATAGATCAGATCTAAAGCTTTATTTAGGATGTGGCTGTCACAGCTGTTAGATTTAAATAATTATCTTGTAAATAAATAAAATTAACTCAAATGTGCATACTAAAAATGTTCTAATAAAAATGGTTTATTAGGTAATAATTTAAAATTGTTTTTGTCAACATTTTCCATATAGCATATCTGTGGAAAACGTCTCAGGTTACGACTGTAACCTATGTTTCCTGAGAACAGGGAACAAGACACTGCGTCAGTACGCTATGGGGAACGCCTCCGCGTGAACCGGTGTCTGAAACACTTATCTAATCACAGCAATCCTATTGGCCGGTGACAGCCTATGACATCATCACTAGTGCTACTCGGAAATGTATAAGGGGAGCCTGGAGAACATGTCAACAACTTATCGTCTGAAGGGACTGATCAGCAGGCATCCCAGAGGCATGGCGAAAAGACACAGTGTCTCGTTCCCTGTTCTCAGGGAACATAGGTTACAGTCGTAACCTGAGACGTTCCCTTTTGAAAGAGAACTTGCACTGCGTCAGAACGCTATGGGGAACGATCTACCCATGCTGCCATGCGGAGGGGAGTGCATGCCAAATTATGGCTGTGACAAAAAAAGTAAAAAAAAAATGTCAGCTTCACTGAAATGCCAAAAACACTCTCCCTTCGGGTCACATACAGGCTGTCAGTGACAGTATTCCCTATGGCCACTGGCCAAGCTATAAGCCGCAAAGAGGCCTCCGATACAATGCCAAGGCTGCTCAAAGGCTTTGGAACCAACAACTTCCGTGGAAGGGGTTCCTTTAACCCTTTTGCACGTACGATCACACCGGTGTGATCAGTCTAGGCTGGTCCCTGGAGCGTACGATCACACCGGTGTGATTAGAACGGTCAGTGCATCACGTGATCAACTGCTAAATTCAATTGTGCTTTCGCCGCGTTGGCTGGCGCTGAGCTAGAGACAGGCACGATCAGAGCTGTCATATATCACAACTTTTCAGTGTTTTCAACCACATAATGTTTATTTTAGGCTTCAGACATATAAATTTACATAAGTACTAAAAAAAACAATACATTTAGAGTTTGTAAAATACACACTGATGTCTATGGAAGAGGCAATTATAATCCTTTCCATTATAATTACGTTTTATTCATATCAGATACACATTGTGTAAGTAACTTTAAAGTTTACTCTATTCTTCTCCCAGTTCACCAGCCACTTACTTTTATGTATTTCGGGAGAAGTGGATGAATTCACGTGTTGTAAATCCAACAGATCCGATTCTCTGAACTGCGTCTGCGGCACAAACTAACATGGCGGCGCCCATCGCGCATACAGCTCAACTAACGCTATCGTTATAAAGGTGTATAAACAACAAAACACTTCCACTTGCATATATTTGACAATCGGAATATCAGATGTTTCATGCCATAGCTAACAAATTTGTGAATATTTTGAATTAAAAAGGAAAACTGACATAAAAGCAGATCATCATTCATTCAGCTCTGTTGTTGCTGCGGTGTGTCACGTGACAAGCAATGACGCGTCACCATGGAAACCATAAAGTGACACGTTCTAAATAATGGTCGCCTTGAAAAACTCACGCTGGGGGGTCAGCCAGAATATTTTAAACTTACATGTGAAAGGGTTAAGGGAATATGGAGTCCCGTCCAGTCACTTTCTGAGGGGGACATGAAGCCAAACCCACATGCCACCAGGGAGGTTGACCTGGCATAATTTAATGACCTAGTCTTGCCCACAACCTGTCTGTTTCCTAAACAGAGTCTCTAACATATTTTGCCTTACTTGTGGAGGCATCCGATAGGGAGGACTGCAGATAGTGGCAGAGATCGTTCATAGACCGGATCATAGAGACGGGTATCCTGGAGAGCAGAACTCAGCATAGCTCTTTCTAACCCTTGCAAATGAGGGGATCAACTCTACCCAATCCTGGATCTACACAGTGATTCAAAGCCATGTGGAGGCTGGGCACTCTGAAAGGGACCCTAATAGGGGAGAGCCTCCAGCTCTAGGGCTGATCTAACAGGGAGGCCTTGTGAGAGTCCTTCGAACTTCCGACCAGACTTAGGGAGCTAAATGTACATACAGAATGATCCTCAGATAGATTCTCTCAGGTGCTCTCACAGACATCTCTGTGGGCCTGGTTATACTTATTTCACATTACCAACAGGCAGTGTACTCAGCAAAAGTGCTATCGACCCTTTAAAGCAAGGTGAAAAAAAAGCGTCTGTGAAAGTCGAAGCTGTAGGCCTTACAGTAGGCCTCCTCGATAATCCGGTAGCTTAAGATGGAGTACAATCTTACGCTACCGGACTATCGAGGAGGCCTACTGTAAGGACTACAGCTTCGAATGTCACGGGCGTCAGCCCAGGCAGTGCTTCACTCTAAGGGAGCATACTCAACCATCCCAAGTGGGAGGGAGTAACTAATCTGTCTCTACCTGAGCCTGGGTGGTGAAGGGTGATGTGATATACGAGCTATGGGTAGCAAAGTACTCTAAATAAAGACCCTAACAAGGGGAGTACTGTCAGCATGACCCTGTATCAGGGTCGAGGCCTATTATATTGTATTTTTCACAAGACAGATTTTACATTCTCTACTAAACCCAGGGAAATGGAGGCCACAATAAGCGGCCAACGACATTCAACCTTATGACTTGAATTATTTTATTCAAGGGGCTCAGCTCAGCAGAAAAATCATTTTTCAATTTTAAGGCCTAGCTGGATAAACTAGCTACAATACTCAGCTCTAAAGGGTGGAGGTCTGAGCATACTGCTTCTTACTTTCTAGAGAGAAAAGGCCTGACAATGCCCATGAGATATCTGCATTGGGAGGCTTTTTGAAGATAGCCCTACCCTGCTGCTATCTACCCTGTAACACCACTAGCATTTTTACGCCTAATGCAAAAGGCAGGCCTTGGCAAGACGACTCTTGTAGTAAGAGGAGGCCAGAACTAGGAACAACTAGATTTATAGGAATAAATTATCCTGATGGGCTCTCGCTCTAAGGAGCCTATACTCAGATAATGAGAGGCTCAAGGCGAGAATGCTTAGCAAACCGCCACCAATTTCCTAGTTGCTAAGCCTAAGCCAGAAATCGAGGCGGCTCCGTGAGGGCCGACACACGAATATAAAGTGACTGAAGTTCAGAGCTATAAACTCAACGAGTCTCTAAAGTGAGAGGAGAACTGCTGCTCTAGTATAAGGTGGCTATCAAGGTGGCCTGAAGAGGGCCAATGATTGACTTTGTAGTTCTATCTGGGGCTTGACAGAGCGGTGTAGAATATCTCCCGATAGGGAGGAAGCCATCTCACACAAAAACTGTTTATTAGGTGTTCGGATGAACGGTGGCCTCACTAGAGAATTTTCCATGCAGCCAACCTGTTCACTACTACAGATTCGCACTACCCGTTATATAAGCCTGACGACTCTAACATAAGAGGAGGCTTATGGGAAGGGTATGCATAGCCTACCTAAATATGGGAACTTCAGGGCCCTAATTTCACCATCCTATGAAAACGTTCTCGGTTACTAACGTAACCTCGGTTCTCTCTTGATGAGGGAACGAGTGTTGCGTAAGCTAGCTTACGCTACGGGAAAATCCCTTTTCTCGAGAATACTGAAGCCAAAAAATTATCCTTAATTTTTGCATGAATTTAAAACGCATTGCTGCACAGAGCAGACCTAGGCGAGACGGCTCGCGTGCCTATTGGTTGCTCTGCGGCAACTGCTGCAACCTATCGAGGGACTGCTCGTGACTTAAGTGCCAATGAGGGCGCGGGCGCCCAAGCACGTCACGTCCTGCCAGAAAGGGCGTGGCTTATATCTATATAAGCCCAGTCCAGATAGGGTGTTCTTTGGTTTTTCATACTGAAGCGAAAACCAGAACGTAGCACAAGCACGGCAGGGTTACGCAACACTCGTTCCCTCATCTAGAGAGAACCGAGGTTACGTTAGTAACCGAGAGCGTTCTCTTACGAGAGTAGTCTCGTGTTGCATAAGCTAGCTTACGCTACGGGAACCCAATGTAAAACGCTGTGTGTGCTAGGGTCGTCCACACATAGCCCCAAGGGCATGTGCCCGGGGTACACATGACAGTGGATAATATATTATATAGGCCAACGAAGAGTGGGCCTAAAAACATCACATAACAATATATATGTTTAATAGTAATGGGTGCTTAGCACAATATGACAGTCAGGGTCGACATCAGTCAGCCTGAGCTGTGTGATAGAAGGTTTTAATACAGTTTTGTCAGTCAAGATAGACATCTGAGCCGAGAGGGACAGATGCAATGCATTAACACAGTCAGAAAGGACCTGTCAGCCTGAGTCAGCCTGAGCTGCCGGTTTTAACTCCATACGGGAAGTACGAGTATATTATGCAGTCTGGACGAAGCTGATTCGAACAGAGCTGTGGATATTATGTTTAGACTGACAGCAGTTTAGCCTGCAGGGCTGGAACTTCCAGGTTGTAAAACCTTATAAATGTAGACGGAGAGGCCCAGCCTGCCGCCATATAAATATCCTGGAGTGAAACCCCACTGGACCAGGCCCATGAAGAGGCCATGCCTCTGGTGGAATGGGCTCTGATGCCTAAACGGCAATGAAGGCCTTTAGACTTATAAGCCAGCATGATAGCGTCAACTATCCACCTGGAAAGGCTCTGTTTCGAGGTAGCTAGCCCTTTAGTGCGGCCACCAAAAGAAACGAAGAGCTGTTCTGACTGCCTGAAAGCAGCAGACCGTTCAACGTATATTCTTAGCGCCCTGACCGGGCAAAGAAGATTCACGCTGTTATCACTATCAGATCCCGGGAGAAATAACTTGTGCTCTGAACGGAGTAGAGAGCACTTTGGGGACATAGCCGTGTCTTGGTTTGAGAATGACTTTAGAGTCGTTAGGCCCAAACTCAATGCACACGGCACTCACAGAGAGCGCGTGCAGGTCACCCACTCGCTTGACTGAGGCGAGAGCCACCAGAAAAGCGTTTTTAAAAGAGAGATACCGCAGATCCACAGACTGAAGTGGTTCAAAGGGGTCACCCTTCATGGCGTCCAGGACCGTGGAAAGGTCCCAGACAGGAACCAAGGGGGGTCGAGGAGGGTTTAATCTCCTAGCCCCTCTAAGGAAGTGAATAATGAGATCGTCCCTTCCCAGTGACTGGCCATACAGTGGTTTCGTAAATGCAGCTATGGCTGCAACGTACACTTTGAGCGTGGAGGGGGACCTGCCCTCGTCCAAAAGCTCTTGTAGGAAGGAGAGAATCTCCGTAACGCCGCGTTGTGGATCTAGGTTTTGAGCTGAGCACCAGCCGGAAAACACTGACCACTTAGAAGCGTAGAGCCGTCTAGTCGAGGGCGTTCTAGCCTGTGTAATGGTGTTTAGTACTCCTACTGGGAGTTCAGCGGGTACCCGTTGATGGCCCACACATTCAGGGCCCCACTCCCCTGGGGGAACGTTGTCCCTGGACAGCATGTCTGGACCCACGTTCAGACAGCCCGGCACATGCGCCGCTCTCAGCGAGTGCAGGTTGTGTTGAGACCACACGAGGAGGCGTTGTGCCAGTGTGTGGAGGCTCTGCGATCTGAGACCGCCTTGGCGGTTTATGTAAGACACCACAGCCATGTTGTCCGTGCAGACTAGGACGTGGTGGCCCTTTAAGAAGGGGAGAAAATGCTTCAAAGCATTCTCGACCGCTTTCATCTCCAGACAGTTTATGTGTAAGTGCCCTTCTTGGGCTGCCCACAAGCCAAAAACCAGCCTGCTCTCGTAGAGGGCGCCCCAACCTGAGTTGGATGCGTCTGTCAAGATTACTTTCAGTTTCGAGACCGCTCCCAGATCCACGCCGGACTGATACCAGTCTGCCACCTTCCAGGGTTCCAGCGCCGTGACGCAGTTCTGGGTCACCCTGAGGTGAATACGGCCGGATGTCCATGCCTGAAGCGGAACCCGCGTCTTCAGCCAGTGCTGAAGAGGGCGCATGTAAAGTAAGCCCAACCGAAGCACTGCCGAGGCCGAGGCCATAAGGCCCAGCATCCTCTGAAAGCTTTTGAGAGGAAGAATACTGCAGACCTTGAATGACTCTGCTGAGCGCTGTATTTGCAGCGCGCACTGTGACGTAAGCCGCGCTGTCATTGACACAGAGTTTAGGTCTGTTCCCAGAAAGGAAATGTTCTGGCTGGGAGACAGCGAGCTCTTGGTAATAAAGCCTTGTGTGTTATCAGCTCGTCCTCTGACTGCGCTAGAATTAGCCAGTCGTCCAAATAGTTCAGTATTCGCATCCCCCGTTGTCTCAGGGGGGCGAGCGCCGCGTCCATGCACTTCGTGAATGTACGAGGTGCTAAAGATAGACCGAACGGCAGGACGGTGTACTGATAGGTCTGGCCCTCGAAGGCGAATCGCAAGAAAGGCCTGTGATGGGGCGTTATCTGAATCTGAAAATAGGCATCCTTCAGATCCACTGAGATAAACCAGTCCCTCGGGCGAATTTGCGCGAGGATCTGTCTGGTCGTGAGCATTTTGTACGATCTCTGCATAAGGGCTCTGTTCAAGCGCCTGAGATCTAGGATGGGTCTGAGACCACCATCCTTTTTGGGTACAAGGAAATACCGGCTGTAGAAACCCGACTCGCTCTGTATCGGAGGGACGGTTTCTAAAGCCCCCTTTTTCAGCAGATTCGCTATTTCGGTACGAAGTAGATGTGCTACTTCGACTTTCACCGTAGTTTCGACCCTGGCTCGAAAGTGTGGGGGTCTGCAAGCGAACTGCAGCGAATAGCCTCGCTTTATAGTGTTCAGCACCCATTCTGACACGCCCAGGATCATTTCCCATGCGCGCGAGCCGTCTCGCCTAGGTCTGTTCTGTGCAGCAATGCGTTTTAAATTAATGCAAAAATTAAGGATCATTTTTTGGCTTCAGTATTCTCGAGACTGGGATTTTGTTAATGTTATTTTGTTAATGCGATTTTCCCATAGTGTAAGATAGCTTGTGCAACACGAGAGTACTCTCGAAAGAGAACCAAAAACTCATGTAAAAGGAGAAGACCTACAGAGCTCAACCTGCTGCCTATAGAGCGATGGCCTAAACAACATTCACAAAATGGAGGCCTATCTCCATAAGAGCACAAAAAGAGCACACTTACTTCCAGGGCCGGAGCACTTAGTGTCGATGCCTCTCCAGCCATGAGATTGCATAGCTCGCTGATGGCGATGAATGCGTGCTGAACTCATCTCATTGTGTAGATCCAGCAGGAATAGAAGGCTCATGAGAGCTGGAGCTTTATGGCTGGAAAAAAAACATTCGTCAAGTCAGTCACGAGCGTTCTCTTCCCTCACGCGCTCCAACGACAGCAGAAGCCTTGTTGAAGTGCGTTCCATAACACTCAACAGCTTAACATACGCGGTGCAGGGTGGCTGTGAGGGTTTGGGTTGTATATCCTCTTCACCCTCATCAGCCATCTCCTGCTCTCTTGGGCTGGTTGTTTTTATACACAGCAGAGCACTCGCTGCTGGATCAGAGGATGTTAGTGACAACACATCCTCATCCTGCAGCTCACTCTTGCAAGTCTCTGAAGGGCTTGAGAGATTAACAACTCTCTCAACCTCCTCAGCGAGCTCCCTCTGAAAAACCAAATGATTCCAGTCTCTGCTCTGCCTCAGCACGAGCGGAACCTGAATCGCCTGGTACAGATGTCTGTCCCTCTTCCCTCGAGAAGAGAGCAGACGAGAGTGGAGTTTTCTCAAGGGAAAAAAACTCACAGTGGCACAAGCAGATCCCTCAGGAACTGATCATGCATGCTCTGAGCCCAAATAATAAACACACAAGTTGTGTGTCATCAAGTATCAATATTTTAGACACGCATGTACACACTTCCTGATGCGTTTTTCACAAGCCATGATTACCTTTTTGAAGTTTTCAGGTTGAAGTGTACAAACACAGAGAGACCGAGAGAGCTACATGGCGCTACATGGAAAAATATCCACCAAACAAGCCACTTTGAAATTTTGCTGTTTTCATGAATACAAAAGTTGGGTGACCCTCCCCCCTTCCCCTAGACTAAAAAAGGTTCGATGCCCCTCCCCTCAACAAAGAATAAAAAGACATGACCCTCCCCTATTTTCCTCTGGTGGTCTATTCTATAAATAACGAACGGTCCCTAATAGCAATCCGCCATGGAACAAGCGCGTCTGCTTTTAAAGGGAATGTGAGATGACACTTTGATTGGTTTATTTCTCGTTACGCCCAAACCACACCTATGAGTAATGTAGCTACTTCAGACCAACCCATTTTAGATTTGCATTGGGCGCAAGAGTCATTTATCCCACCGTTATAATAGCAACAGCGCCCGAGATCCGCCCACAAAGTTACTTGCGTTTCGCTTTTGATAGTTTCAGATCATTAAAATAGGGCCCCTGGTGTTTTGGTGGAATACCCGAAGATATGAGCGTTGCCTCCACTGCCAGTGACAACTTCAACAAAGGAAAATAAAAAGGTTATATTATTTAGTATAGGCTGAATTTGGAATAGAATAAGATGCTTACTATTTCTACCATATATTTTATGACATAAATAGTAAAAGTAGAGTGCTATCGTGCTATTTAAAATTCAGACTGTTTTTTTATTGGCTTTTATGTAGCTGAAATTTACTGACAGTGCAATGAACTAAAATAACAAAGCTGTACACAATCAAATACAATGAGCTGAAATGGAACAGGTGTGCATGTTGTCAAGAAGACACGTGGATCAGTGATGTGGTGAGCTGCATGAAGTCGAACAAGCCTAATAAGATTGCCAGAAGGCATTGTATTGCAAAAATCCCACACCTCTTGGTTTGCAATTCAATTGATTACATATTATAAGACAAATATATTATAAATTACAGTATGCTTTTTGTTTAGTCTCTCTATAGGCCTACATACAAAACCTAAAGGAATGATTAGAGAAAACTAAAAAAGCTGCATTGAATTGCCAAAAGAATGTAACTCAAAAGACCACCTACTAATTAAGGCAGTCCTTAACTATTCTATTCTATTTTGAATTCTGGTCTTGGCCTAATTTCAGTTTTCTAAGCTGTGACATTGGGGATCAGCAGTATAGATAGGTTTACAAACTAGATGATGCTCTGCAAGTTGGTTGAGTCTGGAGAGGCTAAGCCAAGAGGAGGTCAGGGGGCAAGATACAGAGAAAATAAGTGACAGAAAGAGAGTGGACACAAGGAAACCCCTCTTTTTTAACACTGATAGAGTTCAAGCATCACTCTTCACCTCAGTCAGCAGAGGTGATGTGAGACAACCAGTGATGCTCTTCCCAAAAACATAATTAGCCAACTATGGTCGCAGGTTCCGTTGTTACCTACATAGTTCAAAGATTTGGCGTTTCCCGAAACCATAATTCCAACAAACATTTGAAAACAGCATCGCAAAGTTATGTGGTTGGCACTACAGCTCTCAAGCTGTGGTTAGAAGCATGTTTTTTTGATAAATGTCATGTGGACTTAATAGATCATTCTCTTGGGCACAATAAGCAACCATTCAGCAACCAATCAGTTCATTCTATATATTTATTTCTATTTAAATATATATCCATTTTAATCTATATATTTTAGCATGTCAACAATCAGCTGCAATTTTAAAGAGTGCGCATGTGCATAAAATGTATGTATGATACTGTATGATGTATGTGGAAACCCGTGATGAAGCAAATATCCAATAAAGCTCAATGACATGGAACAAAAACAGTGAAGTAGTCAGTAGGTGGCATGTTTGTTACAGCTGCATCTCGGAGATCTCGAATAGATTAATTAGCAGAAGTTATTACTCCTCCGCCTGCTTGACGTCATTAACAACAGTCCTATATTGTTGAACTAATGTGGTTCAAATGACAGAGTTGTGACCATGTAGCCTATGTTACTGCGGTTTCGGGAACAGGCGTGAGTTGGTTAGTTTTTTCCAAAAATACATAATACAATGGTAGTTAATCAACGAGTTACATCATTATACGGGAAACACATCCCAGGCAGTAACGGCTCCTGACCGTAATTTAGGTCAGATTCTGGGTCTTAGCTAGCCTGGCAAGCCAGACCTACATCAAGATGTTTGGTCTGGCAACTCACCATAGACACGACTCAATCCGAGGGGCGGGATAAACGGCTGTCTTTCAAATTCACTCTGCACGCAATAGGACAGCGCTTCAACCAACCAGAGTGTTTTCCCAACAGCGGAGCTAACGTTAGTTGATAGATTAAACTTTTGAATCTGGCCGGCAAAACTACGAACACATCTTCCTTTTTTAAGAATGACTTAAGTGACTTTTCTCAAAGAAGAACTTAACTCCAAGTCCTCCAGAGTCGCGGCCAAAGCCGATTCGAAAGACTGTTCTCCAGCAGCAGCTCTTCTTTGTTTTCAAGTAACAGTTAGCAGGGAACCGTCGCAACTCTGTCGTCATTATGTTAAGCCCGCCCTGCCTACTCTATACACTACGTGATTGGCCTGACCCAATTTAGGTTTTTCCAGCACGAAAGTCAATGGAGAGTTGCTAGACTACCCTGGCTGCAAAATACATTTTGCTGCCGCTAGGGTGCGTCTAGATTTCTAGGCTAGGTCTTAGCACTAGTTTATGATAAACATTTTTTGTAAGCTTTATATTCTAATCGCTGAACACATGCATAACACTTTTGGAAGAGGTTGCGTTATTTAGCCTGAGGGTGGTGCTCTAATGTTGATTGACAGCCTTTAAGTACACATGACACACGCATAGAATTGCCTTAATGTAGCACTTATTTGCCTCAGAATGTTGTTTTAAAATATTGCAAGTTGTGGAGGAATTCCAGTGAGGAAAATAAAGTAATTTCTATTCTCAGAACAACATAAAACAAACAGAACAGTACTATAGGCTATTAACATTAACAAACTATTAAACTAAAGGATTGATACTTATTCATTTTATACGCTAGTCCACATAGGAAGAACAGACATGCCAATTAGTTACTGACTTGATGCAGACTAATATACACATAACTGAAGTGTATTGATATCAGGCTTGTTCGACTTCATTCAACACTGCACAGACCGATCGGCGGCTGACTTGAAGCAGTGCATGCTGGTTAGAAATTGTGTCCGACTTGAGACAGCGCCGACATCACGTGACTGTGACGTATGTCATCAAAGTACAACGAGAGCGATTTGAGAGCAAACGGCTGATTCATTCTGCGCTGCCTCTCCAGAGCGGCTGCACGAGCTCTGATGACGACACAACTGTATGGCGTCATTTTTTAGTCAAATGTCATGAGCGTGTAAGACATGCTCACGAGCACATTATGTTATTTCACGCGCGCAAAAATGAACCTTCAGCTGGCATGATAAAAGTACTCGCGCACAAATTCAACAACCGAGAGGTGTACAGGTAGCTGCGAGCGAGCGCCTGGCATACTCTCATGCTTGTACAGTGGAATCCTGCTCGCGCGCAGTGGATTTCTGCTCGCGGAGTGCTGTTTTGCTCGCGCAGTGGATTTCTGCTCGCTCAGCTGATTTCTGCTCGCTCGAGTCTACATGACTTTTGACAATTTGGGGGCGGAAACCAAGGAGGGCACTGACCCTCTTATGATTGGTCACTTTCATCATGGAAAATCTTGGGAAATCCTAACCCCGCCCACCTTCAGACGCAGCGCGAGTCACTCAGCTCGCTCTGCTACTCCGGCTATCTCTGTATATTTTAGACAACGAAATATGTGATAAAACACCTTACTAACTATTTTCGTTTTCATTTAAAGAAATCTTAAACATGATAGCCACACAAATGTGGTTCATGCAACGCGTATTGATTATATTCACTGCACATAACGTTTGCCTATTAAAAACAAAACAAAATATAAAACACAAACCTGCCTCTTTTCGTTTTAAATATAATATAAAAACATTAAACATTTTAATATGGTCCAGGCAATATGTGCATTTGTACTAAACAACAGATTTTGCAGTAAACAACATTACAGTTTTTAAATTTTTAAATACAATTATTACAATTTAAAATGACAAAACTCAACCCAGTCTCTTTTTGTTAAATTTCAGTTTGATCAATATTAGCCATTATAAAAGTTTAAGTAAAAGGTATAAGAAGCTATACAAATAAAGCAAACAATTCAGTCAAACACACAAAGTCAGCGCTCTAGTAAAACCATACAACGGTAATGTTAAATAGCTTATAAAGTTATGAAACTTCCCCTCAGCCAAAACGATTGGCCACAATGGCCAGGGAATAAATTATAGATTCACGAGACCAAAAATCGCCCGTTAGATATACACAAGACGAATTATATCTCATGTTTAACCACTACAGAGACCCCAGCGAAAGCGGCGAACGTCAGAAAGACTATAACCGAGGAAAGGCTGTTCCAGGCGGGGTACATGAGTGCCGAGCGCCCGGTCATCGTTGTATGGTTAGACTAGAGCGCTGACTTTGTATGTTTGACTGAATTGTTTGCTTTATTTGTATAGCTTCTTATACCTTTTACTTATACTTTTATCATGGCTAATATTGATCAAACTGAAATTTAACAAAAAGAGACTGGGTTGAGCTTTGTCATTTTAAATTGTAATAATTGTATTTAAAAATTTAAAAACTGTAATGTTGTTTACTGCAAAATCTGTTGTTTAGTACAAATGCACATATTGCCTGGACCATATTAAAATGTTTAATGTTTTTATATTATATTTAAAACGAAAAGAGGCAGGTTTGTGTTTTATATTTAGTTTTTTTTTTAATAGGCAAACGTTATGTGCAGTGAATATAATCAATACGCGTTGCCTGAACCACATTTGTGTGGCTATCATGTTTAAGATTTCTTTAAATGAAAACGAAAATAGTTAGTATGGTGTTTTATCACATATTTCGTTGTCTAAAATATACAGAGATAGCCGGAGTAGCAGAGCGAGCTGAGTGACTCGCGCTGCGTCTGAAGGTGGGCGGGGTTAGGATTTCCCAAGATTTTCCATGATGAAAGTGACCAATCATAAGAGGGTCAGTGCCCTCCTTGGTTTCCGCCCCCAAATTGTCAAAAGTCATGTAGACTCGAGCGAGCAGAAATCAGCTGAGCGAGCAGAAATCCACTGCGCGAGCAAAACAGCACTCCGCGAGCAGAAATCCACTGCGCGCGAGCAGGATTCCACTGTACAAGCATGAGAGTATGCCAGGCGCTCGCTCGCAGCTACCTGTACACCTCTCGGTTGTTGAATTTGTGCGCGAGTACTTTTATCATGCCAGCTGAAGGTTCATTTTTGCGCGCGTGAAATAACATAATGTGCTCGTGAGCATGTCTTACACGCTCATGACATTTGACTAAAAAATGACGCCATACAACTGTTCCACGATTGGCCGAATCCACCGCATGACAACGATCATGTGTGTTTCATGTTTATTCGAACACCTTCAGTTCCACTAATGTTCACAAATCTGTTTTTTTATAACAGTAAAATCTCTTTTCATGTAGTCGCAATGTTATATTGTTTCATGTTTATCAAAATAAAGCTGATTAAAAAAAAAAGTAGACCCCACTACATTGGTATTTAAATAGTATAGGTAGTATAGGCTTATATTGAACTTTATTCTTATACAAACAGATGCTGTATTAAGCAGTGCATAAAGTCTTAAATGGCAATGTATCTGAAACGTCTGTGTATTTGACAAATATTGCATTTATTTCACTTCCGCTGTCTTAAAGTATGCAAACACCATGTGAGCGGTCACTATGGGAACCAGAAAGTGTCTGACTTCACATCTCCATTTTCAGCTCCTCCCCGCCTGCACTCTGCAACTCTCGCCGATCAGTTACATCCAGCCGCAGCTGATGTTGAACACACCTATCGTCTTGGTCTGGAGCAAGGTTTACGCAAGCTAACATGAAAATAAGCAGTGAAGTCTGAAATCTGCCCCAATGGCTCTCAATTAGAGCATGCTGCAGTTCCATTTTTCACCACAGATTTACATCGGAAAACTGCGGGGCACTTAGTATCACGCCTGCCGGAGCCATACGTTAAATTTTAATATATCCTGATTTTGCGACTTTTCTAGAATAGTCTAGAAAATCTGAAAAAAATATTTGTTGCAGAATGCTGAACACATTTACCATTTATTAATGATTCAGCTTATATAGAGGTCTATGTTTTGGATGCCCCTGCCCCACCTGCCCATACAGACAAGTCGCAGCTGATCCCAGGGATGCGTTTCTCAAAGGCATCGTGAGCTAAGTCGGAGGCAATGGTTCTACGATCTACTTAGGCTTACAATGCTTTTGGGAAATGCAGCCCAGGGCAACTGTAATGCTGCTAATTGTGTGATGTGTGGCAATGGGTAATACAGTCACATCAATTGGCAGTTCCTATGTACCATGAGTAGAAGTGAGGCAGGTTGAAGTTTATTTTCTATTTAACTATTTAAAACTGTAACATCCACATGCTCTATGAGTGATTATTTTTAAGTTGGCCAACTTAGTTTCATTCTCACTTACTGTAGTCCATTGCTATTGCTGGTCGCAATGGTATACGTGGAATACTGAGTGATTGCACAATCGATGACATTTGGATCCCGTGTGGCTCTTGAGTTCAGGGGACATTCACTTTTTTCTCTCGTTCTCTACACAAGTGAAAGGTTGTTTATTCATGGTGTCATATGATGTCTTGTGGCCCTTTTGCGTCTTCCAGCAGAACAGAACAGTGACAGTTCTATCTGGCTGCTATCTGATCGAGACACTGTCTTCAAGTCACATGAAGAGTGCACTAATATCCCACTCGTTCATTCACTTGTGTGTACAGTATGTGTCTGTAAGACAGGATGGCCACTAATCTCCATCCTCCTTATCTCCTCTCAGACATTGTTTATTTAACAGATTTACCTCACCATTTTAAATGAGCTGGACACTTTTCCACTGTGGATTAAATGTGAGATGTGAAAATGGCACTATGGCAATTGTTTTAAAAGTGAACTCTAATTTTACTAGGGGCTCAGAGAGGTGAGGACTTTAAGGATGCCATTAAGTGGGCATCATTGTGCAGGGGAGAGATTAGAATCAATCAATTCAGATGCACACTCACTTCCTGTGAACAGGTTACTCCTAATTCTCTAAAGAACTGTAGATTTGTCTTGATCTACCTACCTTTTTTATTTTTTATTTTTCATTTTTTATTCTTAGTCCAAAACAGGCCAAAACCTGGAACACAATACAGAATGCAAGACTGTATTTTGTAAGAAAAGAAAAAAACTGTCTTTGTTGAACATCAAATGGATTATTAAGTACAGTAACTAACACAGATTACGTCAGTATCAATTTTAATTAAATTATATTTATCTGACACACCTAAAAACAGAGAATGCAAGAAAGAAATCTAAAATCAGATGAATTCAAATTAAATCATTTAAGTCATTTTCATAAATCAAAATACAGTACCATACAAATCATTACATTTACATTTATGCATTTGACAGGTGCATTTTTACTAAAGTGACTTAGTAAAATTCAAGATTCAAGCTATACATTTAATCAGTTCATGGATTCCCTGGGGATCAAACCTATGACCTTGATTTTGTTAGTACCATCCTCTACAGCAGGGTTCACCAATCTCGGTCCTGGAGGGCCGCTGTCCTGCAGAGTTTAGCTCCAACCCCAATTAAACACACCTGAACCAGCTAATCAAGGTCTCACTAGGCATACTAGAAACTTTCAAACAGGTGTGTTGGAGCTGGTTGGAGCTAAACTCTGCAGGACAGCGGCCCTCCAGGACCGAGATTGGTGAACCCTGCTCTACAGGAACAAAAATCATTATGTCACCTCATGAATAATTAATTAGGGTTTACTTTGCCATTCACTTGTCAAGTCAAGTCAAGTCAAGTTTATTTATATAGCACTTTTCACAACATAGGTTGTATCAAAGCAGCTTCACAGTATTAACTTAAAACAATACATCAATGTTTGTTTCTAGTGGAACGTCCACGTTTGGTAATGCTGATCAATAGTATCGTTGATTGATTAATTAAATTAAATATCCCCAAATATCCCCAACTGAGCAAGCCAAAGGCAACAGTGGCAAGGAACCGAAAAACTCCATCAGGTGACCTAATGGAGAAAAAAAAAACCTTGGGAGAACCCAGGCTCAGTCGGGGGCCAGTTCTCCTCTGGCGTTTATGAACTAGAGGTCGGATTTAACTGTAAGATTAAAAGTATTATATGAATGCCTGGCTGAAGAGATGCGTCTTTAATCTAGTTTTAAACTGGGAGAGCGAGTCTGAGCAACGAACAGTATCAGGATAAGTCAAGATAAGTCAAGTCATCTTCATTTATATAGCGCTTTTAACAATGTAGATTGTTTCAAAGTGGCTTTACAGAGATACAAGGATAGTTTAAAGTAACAGAGATTGTTTTGGCTTTATAGCAGTTCTTGAATAAAGTTATTTTCCAGCTAAAGTTAATTTGATTGATTCACTTCCGTCGCAACGATCATTAGTTATTAACTTAGGGGCCGCTAACACGACACCATTTTAACAGGAAACTCTACACAGACTTTAAACGCAAAACCTGTGAGAACGCTGATGGCGTGCACATGCATATTACACACGAGTTCAGTCTGTTGGTATGCGCGTTTGAATATATGTGCGCAGGTTTGTAATTCCCTACAAACCAAGCCTTAAAAAAACTACTTTTCTGGCCTTAACATTTTTGATACAGAATTTTATCACTTCGGGGTAGATACGCAAACCGAATTTTCCTGACAACGCTTTATCTGTAGAGTGGTAAAGGGATCCTCCATAAGGAGAAACTAGTTGGCACTTTAGCACCCCGCTATGACATCGGGTCCAGGCTTCATCAGATCTGGATACAGCCTGGATCCGGCAGACTGTGGGAAAACCTTGGGATAAACAAAAACACTAAAATTAGCGTAGATGCCATTCTTCTTATGATGTAACGAGTACATCAGGATTTATGGAAAGTGTTCCCGGTTCCGGCTGACCTGATCTATGCAGCCTAATATTGAATTATATAAGTCTATAATGTATTATGTGTATGCTAGGTCAAAGAGATGTGTTTTTAATCTAGCTTTGAACTGCCAGAGTGTGTCTGCTTCCCGGACAATGGTAGGAAGACTGTTCCAAAGTTTTGGTGCTAAATAGGAAAAGGATCTACCGCCAGCAGTCGATTTTGATATTCTAGGTATTAACAACTGGCCGGAATTTTGAGATCGCAATAGACGTGAAGGACTACAATGCGTTAAGAGCTCGCTCAAGTACTGCGGAGCTAGACCTTTTAGTGCTTTGTAAGTAATCAGCAATATATACTACACACAAAAAATGTATACGATGTTTAATAGGGAGCCAATGCAGTTTTGACAGAACAGGGCTAATATGGTCATACTTCCTGGTTCTGGTAAGAACTCGAGCTGCTGCATTTTGGACCAGCTGTAGTTTGTTTATTAAGCGTGCAGGGCAACCACCCAGTAGAGCATTACAATAATCTAGCCTTGAGGTCATGAACGCATGAACTAATTGTTCCGCATTTGTCAATGAGAGCATATGGCGTAATTTAGATATATTTTTAAGATCGAAAAATGCGGTTTTACAGACACTAGACACGTGACTTTCAAATGTAATGATAACAATTTTTTCTCTCTCTGTTGTTTACCAGCTTTCCCTCAGTGCAGGCAAAGTTTATTATCAATGTCAAGTCATTTGCAAAAATACATTATGTCCACTTTTCACCACTTCTTAGTTCCTTAAAAACCATATGGAGGACCCTTGAGAAATAAAGACACCTTTTATGACATCTGCAAAAATGTCACAGACCCCAACACAAAAACTGACATGGGTCGCTAAGGAAAAGTCAATGCCCTCTGTGCTGCCGCAGTGCCACAGCCCCAGGACTCCCAGCATGCTCTCTTCTCTTTTACTCTAATGAGTTGCAACACAGATAATGTGGCTGATGATCTTTCATTGATTTGGCTATCACTTGCTTGTCTGGTAATTGATCCGTAGCTGAGCCTCTAGTTAATTATATCAGTTTCGACATGGCCCTAGTCTTGGGGGAATTTGAAGTCTTGCAGAATAATAGTTTTAATAAAGGAGTCCATTACGGTGGCTCTCTGCTTTACTTGACTACCACTGCTGCTGCTGCTGCCACTGACAGGATCTGAGCTCACCCTTACTCCCGAGAGAGAGAATGAGGACGGGACAAACTGAAAGAAAAGGACAACAAGCAAAAAGGGAAAGGAATATTGTCAGAGTCCTCTCAAACCTCTCACAAATAACAACTGTTAATAGGGAGGTCAGAAGCTGATCTGCCAGCTTGACTTGAAACACTCGGTTGCACTTGGAAAATCAAGAGACCAGCACATTCAAGAGAGAAAGAAAACTAAAGAGGGGAAGAGAATTTGAGATGGGAGATGTGACCATAGAGACTAAATAAAGAAACAATTTCCTTGGAATTTAGAGTTATTGAATATATAAATGGTAGAATTTTTTTTTTTTTTTTACATGTTTTTAAAAGGCATTCTTACTACACATTAATGCCTGTGTTGTTTTCAGAAACAACAATTCATGGCAATTTAGAACTAAGCAAGAAAATGTCTATGAGAACAGATGAAATGGAGGGGACAAGTGTGTGACAATGGGCTAAGCATCTCTCATTAGTGTCCATTTGCTTGTAAAGATGCACGGTCTTTACGTCTTTGGTTACTGCGGAGGCACTCTTCGCTTGAGAGAGAGAGAGAAAGAGAGAGAAGGTGAGGAAAAGAAACAAAACAACATATTAAGTTCTCATTGCAGCTGCCACCATTCCTCTTGCCTTTTTTATTCAATCTAAAAGAAGAAGAAGAAGACGACACGATTTGATCAGACAAAATGCTGTGCAGATTACTCAGGTAAAGGTTAGCCAGAGCTGCCATTAGTGCTGTACAGAGGCTTTTAACGGACAGTAACAGCTGTCTCCTTTAAATTGCCACAAAATTTCAAGTGGCTTTCTACATACGAGAAGCCATTTAATGTAGCGAAAGGGAGAAAAGTTAATTCCCTTTCTTTCTGTCTCATAGAAGGGAGATCACGGTGACATCTTCTTCAGACATACTCGCATTGTCAAAGACTATAATTTGAACAGCTGACGTCAGGAGAAGTGCTGGAAGAAAAAAGTATGAGAGGAAAAACACGCAATAATAACAAAAAATAGCGTCATTACACAACACATTTCTCATATAAAATGTTTTGGCATGTACAATGAGGAAGAGATGCCGCCACTTATTGTAAGTGCATATGTTAGGGCTTTCTTTCTCTTCCCCACCTTTGTGAGACTGTCTGCTGCGGGGACCAATTTGGCAAAAATGGAGCCTCTTCCTCATTTTTTTCTTAATTAAAATCTGAAAGCATCCACTCGAGGTTTCCCTGCATGTGTGTGTGTGTTTGTGAGTGGGAGAGTATGTATGATTATGTGCTCTGCCGCACTACTCCACAAGACGGTGTGTGTGCGCGCATTCACAGGGGGAGTTTTTTTTGGGGGGTGGGGGGGGGCGTGGAATGATTGCATAGAACCATTAGCTAGAGCTGTTTAATACGAGGGGAGAAAAAAACAGACAAAGGAATCAGACTTTGTAATAAAAATCAAATGGTTGTGTGACCATCTTAAAATACCTGGCTCTAGTGTGGTTATAGTGACACATTCTGCTTTAAATCCTGCCGGTGTGAAAGTAGACGTGGAGACACAATACATAAGTGATGCAATATAAATACTTAATACATTTATTTATTTTTTAAATGCTTTTTAAAAAAAGTATTGTTTTATACAATTTTTGTTTACTGGCTGTCAAGAATAAAAACGAAATAAAGAAAAATAAAATAAAGGGCAATTGGAAGGCTGAGAAATGTCTTTTCGTTTAGCATTGAGGTTATTATAGAAGTTGGAGCTTGTCCAATTGTATTGACAAATGCATTATTTGCTTGGAATAGTTGTGTGGATGGGCCAGTTTTTTTTGTGTGTGTGTGTGTGTGTGTGTGTGTGTGTGTGTGTGTGTGTGTGTGTGTGTGTGTGTGTGTGTGTGTGTGTGTGTGTGTGTGTGTGTGTGTGTGTGTGTGTGCGTGTGCGTGTGTGAGAGTGCATGTATTAGAGAGTGGCTCAATCCCACTGAGGTCTGGAGTGAAGAAGCATCAGGCATGGAGAGCTGGTAATAAGACAGGGACAACCCTTTCCCCTCCTGCTCTCTCTCTCTCTCTCCTCTCAGTGGGAAAGCAGATCAGTGGAGGAGAGAGAGAGCCGTGTCATTGAGTGCCAGCAAGAAGAGAGGAGCAGTTAACTCAGACGTGCTGCGGCCCGACACACACATGCTCTACCTCACAACAACACACATGTACTCACGGCTGCATGCACATGCACACTGACACAGCTCTAGCTGGAGTTAGTCTGGAAACTGAGGACAGGCATCTCTGAAGGCGAGAAGGGGGCCTGAAGAAAGAAAGACAGGGAAGGAGAAAGAGAAAGAGAGAGAGAGGAGGGGCTGCTTTGGAACTGACACACTCCAACACCTGATCTCCACACAGCTGGAAAGAAAACCACGCTGGACACGCTGGTGAGAAAGGGCACCTTTTGGGGAGAAGGGAGGGACGATTTGTCTTCGGCTCTTAGAAAAATAGTTTTAAAGTCATTTTGGTTTTCTTTTTGAATGAAACTTTTTAAGAGAACTATTTGCAGTGAGAAAATAGTTGGTTTTGATTACAAGAGCATAGACCTGCAAGGAGTGAAAGTATATTTTTAGTGCAAAATATAAGTGGTGTTTTTGTGCATGTAGAGGTGTGCGAGGGGTTCAAAGGGCAGGTTACGGGTGACTGAGTTTGCTCTACGATTGATTTCTGTTTGGAATGTGTGTATGTGTATATGTCCGTGTATGTTTGGAGGACAGCCCATACACAGCTTGACTGACATAAAAAAAAAAAAGAAAAAAAAAAGTGTGTGTGTGGGGGGGTTCAGACAAAAAAAAAAAAAAAAAACTACTCTCCTTCACCATCTCCTCCTCCATTTTTCTGCCATCCCCTTTTTTTCTCTCCTTCCTTCACTTCACTTCAATTCACACCCCCATCCCTCTCTTCCTCCCTCCTTACTTCCGACACTCCGCTCATCCTGCCCTCTACCACCACATGCCCCAGAGGAAATATGCATTGTGCAGCCCTGCTCCTGAATTAACTCAACACACTCTTCCTGCTACTGGCAGGCAAGACCCTCCACTTTCACCCCTCTATCAAGAAAAGATAGCAACGAGAGAGAGAAAACGAAAAGAAAGAAAGAGAAAAAAGAGAGCAAGAATAGGACAGAAGAGGAAAAAAGAACAGAGCAGTCACCCTTTGCCTCTTTGAACCTCCACCTTCTCTTACTTTTCTCTCCGGCTCCCCGTCCACCCCCCTTCCCCCTCTTCTCTGCCGGCAGTCTGAGGAGACAGAGTTGGATGTGAGAGGCGGTGTGGTGTGGAGAGAACAAGATCGAGAGAGGGCACGCGAGTCCACGGCCAGAGCCAGCAGCAGGAGCAGCAGCAGCGGTGCAGGGGGAGGAGGAGGAGAAGGAGAAAGCTCCATGCAGTTCAGCACCAGACCGGCCAGCGCCGAGCCGGGCTTCATGGGGACATGGACACAGCAGAGCACTGACAGCAACCTCCTTTTCAGAATGTCCCAGCAGGTCAGTGGGATGCTGTCCCTCTCACTCAGTGTGACACTGTGTCTGCTTCATCTCTGTGCAGCGGTTAAGTGTGTGTTTGAGCGTGAGCATGATTTTTATTCGATTTTTTTAGCGTATGAATGTGAATGTAAAAAATGTTTTGGTTGGTGTCAGAGATTGTAATGCTTGCTACTGTGTAAACTATGTTTTGCTTAACGTCTTTGAGTGGTTTAGTGGCTGATGCCCATTGTCACAAATTGCAGTCTTTGTTTTAAAGTTTCTGAGTGTTGAAGAGAAATTATTTTTATTAATTGCATTAGTGAATAATATGCGTCCGGTCAGTCTGGACTGGGAGGTTTTGTTTTGGTGACCCTTTGTAGATCAGGCTGTGGCACACATCTAATTGACTTCATCTGTTTGTTTCTGGAGTTCTTAACACCATCAACTTGTAAAAGTACTTCCGATTTCCCTAGCTATATGTAATATCTACAGCTCTTTAACATTGTGTATAGCTATTGTAAAGTTCCTGTGCTGAATGCTTTTATCAAGACAGAATGTTAATGGGAGGGGGATCGGGTCTGTGGAGGGAGAGATGGTGAGCAGAACATTAATCATCAGGGCTGGTTTCTCTGTGCTATGCACACGCTGATACGATTGCAGGCCCCTGGACTCCCTTTGGCCAACAATGGGGGTCCATCCACATATTTTTCCAGATTCCTCACAAACTTTTTTTTTTTCTTTCATTTTTATACTCGATAAGCTCTCTTTATTTGTAACACTGAGATGCATATCGATTAAAATTGAACACCTTAAAAAATATGAATAAACAGTTTATTTGAAATTATATATTTATTTATTTTCGTTTAGTTTATCTATGTATTTCTCTAACTAATTATATGCTATTTATTATTGAAAGGCTAATACATTTTGTCTGCGCGGTTCCAGTTGACTTAGAAATTTAGAATCTGAGTGAGAATAAAATTTGAATGGTACTATTCAGACGCGCGTTTAGCTGTTTGGCGCATCGGAGCTCCGGCGCAGGTGGATTCAGTCCTGCGCTTCAATCATTTACGAAAACACTATGAAGCATGGAAGGGTTCTTACTTATGGCAAGTTGAAGGACATTCTGAATGGACCTTACTCGTTTAATAACAATGTAAAATTCTACAAATAAAGTGATTTGCATTCTTGTATTATGACGCGCCTTTGAACGTATGTTATAGAAACGTGTTTAAACCGTTTATCCTTGACAAAACTATGAGTGACATAATTCAAATGCAGTTTGTTTGAATTCGACTCTAAATCACTCAATAATCGTTGGATATAATTATTTTATTAAGAAATTGTCTTATGTAATGGACATTAGGCTAACGACAGTGTAATCTGGCTGCTATCAGTTATTTTGTCAGGACAACATTGTCTCAGCTCTTCAGATGCAATTGTGCTGCTTAAACAAATATCATAATGCAAATGATGTGCATCCGATCCTTTCTGAGTTATGAATCTCAAAGAAAGATTTTTAGAGAAATGTCAAAAAATAATAATCCTGTTCATAATCAATAATAAAATATGATGCTGCTCTCACAGATGGCAAGAAACTTGACACTGATATTTTTTTATGTTCTCTTTTCTTAAAATGCATTACGAATGAAATACGTTTTTTTCCCTCAAATAGGCTATGTATTTTTTTCCAAATGTGTATATAAATTTTTTTCTAAAGAGCGGCTGCAAGCCTTTTCGAGCGTGTAGTTTAACCTACATTTCTGCGTCCTAAATTAATTTCAGTTTTATCTGTAGGCTACTGTTAACAAGACGATCACGACTTCTTAATCACCAATTAAAATCCGATCCGATTTTTTTTTTTTTTTTTTTTTAATTAAAGGTACACCTGTGCATTTCCACAAATAATACTGACACTGCTGACCACGTGCAATGGTCGATATTAATATCAAACCCACATAAACACATATTCTGGATCCTGGATCCCTGTGCTAGGGTTTATTTTATTCAGTAGCCTATATTTGTTAATGTGGGTTTGGTTATTAATGGGTTCTAATTGCTCAATCTTGACTAATCGGATGCACGAACGAGCACTTAAAGGTTCTTCATTTGATGTGATTCTTTTGACACGAGTTGCTGAAACAGGGCTGTGATCAGTTCACATCGCAAACATTTTTCAGGTGCTGATTCTGATCTTTTCTCCCGCGGAAACTCTGAGAGGCTGTGGTGCAGGCGAACTTCATCACTCTCTCTGAGGCTTCTCAGCATCCTCTCATGTCTGAACCACTTGTTTATATTCCTTAAATGCCCCTTTTTTAATGAATATAAATGTAACATTACTTTATATTGTAGGTGATTTTGCATAAATACCTTCTAGAAATGTTCGATCAGGCCTAAAGAACGTAAAATAAAACTGCAACGGCAAATACATTATTGTTATTATTGATGTTCTATTCTTTATTATTATTATTATTATTATTATTATTATTATTATTATTATTATTTTGAAAACGAATGACACTGAAAATTACAGATTTTCCGCAAAACGATTAGCTGAAATCTCCAGTCTTGTTTGCAAATTAATTTAATCGCCACACCAAAACGTAAAAAAAAAAACAAACAAAAAAAAAAACCCTACTGCAATATCGTTTCTTTAATCTTAAATAAGGAATATTGAATTTTGAGATTTTTAGACCTTGACTGAAAGATGTAAAAACTAAAAATTTTCCGGATGCGGGTGCGACACGACTGTTAAACAGAAACTTATAGTGAAAGTAATTAGAAACATATTAAAGGAAAAACAGCCTTTAAAAAAAAGATGCCCGATTGTGTTCGATTCGTCCGATTATACAGTTTAGTTTACAATTTAATTTAGTAACTATTGTAAATGTTAAAGAGCATTTATATTGTATGTTCTCATGTATTTTGAGATCTGAAAACTGAACACAGTTAGGAACAAATAATAATTTGCTGAATGCGGTTTATGGGGGCTCTTTTATTTATTTATTTATTTATTTATTTGTTAAACATCTTCTCTAATGTAACAAATAAACAAATAAAAAGACCCCTTTCAGACTTTGCAAATGAACATTTATTACTTTTTTTTTTTTTTTTTATATATTTATTGATTTGAAGCTCAGTTCATTTTGCGATCTTCTGTACTGATTTGTTTCTTGCATATCCGTGCATCTTCTTTCTTTCTTTCTTTCTTTCTTTCTTTCTTTCTTTCTTTCTTTCTTTCTTTCTTTCTTCAGGTGTATCTGTGCGTGTATGTACAGGAGCTGTACATGTGATTATAGTGAAGTGTCTGTTTTCCTTTTTTCCCTCTCTGTGCTGCATGTGTGTGTGGGTGCGAGATGAAACGACTCTTGGCTGGCCTTGGTTAAGAGAAAGAGAAGGGTGGAGTGGAGAAGAGAAGAAGAGAGGAGAGGAGAGTGAAAGAGGATATGTGGTTAGGGAGACACCCACCATCTTTTCTCGGCAGATAGAGCAGAACCCAGGGCAGTGCCAACACCATCGGTGCAGCTAGTGCTGACTAAGATGGAGCAGTCACAGGAAGCGTGACTGTTTCAACCTTTGGTGACAGGAAGATGCCTGTCACAGGGTCATTGTCAAAACCAAGGCAAGTTGAACATATACAATATGTTGGAAAATAAATAAATAAATAAATAAATAAATAAATAAATAAATAAATAAATAAATAAATAAATAGGGAGTTTTATTGTGTAAAACAGCAACTAAAGGGGGGAGTTGAATTTCAAAGACCATCTTTGGAGTCAGCACACCGAGTTATTGCGCCACTGTACAGAAGAGAGGCTGCTGGTTCAGGGGTCTTTGTTCTGAACGGATCTGGCTCCTCTAACTACTGACCCTGTTAAGTAATGGACTCAGTTGCGGGGAGTAATCTCACCTGGCTCAGGGATGCTTTCTTTCCTAATTCCTCTCGCTTTCCCCGACAGACAGCCTCTTAATGTTTTCAAGGAGAAACTGGAATGTGGAGGAAGCAGAGAGGGTGGGGAGAGGATCAGAGAGAAAGTGATAAACTTTTTCTCTGTTTTTGTTGTAAAGCGAGAGTGCTTGCTGGCGTGTTTTACTCTGGAAGTCAAGAGTTACAAAAAGGTGCATGTAGAGGTGATGAGTAGATGAGAGAGAAAAGGCTGAGAGATGTTTGGCGACTGTATACGAGATTTCTGTACTCTTTGAGTGTGTGTGAATGTGTGTTTGTCATGTACACAAGCGATACATTATTGTGCTGCCTACACCTCTGCCTACATCCCTACTGTCAATGCGAGTTGTTGGAACTATTATTTTTTCTTCCCTGAAAAAAAAAAGAAAGATATTCAGTATTTCTCATTCCATTTAAGTAATTACATAATTAGTGTATTAATCAATATTCTACAGTTATGGCTTTTAATAAACGTTGTTTATAGCGGTGTCTGTGTTAAATTAGTTTTAATATTCATGATTTAATTCCCTAAATTTCACTGTTTACAAAGCAATGTTAGAATATTAAACTAAAATGCTCATGAGAAATATCACTACACTCTGTTATTGTTTTCGCAAAAAAAGATTTCTTAAATTTAGATATTTTACCAGCTTAAACTACAATTTCTAGTTATTTTAAAATGTATTTATCCTCAAAATACTGTTTATTTGTTTTATTTTTATTTTGTTAATCTTAAATATTTAAAAGCAAAGAGAGGAAGTGCAAGATGAAGAGAGAGAGCTAGTGAAAGTGTGGGACAAGCG
Source organism: Squalius cephalus (assembly GCF_949319135.1). NCBI lineage: Eukaryota > Metazoa > Chordata > Actinopteri > Cypriniformes > Leuciscidae > Squalius > Squalius cephalus. Next base: position 44,638,484 of record NC_137123.1, on the reverse strand, counting down.
GGTTGTTTTTGGGGAAGGAGAAGTGGTCCCTCGTGAGTAGAGAAATTCACTCTTCTGTGATACTGGCTTGCAGTCAGTTTGGAGGCAGATTCATCAGCACTTCACAATGGGGACAAGCCCCCCCCCCCTCCCCTCCCCTCCCCAGTCCCACACTGAAAAGCACACAAATCGATCCAGTTAAGATTTTCATTCAGCCTCACTAAAGATTTGGTTGCTATCTTTCCTTTATTCTCTGGAGCAACGAGTGGATATGAGTAGGTGTTTGAGATCTGTGTGTTCCTTGGGCTATGATCAATAGCTGACACTGGGCACATCACTCACATGCTCGTGTAGTGCCTCTTCTCTGCTCTCTGTCTGTCCTCAGGGGCGACACGGCCACTCACATGTTCATTCTAGAATATATTTCTGGTGTGTCAGAAAACGGAGCAATACTGTCCCCAGCGTTGCACAGGAGAAGAGAGGTGATGTTACGCTCTCTGTGGCGACACACAGATGGGGTCAATGCCATGGACATAGACACGATAAAAATATGAGACCATCTGCTCTGCTCTTATCAGGACGATGAGCGTTGAAAGGTAGTCATGCTTTCCCGTGGGTAAATGCAGATTAAATTGTTGACTTGGCTATAAGACACTTCAGAAACTATTGAATACTTGTATTACAAGAATTCATAATTATTTAAAATAGTGACACATTGTTGCAGTGATTTCCTCTTTTACATAAGCAGAATTCATATGTGAGGTTGTGAATGTAAAACAACTTGTTAACCTCTTAACTGAGGGATTGTAATGAAGCAGACATCTATATTTGCTTCATTTTATAAAGAAACAAGTTCACTTGGTTGTCTGTCTAATGTTATAGTGCACTATAAAAATTGTTGACATGCAATTGTTCCCTTAAAGAGCTATTTCTAACTGATTTAACCCATACACATATTTTTGTTGGTATAAATGTATATATTTAGGTTGATTCTGTGGTATTAAATAATATCTTTGACCAATATAATTAACCAGTTAATTTAGATGTTACCATTTTGTTCGGTGTATTTTTGGTCCTTGTCAAGCTAGTCAATGCTCTGAAAAGTTTTTCTTTTTTTTAGACCCCTTTTTTCTGAACAGAAGGGAAGTCCTGGTTAAAAGGGAAACTGCTGTTTCAATAGTCTTAGAGTCAGGATGTCACCACCCCCGGCGTGGCGGTAATGAGGGGACATTACCATCATTCTGCGTCTTGTTAGTTCCCCGAGCGCCTGACACAATCAGAATGCACCAGCTGCCCTTCAGACCTCAGAGATCTGAGAGAAAGAGAGAGAGGCCTCTCAGACCTCAGCTAGAGACAGAGAGATCTGATACGCGAGACCTGGGGGACAGTGTTCCCAGAGATGAGACAAGCACTACCTCCATGTAAAAATAAAATTAGCCTCTCAGAAATTTGCATAAACATTGTATGTATAAGAGACTTGCAGTTATTTGTTGTGAATGTATGTAAATGTAAAATGTTGCTGTAGATTATTTTTTTTTTTTACACACCTATTCAACAGAACACATAAAGACCCGTGGCAAAATTCTAAGAATGATGCAATTTTGTTTTTTTCATCATCATTTTTTTTTTTTTTTTACAATTAAGAATATGCATAAATGTTTATTAGTCTTAAGACTTGATCTCAGTTCCTAAATTATTTAAGAGAGTGGAGAGGTATAACCTAGTTTAGGAGTTTAAAGATGGCTGCATTATGAACACAGAGGCGGAGACCACACGCTTAAAAAAGAAAGAAAGAATATGTTGGAATTATATGATGACAGAATAATTTCTTTTCCTTTTTTATTGATTGGGGGGATGTTCTGTACAGCAGTTTTTTATTTTATTTTATGAATACATTAAAACTCATAAAAAGATTCTAAGATTTTTTTTTAGTCGAATAACGATATAAAGACCTGTGTATGCAATTTACTACAAAATTTGGAATTGGAGATTTAGCTTGATCTTGATTTTACTGCTCATACTGCCTTTCTCAGTACTGAATAAGAAAACATCAGATCAACAGAGACAATATTCAGATTTCCTTCTAACCTTAGTACTGCTGCCGGTGCAGTCTGTGCCTGAAAGCCTTTGTCCCGGAATGCCGGTAAGAGGTTCCATTATGATTTGCTTTAACAAGAATCAGTTAGAATCACTGGAGTCAGTTATCAAGTCCTCTGAGACCTTCACTGGTGCAGAGTTATGCCACGTCCAATCCAGAAAACACCTGCCCTTCCGTAAAGGTCATTCAAATCAGACAGTCAGACCTCAAAGCCCGCTGAGTGTTTTCACTTTACCGCTGGGCTTCAACTTTAACTCTGCGACGCTGCAGTCAGTCTCACATTTCAACTTTACACCACCTGAGATCCTGAAAAATTATGCTCTTCAGGCTCTCACATGATTTTATTATAACTTTTAACATTTAACAGGTGTGAGAACCTTGTGGTGATTTAAATCCAATCAAATGTCAGCACCCCTAGTGATTGATTATGTTGCAAATCCTGTCTGTACAGAAATTAACTCAGTGTGTTTAAAGATATGTAAATCATTTTGGCAAATTTATGCAGAAATCCAGGTAAATTCAAAGGTTTCAAATAACCTCTGATATTATTAAGGCAAAATTTTATGAAAACTAAAAGACGCAAACCTGTTACACAACTGTTTTGGGATAATGAACAACAAGTAAGGCTACAATATTTGGAAAAACTCTGCATATTGATGACACTGTAATGGGAACATGGGCCATGAAATGAGGGCATGACTTCTGTTTCTTTGCTTCCTGTTTTCTTTTTTTTTCCTTCTTCTTCTTCTTTGCTGGATTGTTTCCAATGCCACTGGCACATTCAGAGGCCGCTATTTTTAAGCTGTTAGTCTACCTCATCTTAAACAGCTAAGAGGGCAATTTCTACCATCAACAATACACAGACAAGAAAATCACACTCCCCCTTTGCAGGAAAGAGTCTCTCATTTTCAATTTTGCTGTGTGGTTTGACTGTGTCACCATAATTTCATCTAATGTTGTGGCTGATTTACCATTATTATTATTATTACTACTACTTTCCACCATTATTACTGTTATAGTTACATATGTCCGCAGATAATGACAGTAATTTCAGTTGCTCACAGTGGTTTTCCTCATTAGTGACACTACACTGGTGTTGTTGAGCATGGGGAAGTAAAGCATTCAGTCCAAGTCTTATAAAAATGGCAATACTGATGCAAAGAAGAAATGCTTTTCTAGCGGTTGGATTGACAATATTTTGTGTTCTGTGATTTGAGTTCCCAAAGACTAATGCCAGGTGTAAAATCTATTATAAAAAATATAATTCTATTTAGTTTGAATAAATTCCATGGATTGACAATGATCACATTTTTGATGGAAATAAAACTTATATTTTTTTATAAAACAAATATTTTAATTCAATGCAAGGAACTATTTTCATTTAATAATTCATTTGTTACTTTATAAAAATATTTGAAAATTAATTAAAAAAATTCACAAATTTGATTTTCAAGAAGTATAATCTATTTTTATTTACAATGCAAACACGGTCTGAGGCCAATGATTTATAGAAATGAGACAAAAAGCACCCCCCCCCCCCCCCACCACCACCACCACCATGTTCTGTATCAAAAGAGATTTACTGAGAATGCATACCGTACATTTGTTTGATCTTTTGCTGCATGGATAAAATATTGCAAAAGTTATATTAACTGTGAAATGCTTTTGTTTTATCTGTGTTTTCTGCGTTTAACCCATAAATTATGACCAGCATTTGTACAAAAGGTTGACGTATGTGTGTTTGTGTCTGTGTCTGTGTCTGTGTTTGTGTGTGTGTGTGTGTGTGTGTGTGTGTGTGTGTGTGTGTGTGTGTGTGTGTGTGGTGTGTGTGTGTGTGTGTGTGTGTGTGTGTGTGTGTGTGTGTGTGTGTGTGTGTGTGTGTGTGTGTGTGTGTGTGTGTGTGTGTGTGATTATGTATATGAGGGCTGGTGCTGTCATCAACCACAACTGCAATCAACCGGAGGCGTATTTTATATCAAAATCTTGTGTGCGAGTATGTGTTGTAGCTCTAGGCTTGAGGGAAAAGGTTTTTTCTTTTTTTTCTTTGCTTGGAATTGATGCTGCTCAGATTGTGAAAACACACAGGCTTGGACGTTCATGAGGCATATCTCAGGATCACTCCACTCCGCACACATGCCGTGTGTTAGAAAGTCTACAAATACGTTTATTCCACATACTTCTCTCATGTATGCCGACATTTTTTATTAGTAATTACATGATTTTTATGATCATTTTAAAAATCATCCAAACCAGGGATGACATTTTTTTTTTTATCATTGAGGATTAGAAGGGTTCCATTTTATTATGAATTCACAAGCCCACTTTTATTTTGCTCTTTTTTTTAGCATAAAAAATGAGCATGTTATATAATCAAATACCATAAAATGCACTAAATGTCACAGTGCATGTTCCCAGATGCACAGCAGATGTGATTTACGGTGGGTTTATTGTCATATATTGAGCGGTACTGCTCTTCCTTCTCTCCAATCCATGGTGTCAATTAAAGCTCAAACAAACTCATTTGCTCTTGTGATAGACTCCAAATGAAGTGGCTAGTGTATCTAGGCAACCAAAGGGGTCAGAGTTCCCTGTCCTTATCATCAGCTGCTGATTGTAGCAGATTGGAGATGCTCATATTGCCTCCGTTTTCAAGCGCAAAAGAGTATTTGGGCATTTTTTGCGAGTGACCAGTGATATCAAAAAGAATATTTAAATATTTTATATATTAGGACAGTCTAGCATGTGAATCCCAATTTGCTTAGGGAGTGGGTTGCTCTTCGCATCGCATCGACCCGCGCTGATAAATCCTTCTCACGTTGCGCGAGATGTACATGGGCAGTTAGCAGTAGGCAAGCCTTCTGTTATTTCAGCACTATTGATTTTCACCCATTCAACAAATATTACACGATTCAAGGAGTAGGGTTTATAATCATGTGAAGTGAAACTCTATTTCCAGGAGCATATGTGTGGGAGAAGAACATTATCTGGTCATAAAGTCAATTGATAATACCCATGGCAAAGAGGGGATTACAGATAGAGGATGCATTTAAAAGTTTAAAATGCTGTCTGATCAGCTAAAGGAAGGGTAATTCCTTTCAGGTTGAAAGCATTAATAGCATCACCGGTAACGGTATCCTCTGTGAAGTGATGGCTGAAAAGACTATGCGCGTCTGTCTGTGTTCGTGCGGGTGTGTGCATGTGTGTGTTGTTTAGAGAAGAGTGAGCACATAAAATAAAGTGCCCAGAGGTTGCTCCTGGCATTTTGTGGTCACCAGACAATTGTCATAACTCACAAAGAATAAAAAGCAAGCATGGGAGCTGTGTGTGTGTGTGGTACACACAGCTCCCATCCCAGTTCAACTTAGATCGCGTACCAATATTTGATCTTCTCTCATTAGAGTGAGAAAGGGACCATCAGGCCACCAAACACGCTGTGTCCATTGTGCCATGAATGCATGTGCACACAGACGCATACATACTCCCCTCAACCTCATTTCATGCACGACACTCCTGAGGTAGTTTGGGGAATAGAAAATTGCTTTCTAAGGAAGGCTCTGGCCAATTAAGGCCCTGACCGTATTGAATGTCAAGTGTTAATTTAGGTTGTCTCTCCTGTGACCCCTCCCCCTTCCCCATTTTACTAGCAGTTGAGCCAGCAGGGGTCTTCAGATGAGCAAATACATGTGAGGTAAAAGTTGATTGCCTGAAGGACCTCGGGTATTATGTGTCATAGACAAGTGGCAAATGTGTTCTCCTTCCAGCATTTCCCCTCCCCACCTCTCTGACACCCCTGAGGGACGGAGAGGCAGGATTAACTGTACTGCAGCGATAAGAATGGGCGGTTTACTTTGGGGAAAAGACGAGTGTAATCACCTCACGGGCAGTAGGGAGGATTGAGGATGGACTCTCTCTATCTCTCTCTCTGTCTGGGATACAACTTCGCTGACTTGTCCCTAAGTCTAGACAAATGACTTGAGAAGTAGAGGAATTCTGTGACACAAAAGTATGTTTTCATTTGTGTTGTGTATCATTTCAATTGATTTCTTAAAAAACTATGCACATACTACACACACACCGGGCCAGGGTTACCTCATATTGTGACACAGGCAAAATCATTTTTGCCCCACACCCCCTGGTATGACCAAAACCACTACTTTTTAGGAAATGGGAAAAAAAAAAAACACTGTATTTGACAAGTTGACATTGTGGCTTTATATATGATCATATACTTGCATTTGTCATTAATAATATTTTACCAAAATCAAGCGAAAATGAAGGTCTTGACCAGCGAATGTCGTGTTTTTTTTTTCTTTCCGTCATTAGAACGACCACATCTGACTGAGGCAGTAAGTGCATCACATTACATTTTCAACGCACTCTGTTTTTCCTGTAATTTTGGCCCCAAAAAAAAAAAAAAAGTCCCCACAAGGACAAGGATTTTGGATAAAATTCATAACTAGGGAGACTTAATTTAAATTATTTTAAATAGGAGAATAAAAACAAGCACATTAAAATGGTTGGCATACATTTAATGTATAGAGCTATGAAATTTATTTTAAATGTAAATCCTTTGAAAATTTTAATTCTAGAGAAAACGCATGATAATCTATTTCTTATTAAATTGATAAGCTATTGTTTCATTACCACGACTTATTCTTATTGGCTGGTGTACTTGTAAAGACAGTGAAAGGATGCATTTTAATGCCCCTTGTATAATTAGTCTTAATGGTTTTATTATCATCACTGAGAAGCAGAGGCATGCTTTTTTTAAAGGGGCATTATATGGTCTTTCTCTGGCTGTGTAGAATAAATGTTAATGCATTTTTGAATTTCAGCGCACAGCTAATTCATACAGCCTAACATGCCTTAGACCTGAAAAAGTCCTCTGGCTACATTTGTTACTAGAAGGAAACAGCATGAGCTACATTCTCTGATCATACAGACAAGAGTGAACATGTTCTTGTTTTAAAATTGAATAGACACAAGTATTGATAAAGGTCTTGTGTGTGTTATTAGTTCCTACAGCTGCTGACATATAACATAACATAACATAACATAACATAACATAACATAACATAACATAACATAACGTCATGCTACATGCATAAAAAAACAAAAACAACAACAACTATGCAGTCTATAGAAATATAGACACCTCCAAATTTTTATTTTTTTTAGCTGAAGTCTGAATGAGGGAATAAAGAACAAAAACGCATGATAGACAGATGATCACAACATCATGATCGTGACCCCACTTTGCTTCTTTTGTCCCCAATTTCAGTCAAAAGAGCTGTAGACTAGAAAGAAGGAGAAAAGAAGAAGAGAGCTACAACGGAAGGGAACATTTTTATTTCATATTCACTTTAGTAAATGAAAAAAGGTGAGAAAGCAAAAAAAAAAAAAAAAAAACTCTCAGGTGTTACTGGGCAAAGACAGTTGATTGCAGCCAAATTCATTTTTGTCATTACGTGTTTTGTGTAAACACAATCATGCCAATAAAGTACTTTAAAAATTACAAATAGTTCTGTCTGTTCCTGGATGGACATAAAATATAGGACTACCCAGGACTACATTTATCACACTTTTATGTCGACTTTTCTTTTTCATGCCATGGTAGGGAAGAGAGGTACATTCTTTAAAATTTCTCTTTGTGTATTCTTTAGAAAATTACAACACACAGATTTGAAATGACTTGAGGGTGAGGAAATAATGACCGAATTAGCTCCCGCTAAAACACTATAACTCTTTTTGAAAGATTTGTGTGTACATCCAAACATGCTCACAGAGAGGCTTTCTGAACGTGATGTGTTGGGAAAGTACTTGTCAAGTGGCATTGATTTGTTAAAGTGCTGAATTAGCACAGTACGCCAGCTGCCACCGCCCGCTCACTGTTGTGCTGCCGTGGGCTCATTTTCTCCTTAACAACTCTTTCCCATTTCCCCTCAGCCCCTCTTTTGCTCTCTCTCTCTCTCTCTCTCTCTCTCTCTCTCTCTCTCTCTCTCTCTCTCTCTCTCTCTCTCTCTCTCTCTGTCAGGCCACACACGCTCTTTCTTTAACTCTTGTTAATTCTCTCTCTTACACACACACATATTGCAGACACACCTCAGCTGTGACCCATAGCAAACTTAGCTTCTCTTTGTCTTGATGACACACAACCACACCCACACAAACACTTACGCAATCTCTTGGGGAGAAAACAAATAAATAAATCACTTGTGTATTGTAGTACATGACCATGTTGAGTCCATCAAATTTAGATGGAGTTCTTCCCTTTAAAGTCCCTCTACAGTAATGGGATGAAACTGGGGGAATAATTAAGACTAACTCAGCGTAAACCTGGCCAGTATCTGTTATGCCAGGATCTAGTGGAATCTGTGTCAGCTGTAGTCAGTCAGAATAGGATTTTGGCTGCTCTGAGAGTCCACATTTTTATTAGGTAGCCAAAGTGTTCCATAAGCAGTTCTCAAGGTTCCCTTGGAGAGAGTGGCTGAGTCATATCCAGACTGTGTCAGGCCACACACAGTGGCAATAGATTTACCAGGAGCTCAGTTCAGCTAATTTCACAACTGCATTGAAATATTATTAGTGTTTACACAGGCCACAGCATATGTATTTGCTGATGAGTTACTGGCAGAGCATAATCTGAAAATTTTGATTTGGGGTGGGGTTTGCTTCCTGTCAACCCCTCAGCTTAGAGACTGTGCCAAGCGTGGCTTGGACTTTGAATATGACTTACAGTGCTATGCATAAGTTTAGACACCTATGCTAAAGTTGACTAAAAAGAGGAATAAAAAATCATCTTTTGGAAATTGAACTTAATGCCTTAATTTAAAAAATTAGGAAAAATCCAACCTTTAAGGACACCAATTTTCTTTGTTAATGAATAATGTATCGTAAATAAATAAATGTTCTTCCTTAAAATACAGGGTGCATAAGTTTGGACACCCCTATGTTAAATTCCCATAGAGGCAGGCAGATTTTTATTTTTAAGTTTTTTTATTTATTAATTTTTTTAGGATACTATGCATCCTGATAAAGTTCCCTTGGCCTTTGGAATTAAAATAGCCCCACATCATCACATAGCCTTCACCATACCTAGAGATTGGCATGGGGTACTTTCCATAAGATCATCTCTCAATGCAAATCAAACTAGCTATTAGGCTAACTGAAATAAAACCATGCCAATCTCTAGGTATGGTGAAGGCTATGTGATGATGTGGGGTTATTTTAATTCCAAAGGCCAAGGGAACTTTATCAGGATGCATAGTATCCTAAAAAATAAATAAATAAAAAAATACTTAAAAATAAAAATCTGCCTGCCTCTATGGGAATTTAACATAGGGGTGTCCAAACTTATGCACCCTGTATTTTAAGGAAGAACATTTATTTATTTACGATACATTATTCATTCACAAAGAAAATTGGTGTCCTTAAAGGTTGGATTTTTCCTAATTTTTTAAATTAAGGCATTAAGTTCAGTTTCCAAAAGATTATTTTTTATTCCTCTTTTTAGTCAACTTTAGTATGGGTGTCTAAACTTATGCATAGCACTGTATGTCATGTGATGTTCAACATAACCATTTTCCTAAAAGGTGGAATAGTCAGTGCCAGTCCTACGCTTCTGGGGGCCCTAAGCAAAACTTTGTGAAGGGACCCGCATCAAAAGCAGCAGACTCGCACGTTAAGAGATGCGCGGATCAGCTCTAACGTCACCCGAATCCGCTGTTACAAATAAATCATCCACCCGCCACCCACCACTCACCCGAACCTATGATTTTATCTGATTTAGATATCCGCACCCGATCGTCATATTACAGTTATTCTAATTCTCAGTGTTAAGCGTGATATCGTATTACACTGAAGTGAACTGCTTTTAAATTAACATTTATTTACAGTAAAAGTTCTTCTTTGGCAAATAGCCTAAACATAGGCTTTACTCCCTTCAAACTTAAATTGGAATGTCACTGTTTCCGTAACTGTAACTTCTCAAACACATGCAAGAAATTAAATATGTTCAGCCCAAGCAAAGGCTGGATATACAGTAGGCTTTATTTGATTATACTCATATACAGTGCTTCACAGACAGTGCATTTCACATACCCAGCACTTGATTCATTCTGGTTAACTACTTTACTAAAATGCTCCCACACTGTACTTTTCTTTTACATCCTTTTGTTTTGTCTTTAACTCTCTTTTTTGAAATTTCTTCCGGATCTGTTTTGCCTCCATTGCTGCTTAAACAAGTGGACCCCGCAACTACGTGGCTTAGAGTCTGCAAATTAGAGCCTGATGAAAAATTAAGCTTTAAACACGTTAATATATCCATCATTATGTTGGAAAACACTCTTATCAGAATAATTTTTGTTAAGCTTTTGTATATTTTTAGTTAAAGCTGTTAAGTTATTGAGCAATTTCTCATGTAGTTTTTTTTTTCCCTTTGTGTTTTATATAATGACCACTAGGCATTATATAATGCTCTAGGCATGCATTTTCCTTGATTGGTTTTCCCTGAAGAGATAAACGTTGTTTTTGAAACCAAAAGTAAAAGAGTGATGCAAGTTCTTTGCGTTTTACCATGAAGTGAGAGCTCAGTCTTTATTGATAGCAACACATTATGACGATTTATCTCTCATCCATCTGCAATTAATTGGAATGTTATTTTTTATTACTTGGCCCGCCCAACCCACGGACTGTCCAAGGTACGTGTCCGCAGACAATATAACCGCGATCCGCGCATCTCTTGATTGCATTCACGAGAGCACCACAACGCAATGCATTCGTGTTGATACGAGAGCAGACTTTGTTGTGTAAACGTGCTTTTGAGATTAATATTTTGTAAATAAAGTGAAAAATTATGTTTTTTGTTTAAACAAAGCATTCTCTTCGCTCTGTAAAATTGAGGTTAAACCACTGGAGTTACATGTAATACTTTAATAATGTCTTTGCTACCTTTCTGGGGCTTGAAAGTGGAAGTTGCATAGGTTGTCAACGGAAGGACCGATTCACTCTTGCAGTACTTTGATTTCACTGATCGGTCTGCACAGCGCCACTTCAAGTAGAAAAAAAATCCTGCACAGTCTTCTGTGATCAGGTGGTACAGCGGCCATGTGGTACAAGAGGTCGCTCTTGGAAAATTATGAGTTTACACTTTTTAATTACGTTCTACAATCATGTGAAGACTTTTTACAGTTTAGAATTGTTACGGTAATTACGACATGAGTGGACCAAACTTCACTTAAAAAATGGCAACATCTAAATGAACTGGTTTTATTCAAATCAAAAATGTTATTTGATATTGTTGAATCAATATAAATATGCAATCAGGTAGAAATTCTTTAAGGTGACAATTGCATGTTACAACTTTTTACAGAATACAGCAAATTTCTCCGCTTTAATGAAGTGTGATTTGACATATCAGATGTATTTCTGTTTCTGTCAAAGGCTTCACTGTCTTGACTGCTCTGTCTTGACCTTATTCACACCTTTTCCAAGAGGTGCAGATGTTCTGGTGACCCACTACTCTCTGTAGATGAAGTGACTGTGTGTGTGGGAGACAGTTTGTTTTTGGATATGAACTTAGCCTAAATACCCTCCATCTGCTGACCTCTGCACACATACACATATATACAGTACATGTGTACACAGTAACTAGTGCTTGCTGGCATTAGTTATCTTGTCTTCTATCTATCTCTCTCTCTCGCTCTTTCTTTGTGTTTTGCGTTCTTCTTTTTCTTCAGTGGTAGAGTGACCCTCCTTCCACACAGCATTTCCCCAGTGTGTCGTGTGATTAGACTCTGAAAGGTTGATACCGCTTGCTCTGTCCCCAGTTCCCATAAAACACTCAATAAAGCACCAATCTAGAGCCTTATCGCACTAATAGAGAAACACCATTCAGGGAAGAGATACTCTCCAAAAGCAGCCCGAAAAATGTGTAACTTTGCAAAATAAAAACACTTTCTTTCAGCTGTAAAATTTTTGATTATACTATTATTATTGTTATTATTATTATTATTATTATTATTATTAAAACATAACCATTAGAGGGACCACAGCTAATACGATGACAAAGAAAGTGTTTTTATATGAAAATGTTTGTATTTGAGTGTATGTGCAGTGTCTGCACATGTATGTGGGAAAGAGATGGGGTGGTGACTGCTGAAAAGATCCATACATTACAGGATTGTGAGGTGTTGAGGTCAGCCAAAGTGTCACGTGGACTTGGAAATCTCTAGATCAGTGTACGGGAGTGAATATGTGAGCGTCTCTCTGTAAATGTTGTGTATGTGTGTGTGAATGTGTGTTTTATGTGTGACAGTAGGTGGAGACAGTCACCGGAGGAAGTCAGAAATGGCCCCTGTGCAAACTCAGCATGTATGGGGCTTTGTGTGTCTCTTTTCTCTGTTTCACCATTTTTTTCTGTGCTTTTCCCGTCAAAGGCAGCCGAGCAGAGCCAGAAAAGCAGTTCCTTGGCAGGGCCTAATGGCAGTATGATGTAGTCTGTTGTGACTAGTGCATTCCTTTCAGGTTAAACCAGGGAAATTGCATTGTGTTCAGATACCAAGTCGCATGAATGTTTTATTGCCACAAGAGTGTCAAAGGTCCTTGTCTGGGCCTCAGGAGAGCCGCAGAGGAAGCCTTTGACTGAGCTCTTCAAATGGGAGAGAGAGAGACATGAAAACACTTGGTTGAACAAATGGTGGTTGAACAAAAAGTACGAGTTGAGGCTAATAGATTGTGGCAGTCACTAAGAGGGATTTCACTCTCTTTAAACTGTGACTTTTAAGAAAAAACACATACCCTGTGACAATAGCTGAAGAAAATTTGACAAGACACATGTAGAGAGGAGGAGAGAAACAGAGGAGGAGAGAAACAGAGGAACAGAGGATTATGGTCTGACTTCTCTGTCCCTCCCCTTCTGAGAGTATTTCTCTCTCTTTCTCTCTCTGTGTGTGTGTGTGCATGTGTGTTTACTATGCGTGAAAGTGTTCAAGTGTGTATGAGACAGTGAGTAGGTGTTTGCTTTTGGCAAGTTCCTGAGGAGGGCTGGAGCATTATGAAGGGGCTTGTGGTGGGTGTATGGACCTGTTATCTGCACAGCACTGACAGGAGGGCCATCGCTCCCAATGGTACCTCGTGTTACCGCTTGCACTCCCTCATTCCTGCAGTTGTAACCTAACCTGAGAGGACCAAGGGAGGCAGAGGGTGAGAATGAAGAGAAAATATGGCCCAGAGGAGGGAGTTCAGCTGGGGAGGAATTACTGCTTTAAGAGGTTTCCCTACCCAGTGTATCACTAGAACATCTAGTCTTATGTTTTCTCACAGTACGAAGTGACTATGAATCCAATACAGTGTTTTCCTAACAGATTTTTTTTTTTAAGTTAACTTGTTTATAAGAAACATGTCGAATTTGGTATTAAATGGCTTGCAATTCCAAGGCATTGTGGCCAGAATTTTTTTTTTAACTCTAATATGACTCCAAGACAAACAGATATTAATGAGTGTGTTGAAAAAAGTCAATGCCGCTATTAGTGTGTTGGCCTAATTGTTGGAGCATGTGTGATGGGGAGAACTGCATGCAAAATGGCTGACAATGTCAGGAGAATTCACTGGATTAAAATCCAGGGTACTGGCTGAGTTTTAGCAAGCAAACAGGTTACTGAAATCACCTCTTGCTGACCTCCCTTCACAAACACTCTTTTTCTGATGAAAACTACTCAATCAGACAAGTTATTTCATGCTTTTTTCAGTTGCACAGGACTAGTTTTTAATACATGGGTCAATGATAAAACTGTCTATGGTAAAAGATAGACATGCACCAAATTATTTAAAATGTACACTTTTGAAGAAAAAAAAAAGTTATTTAATAAATGTAATCATTCTAAATTGTCATGGGTTCTATCCATCAAGTAAAAACTTTTTCATTACACCTTGAAAACATTGTGTACACTTCTTAATAATTGTTTTCTTAATAATACTAAAAAGTACCATGAATTATTATACTATTATACTAACTATCATTAATTCATAAATACTGTGTCATTCTTAGTGGAGGCACACACCATGATATTTCACAATCTACTTGCATGGTTATAAAAAGGTCAGATTATCTGATATTTTAAGAGTTGGGTTTATTCATCAGTTAAGAATTATTGGCCTTGACAAACAGTAAAGGCCAGATTTACTAACAGCTTGCACCAGCGCAAACCCTCTTTTGGTGTTAAACTACTGCCAGGATTTACTAAAGAAACGCAGTGAAGAATTAGTGCTGAAAAGACGTAGACAGATATTTTTGCTTCTGACCTTATTACATATGCATTTGTAAGAGTTTCCATTTCAGACACAACATTTATGGGAGGAGAGTATTTAAATTAATCATTCAAGGTGATTTACAAAGGTTTGCTTTAGTCAATTTACTGTTACGGTGTTTGCTTCATTATTTGCCTTCCAAAAAAAAGCATGTCTTAAACCAGATGCTAATTCACACTGCTCTTGATAGATTGCGTTGGTCATTATGGAAATGATCTGGCTTTCTTTTCTGAGTTCTTTAATTTGCACGTCGTCAGTAGATCATGCGCAGAACATTCCACTCCCATCTGCACTTTTATGGGATTGCCTATTGTGTCTTTTAGAAGAGTATAACGGCATATGCAGGCAAATATGACACACAAACTTAGCGTGACTGACATAACACCGGAACAAATCCGGAAACACATGTACAAAGTGCATCATGGGAAATGTAGTCACATAAACAGCGTTAACACAATATACAACATTGCCCTTTCACACTAATTTGCCCTGTTTAGTAAATCCAGCATTAAGTGTCTACAGGGGTCCTTTCTATGATTTATACATTTGTCTACATAACCTTGTTTTTTAAACATTAAAGGTACAATATGCAAGAATTTTGCATTAAAATATCCCATAATCTCAAGGCCAGTGTTATATATTTTGTTAAGTTGATTACTTACAATATCCCAAATGTTTCCAACTATTTTTAAATCGTGAGAAAATTGCGATTTTAACCAAGGAAACGGGGCGTTAGAGCAGGGGGGAGCTGGGAGTCGCCAGTCAATTGCGTCACATCCGCGTTACCCTCGGTTTTCGCTCGTACTGTGTGGAGTCCTGAACAAGTGCGGAAGTTGTAGTTGTAGCGTCTATCAAGCAACAAACGTTAGCTTGTTTCGTGCTGTCGTTATGGAACACAATTATTCTTTACCGATTGCAGCTGGTTCTGTCGACAAAGCATGCTTAATTTTATATTTTCCAAATGTAGCATTCGGTAAGGGAAGTATTATTGCTTTAGATTTGTGTTTAGTTTATTGACATTGTTTATCACGTCTGGTGTTTTATGGCCATGTAAATAAATATAGCATGTGTTATACATAAAGATTAATCAGTATTTTGGCAAATGATGTGGGTATGTTCGAATGTACTTTTACAACAATTGTTTAGAACACGTAAAACTGCGCCACGTTATCACAACAATGAATTCGACATACAGTAACATCTATGATAACCAATATAGTATTAAACCTTACTTTTCTTGCGGTTAATTCATTTGAATGAAATAAAAGTGTGATGAGGTTCAAGAGTCAGGAAGGAAGAAGACAGGGGTCGGCGTGACTGGGACTCTACTTTATTAAAAAATAAAGCAAAACAAACAAAAGTCGTGCACAACGTGCATTCACCGTGGCAACCGCGACGGCACAAAACAGTTCAAAAATGAGAGCTCGGATACACCGGCTTTCTTTCTCTGCGTCCAATTTTCTCTTCAGTCTCTCTCTCGTTCCAGCGCGCGGCTTATAAGCGGTCTCTCCACGCGGATCACAGCAATAAGACACAGGTGATTGTCATTTGCACTTGACCTACTTGCATCCCGCTTGTCTCTTCTCTCTCCCATTACAGACCGCGCTGAACCACGCCCCCCTCGCCACAAAAAGCATGTCATTATAAAAATAGAACTTAGCCTCATCCATGAACATGATTTTTCGATTCCCGTCTGACTGATTTACATCCACTGTGTAGTTTAAAACGACAGTTCCCATCATTCCACGCTCCTTCACATCGTCATCAAGCTACGCCGTTGTTGTTGTTTGGAATGTAGCACCCTCTAGCGGCAAAAAATTCTTGCATATTGTAGCTTTAAGCAGCAAACACTTCACCCCTTACAAAAATTTATTAAAATATGTCAGAGTAATTAAAAGGTTCTTTGCATTAATTTCTTTCTTTAAATGAGGCTTCATTGTCATGGTGTGGTGCAAGCAGAAGAAGAATCAAAAGTTCCAATGTAAACTTTTACTAACAATATAATTCAAACAGGTACGTACAGACAGGCAGAAAGTTCACACACACTTAGTAGGACTGAGATCAGTCGATGAACAAGGCAAAACACAGGGCTTAAATACATGGGGAACAGATCAGGAAAACAAGACACAGCTGCTGACAAGACTAACGAGGTAAACAGGTGTGACAGAAGAATTAATGACGGTTACCAAGGAAACAGATGAGTGGTGGGAAAACAGAACAAAAAGGTAAGACATGTGACTTATGAAAATACAAACACTGACACATGACAGTACTCCCCCTCCTGGTAGGCACGTCCTCTCGCCGTAGATAGACCAACTGCGGAGGGAGGGGACTCAGGAGGACGAAGAGCAAGTGAAGGGCAGACAGAAGGCAGGAGGGACCAGGGTGGAGCAGGCAGTGCAGGCAGCCAGGGCGGAGCCAACGGAGGGAGGAGCCATGGAGGAGAAAGGGCTGACTCCTCCAAGGGGCCGACTGACCGAGGCGGAGCAGGTGGAAGTGGAGACCCAGATGGAGCAGGAGAGCCAACGATCCAGGGCGGGAGGTAGGAGCCAAGGTTGAGTTGATGGATCGACGGGCCAAGGTAGAGTCCTGGTCGCGGAGGTTGGAGGCGGAGACCGGGGACCCACTGACCAGGCTGGAGCTACAGGCTGGCAGACCCACAGCGACCCCACCTCCCCAAAGGTGGTTAGAGGAGCTGAGGGGCTGACAGGCAGTGGCGGAAGGAGGATTGAGAGGTGGCAGATGGGAGGCTGGGTGTGAATTCAGGAACAGATTCTGGCTCGGGGACAGACTCAGGTTCAGACTCGGGTACAGATTCAGATTCAACTACAGGCTCAGGAACAGAAGACTCAAGCAGGGTGGTCTCGGCGGGACGAGACTCTGGAACAGGGACAGGAACAGGTCTGGGAACATGGACAGTTCTTGGGGCAGGAACAAGTCTGGGAACATGGACAGTCCTTGGGGCAGGAACAGGACTAAGAACAGAACAGGGAACAGGAATCAGCATGGCAGCGGCCATCCTGGCTAAGGGCTCAGGCGGTGAGGCGGCAGCCATCTTGGCTGAAGACGAGGGTATTACGTGAAGAAGGGTTGTCAGGTATGACGCGAATAAGCCTTGGGTCTGGCTGTGTTCCAGATTGAGGCACGACACTCTCCAGACACCGGATGACGGTCTCCCTCCAGTCTAGTCCGATGGTGTCTGGGAGGTCGACTGGATGGTTGAATGTGGCCCTGATCCAGAACAAGGTGCTCAGGCTCACATCAGAGGGTGCTGGTGACAGCAAGGCAGCAAAAGTCCTCTGTAAAGGAAAAAAAGCTTTTGACGATTATTTTCATCCATTCCCTATCATCCATTTTGGGCGGTCCAGTCTTCTGTCACAGTGTGGTGCAGGCAGAAGACTAGAGAGAATCAAAAGTTCCAACGCAAAATTTTACTAACAGTATAATTCAAACAGATACAGACAGGCAGAAGGTTCACACACACTTAGTAGGACAGAGACCAGACAATGAACAAGGCAAAACACAGGGCTTAAATACATGGGGAAACAGATCAGGAAAGCAAGACACTGCTGACAAGACTAACGAGGTAAACAGGTGTGACAGATGAACTAATGAGGGTTACCAAGGAAACAGATGAGTGGCGGGAAAACAGAACAAAGGAAGACGTGACTTATAAAAATACAAACAAACACTGACACATGACAATTATGACATTGTGTCACCCTGACATTTTTTTACTTTGTCTTAAATAAATACTTAAATAAATGCTCATTATAGAATAGGTGAATTTAATTCAATGTTTATATTTTTGGATTAAATTAATGGATATGATTATATATTATATTATAGGAAAAATATCTTGTTTAGACATTGTTTCCATCAGACATACTGTACTCACAAAGGATCTTTATCACACTGTATATTTATTTTTCTGTCTTTCAATTGCTCTATTCTGAAAGATGGTCCTTGACAAATAACCACAAGCAATGTACTCCATAATATCTCACTTTTCCTCTTCTTCTCTTCTTCTGTGTGGTACAATAATAATCAGGTTTTTAGGTTGGAGAATAGCAAGAGGTAGGCTCATGCTGTTAAGTGTACTGCATGTGTTAAGTGCACCTGCCATGTCTATCGGCTCGCTTTCGGGTTAAACTTTCCGCGACTGCGCAACTGGGTTATAGGTTGCCAGGTTGAGGTGACAAATGGGTTGAAATTGTATATGGTGTGTGGACTGTGTGAATATAATGCATTTAATACAAGATCTGGCAACTGGTCATCATTAGACAAACATATTGGTCCGATTATTCATAAAGGAGTTTGGGCCATGCAAATTACGGGAGTTTCCCGGGAGAAATAACAAACCGGGAGGGGTCCGGGAGATAGGGCTAAAAAACGGGGGGAAAACGGGAGTGTTGACAGGTATGGCGATGAAGGTTTTATTTGAGCCAGTATAGGAAGAGGAGGAGGGCCTTAGACTTTTCCGTTCATGTTTGTTCCCTGATGCCTGTAATGCAGAGAGTATGTGTGGACAGCAGAGGAAACAGACTGCATATCATCACACACCTTTTTTTTTACTGAAGCCATAAATATGGTAGAGGGTCATGAACTGTGCACCTGATTTCCCATAAACTCAGTAAAAGACTTGACTGTGTACACAAACTTTGTCATAGTCACGAAAAAGGACTGGGCAAGGTACAGTCAGTGTCAGTACATTATGTGATGACATTTAAAAGTATTTTAAATTTAAATTTTATTCAAATTAGTTTGAGTGACCAAGGTGTGTTTTGATGTGATCAGTGTGTATGTGAATTATTTATTTATGATGTTCTCTTGATGATCTCTTCTGCTCTGACCATGGAGTTAGTTTTCTTTGATGAAATAAATCTAGGTTGAGTTGGGTGATCCCACCTAACCAACCACTCAATGTACACACACACACACACACACACACACACACACACACACACACACACACACGCACACACACACACACGCGTGCACACACACACACACACACACACACACACACACACACACACACACACGCACACACACACACACGCACACACACACACACACACACGCGTGCACACACACACACACACACACACACATACACGCACACATCGAAAAGCTTGCATGTTCCCAAATGCCCACACGGTTAATCCGGCCCTGCCTACAAACTGACCCGTATCAACATCATTCGCTCTGTGTTTGCAGCATGCATTTCCTCATGCTGCTGCATGTAGCAGTGCATGGCTAATTAAATTAATTCACATGCCTTTAATGATTATTGCCATCTATTTTAATGGGTGGTAGGCTACATATCAAAGAGCATTAAGTATTTCACATCTCAACAGAGTGGCATAGAGAGCATTTGGGCTCATGCAATCACATTGCGGATTTTACGACCAAGCTGAGTGTTAACACATGTCCACAGCAACATCATTATTATAATTGTTACACTGTTGTACTCTCTGACTGAGTCTGCGTTGGTAATTGTGCTTATTGAGCTATTTGTATTAAATGGGATTTTGTGTCTAGCCTAGAAAATTATGGAAAGCGAGATAAAGAAAGTGGCAAAAATGTATCAACTGTTTTCCTCCATGATAATTGCAGTGAAGTGTTAGGCTAATGGGTTAGTGGGAAGAAACCCACCAGTTTATGATCAAATGTTTTGTCTCCTTGGACCTGCTTGGTTTAGCATTATCATCCCCTTTGGACCCAAAACCAGGCCTTTGGAACATTTGTAAGCATCTGAAACATTCCTCATATTTGATATACTGTATATTTCAGTTTGTTTATCCATTCTGATAAAATTAAATCTAAATATTTGAGAGGGTGGCTGTTGATGTGATGTTTCAGTGATGTGTCAGTGATGTTTAACACATTCCTTCTGAACATGGAAAGCACAATGGCTAATTAAAAATAAACATATTGTCACTTTCTAGTAATCATCATCTGTGCCTCTGTTACTGATTGAAGGTTTTAGATATGTTAGATTTCCCAACTTTTGTTTATTTATACAGATCTACAGTGGGTCTTTGTGCAACAATGCAAATCCGAATCATACAAACCTGCAAAAAAAAAAAAAAAAAAAAAAATCCCTGCATTTGCATTTGACTTACGGGACAAAGCTCATCTCCTCTCCTCAATGTCAGACTCGTTGGGGTTCCGTGCTTAAGACCATTTCTATAAAATATTAAAGACTGGGTTTCCTGTAATTAAAGGAGTGTGGTGCATCTGTTCGGACTCTGCAGTACTGTAATTAGCCCTGATCAGAGTTGTTTTGTGATGACAGCACAGTGCAAACAAACTGGCACCACACAGCAAGGGGCAACAGGCCATGGAACTACACACATGTGCGTACCAATACACACAGCTACACACCCTTAAGAGAAGAACTGGGGGCTTCTCTTTGTCTTTCCCGGTTGTAGAATTATCTTCATTGCCATCCATTTATTGATCTGTCTCTTAATATGTAATTCTCTCCATCTGTCTTCTCCTCTCATCTAATCTGTGCCAGCTCTTAATGGCTACTATTCCTGCCATGAACAAAATAGTAATGTGCCCCGGTAGCTGTTATGATGTGAAATGACCCTATTGATTGCTTACCCTGCTGACAAAGAAGGTGGCAGATACCACTTATTACTGTTAATGAGGTGCAGAATGCCTTAAGTGAGTCCTCTGTCTGAACACTAACAATAGCACTGCAGCAGCTCATTAGTGATGGGGACAGTAATCAGCTGTGCATATAAAAGAGAAGGTGTTGCAGATGGTACAGAATGACTCTGAGGTGTGTTAGTTTGTTTTTTTATTCTGGAGGTTAATGTGTCCCCTCAAAAAGTAACACTAAAACTATTGCAATGGTCTAAGTTTCTACTGATCATGTCATTCTGGCAGAAAAAAAGTGCTTAAAAAAAATTGTGCCTTCACACTATCAGAAAAAAAATTAGCCAAAATGTACCTTTAGAGCTTGTCACTGGGCCAGTACCAACAACGTTGACAAGCTAGTGACAAGCTTTTTACCTAACAAGGGTCATCTTTATACCTTATCTACCCCTAAAAGGTTCATAGTAGTACTTTATGGGTAAATACATTCTGTATTGTATAAAGCGCCATATAAATAAAGATGAATTGACTTGACATATTACTTCGCTAAGGTGCTTACCTTTTAGGGGTTGATAAGGTACAAAGTTGAAACTCAGTGACAAGCTACATTGTCAAAAGGTTGTAACAAGGTTACATTTTTGCACTTTTTTTTCTGACAGTGCAGGTTTGCAACAGCATGTGGGTGGGCCAGTGCCCTCGAAGGCTATGACCATAACCATGTTTTGAACATTGGAGGGGGGACCAA
This sequence comes from Squalius cephalus, assembly GCF_949319135.1. Classification (NCBI taxonomy): domain Eukaryota; kingdom Metazoa; phylum Chordata; class Actinopteri; order Cypriniformes; family Leuciscidae; genus Squalius; species Squalius cephalus. The sequence continues at coordinate 44,616,744 of NC_137123.1, read as the reverse complement.
ATACATTTTCCAACTCTCCTTTTATTTAAAGGAATTAAATAAATAAATGAATTAAAAAAATAAAATAAAAATAAAAACGTAAAAGAACTATAATTTATTGTAAAGTAATCCATTTGAACTATTTGCAAATAAAAATTGTATTTTAAAATATGCACACATGCCCTCTTAATATAATGCCTAATATTCAGAAAATGGCTCTATTAATGTTTCTTCTCTTATCACATTAAGTTATGAAATACATGAATCATGTAATTGATTCCATTTCAGTTCAAAACAGCAAAAATGTATATAAAAGTTTACTTTGCATCACTGAATATCGCAGTCAGTCGTTTAACATTTCTATTGTAAAAAAAATTGTCAAATATTAAGACCCGGTTTCACAGACAGGGCTTAGATTAAGCCAGGATTAGGCCTTAGTTCAATTAGGACACTTATAGTTTTAAAAAAAAAAAAAAAAAAAAAAAAAAACTTACTGGTGTTCATCTTGAGACTGTCAGGAACGTGAAGAAAGAACTCAAACGCAGAGGATTCGTGCAACAGTTTATTAGGCACAACAGAAAATCCAATAAACATTCAACGTGTGAAGTGACACACACATGAACAGAAAGCTGGTGTAACAACTCCAGAGCCGTCCGTACAGAAACCTGCGGACAATGCCCAAACGGGATGTGGAACGAGACTGAGGATAGCGGGCACACGGCCAGTTGAAAGACTCCTCGTCTAGGTGTCCTGAGCACAGCAGGAGAAGAAGAAGAAACAAAGACATAAAGACACACAGCACAGGTACAACCGTACATGAACAATAGCACGAAATCTGACAACAAGGGACAGACACAGCAGAGAATATAAGGGAGGAAGGGAACAAGCGACAGGTGAGGGCACACCAGCACTGAAGAATCAGCGCTGATTGCCCAGGTCACAAGCTGCAGAAAATGACAGGACAACACAGACAACAGGGAAGCCGATGAAGCACCCTGAACCGTGACAGAGACAAAACAATGGCACTGACATATTTTAAGATAAATCAGTGCAAGATGCTTTCAGTTAAAACAGCTCAAACATGCATTTTAGTCTGGGACTAGTATATACCTTGTCTATGAAACTAGGTGAAAATGTTTAGCTATTTTCATTGTAAAAATTGAAGCATCACGCAGGAATTCATGGTCGGGATCTGTGAACAGTAAAGCCTGTCGTCTTTGATTTTATTGGCCCTATCAGTCATTTTAACATCGAAGAGTGCTGTTAGATCCTAGGCAGACCAATTTAAAACTTTTAAAACATTTTCTCATCCTAATAACAAACAGATCAGTAATAAAATGCAGCAGAGCAGCATCAAGAAGACAGTCAAGAAGACAATTTGGCAATATCTGATTACTGTGGGGAATTACTGTACCTCTCAACGTTTATGGTGGTTATGGTCCTGCTCGAAGATACACCCAATGTGGCCTTTATCATCTGTTGGAAATGTCTTTGTACCCCCCAAAAGGGTACATATTAGTACCATAAGGTGAAATTAATGCACAGAAGGCCCCAGAAACAAGCTGGTGTACAATTGACTTTTTAGTAAGTTTCTGGACACAAAGTTTTTGAGAGATGCTAATTTTCTTTCCTTCTCCCCTGTCTTTCATCTGTGAACTTCTTGTCTGTGAGAGCTCAGTTTTGGCTGTTGATGAACCCAAATGGAGAATCCTGTTACACAGAACAGTCCCTTAACACACCGTAACAACAGCGCTTCCTTGCCAAATGACTTACTCAACCATTAATGGAATGCAGAATGTCATTGTTCATATTTCATAATTAATCATATCCAGCCTTACAGCTTATGTTTTCTTCTGTGAAAGGGGCCTTTCCTGTATTGGAAGCATTTATATCCAGAGGAGCAGTTCACTGTGTCCTTAACCATTAAAGCAACCGTGCACATACTTATGCCATTTATCTCAGACTTTAATACAAGCCAGTACAAACCACTTGTAAATAATAGATCATGTCCGTGTCACTCTCACCACAAACATGTTTATCAATATCATCCGCTTGCAATAACATAATGGCTTAATATATTGCTTGTTTATCTGTTTTGCAAATGAATAAATCCATGGCTTATTGAATGCTGTAAGGTTCCTGAAATATTTTAGCCCGGGCAGGGTTAGAGAAGCAAGCTAGAGTCTGTGGGAACAGTCAATACTTTCATATGTTAGGTGGTGAAATGAATGACCCAATCATCTCCATAAGATACTATAGCTTGTTTTAAAGAGTTCCCCATCCACTGATCAATGCATTTCTTATCATCTTTTTTTCCATGTTTTTAAAATGAAGACCTAAACAACCCCCTCATGTTATTATTAAAATGTTCCCCTTGTATTTCACAAATGCATTTACTTATACTTTATAAACCACGCGAAGACCAGTGTATACTGTATTGTATAGAAAAAGCATGATCTAGACCAACCAAGTGTACACAGTGCAATGGAAGGACAGAAAGTTGGATCCAATTTAAGAGATTCCTTCTGCATCAGTGCAAATTAAAACTACATGATTAACCTGGCGCTGCACTTCTCTGAAGTGTTTTATTAGGAAAATGAAAGGAAGTAGAAAATAATCAATAGCATTTGAAAATTAAATTAGCCATTTTGGGTGCATCAGAAAAACACAGATTTGCACTTTCAGTGGTTTTATGCTAAGAGAGAGATGTTATAGAGTTTGCAAGCCCTGGCATCATATAGCACTTATTACATTTTTGCTTTAAGCTCAACTCCAGAATGTTCCAAAAAGGTAGAGGAAAATTAACCATCAACGTCACTTAATGTATACAATGTGTGGTACATTAAAATTTATATTTGATAGAATATTACATTTTAAGAATCCCCGTCAGTGGTTAGCACTTTCAGAAGAGACTTTAAACGGGTCATAACAAATTGTACATGTACATATACGTTATATTATTTTATTTTAAATAATTTATTTCAAAATTCATAATTAAGCAATAATTCAGCATGACATTTCAGCCTGTCTCTGACCATTTAAATAAAACAAATAGTTTAGTGCCACTTTAAGACTTTGTATATTCTTACTTTTCTAAAAGTTGAACATCTTTGTAAAGAAAAAGTAGAAAAAAGTAGCTAATCAGAAAAGAAGATTCAGTTCTGAAGTTCTTCTGAGTTGTTTTTGCAGCTTGGTTTCACTTGGATTACTATGCATAATACTAATTTTTACTACTTCTGAAACTTATGGTACGCTTTTTTATATTATAATGAACTGAGTCATATGTCAAAATTTGATTCTTCATGTAATATGGGACATTTGTACACTATGAGCACATGCCATCATAATAGACCAATTTTCATGTCAAATTCTATTTTTAAGTGTTATCAGTTTGAAGCCTGACAGCACAAATTACCCCTTTATCACAAGAGTAAGTGACTCTTCAACAAAAGTGAGAGATTAGTGTAGTCTATAGTGTATGCTTGTGTGTGTGTGTGTGTGTGTGTGTGTGTGTGTGTGTGTGTGTGTGTGTGTGTGAGAGAGAGAGAGAGAGAGAGAGAGAGAGAGAGAGAGAGAGAGAGAGAGAGAAAGAGAGAGAGACGTTAATACCTCTATTTATACATTATTTTACAACAACAACAACAACAACAAAAAAAAAAAAACATTATAATAAGAGAAATAAGCTAAAAATATAATTATACATTACATAACCACCAGTTGTTTTCCAGAAAAATAAAATATTGTATAATAAACAGTTAATACATTACAATTTATTTTAAAAAATATATAATTAAAAATTCTGTTTTACAAAAGCTCTTAATGTCATCATCGGATCTACTGAAATTATTTTACTTAAACATTATTTTTCTTAATACCCATGTTTCCAGTTTATCTTATCCTATTAGATAATTAATTATGGGAATTTGTTACCTTTCTGAAGAAATATAATATAATATAATATAATATAATATAATATAATATAATATAATATAATATAATATAATATAATATAATATAATATAATATAATATAAAAATGAAAACATTTTATTTCAATTCTTCACCAAGTTTTTCAATCCATCTTTCTAACATCTGAAATAAATTTCTCAATCTAAAACAATATTAAAAAATAGTGATCAGTTGATTCCTCAAAAGGGACATTTCTAGGGTCAATGTGCGCCACTTGTCTTTTTGTACTACTGCCCAATGTGCAATTCTCCACTGTAGATCTGCAATTGGAGATTTATACAGTGACCTCCAGCACATTTTAGGGGAAGACATTTGGCCCTAACAAATCTGACCACTTTGTTTCTCTGCAGTCCTTCAGAACCGATTGGTGAGCAACTTTTAGGCATGCTAAATAAAATGCTTTTTTGAAGCCTCTTTAAACCCATGTAACCCTGGAATCCTAAAAGAAAGTATTGATACCTTTCGGTTGCTCTTCCACCAAAGATCTTTAATTCCTCTTCTATTGGCTTGTCAATAAGCTGAAGGAAGAAAAAAGAATATCTCCTTCCATTACATGTTTCATGAATGGGCCCTGATGGGCTTGAATCCTGTCAGATTACACATTCTTTTTTCTTTTCTTTTTTTTAAATAAATTATCTTTGTGCATTCAGCTTTTGCCATTCATTTCTGAATGCTTTTTGTATTAAGCACTTTTGTCTGAGGTAAAGAATTTTTAAATTGAGAAAGTCAATTTTAAGTCTTTTAAGTCAATTTGTGATACATTTCATTAAAAACAAATGCAAATAATATTTAATAACATCAACTTTGTGTAACAAGGCTTTAGCTGCCAATCCAGCACATTCCAATATACAGGTGAAACCCGAAAAATTAGAATATCGTGCAAAAGTTTGTGTATTTCAGTAATTCAAATTAAAAGGTGAAACTAATATATTTAGTATATATAACTATATACATAATATAATGCATTATTATACTTTTCAGAGGGCCGACATTTCTGTATTTAAAATCTTTTTTTTATTATTGATTTCATGTAATATTCTAATTTTCTGAGATTTTGAATTTGGGGTTTTCATAAGCTGTTAGTCTAGTTATAAAATTATAACTTTTGCATGATATTCAAATTTTTCGAGTTTCACCTGTAGCATCTTCTGTGCTACCTGCAGCCTAAAAGTCCTGGTTTAATCAGGCTTTGGATGTCTATTAGGCCTTGTCCACCTTCATTTAAACAAGCCTTATGAAAACCTGAGGGCTATGCAAAGACTAATGACTAACAAGACACATGAAAGCAATGGACACAGGTAACCAATCAATATATGACACATGAGACAAAAGGTGTGTTCGACATTGGCTGTGACTGGATTTAACTGATTGGCGAGAGTTGCCGTGCAGGCGGGGAGGAGCTGAAAACAGAGATGTGAAGTCGGACACTTTCTGCTTCACGTAATGACCGCTCACGTGGTGTTTGCATACTTTACCACAGCTAAAGTGAAATAAATGCTTTATTTGTATTTAAATAAAATACAAATGTATTTGACTTTCAAATACAAGTGCAAAAGTGCAAATACAAGTGTATTTGACGTTTCAGATACATTTCCATTTAATACTTTATGCACTGCTAAATACAGCGTCTGTTTGTACTAGAATAAAGTTCAACATAAGCCTAACTATTAAATACCAGTGGGGTTTATTTTGATAAACCTGACACAATATAACATCACAACTACATAAAAGAAACTTTTACTGTTATAAAAAAATAAAAAATAAAAAAAAACAGATTTGTGAACATAAGTGGAACTAAAGGTGTTCGAATAAACACAAAACACATGTGATCGCTGCCATGCGGTGAATCCGGCCAATCATGGAACAGTTGTGTCGTCATCAGAGCTTGTGCAGCCGCTCTTGAGAAGCTGCGCAGAATGAATCAGCCGGCTGCTCTCGAATCACTCTCTGATGGCATACGTCACAGTCACGTGGCGTCAGTGCTGTCTCAAGTTGGACACAATTTCTAACCTGCATGCACTGCTTCAAGTCAGACGCCAGTCGGTCTGCTCAGCGCTGTATGAAGTAGAACAAGCATAAAGGAACCACATTATAGATCACATGAGGAGCAAGGGAATCATCTGACTTGACAGGAAACATGACTATAACCAAACGTCAAAACAAAGGACATGAAACATATTCAAAACCTAAAACAGACAGGTGACAGCCAAAGCTACTATGTTATACCCATTTGGAAATGTAATATAAGTACATATCATATATGAAATATCCATATATTAAATACATCCTCATATAATGTAAAAACACAGATGTACACATGCTATATATGAAACCTATTAGAAACTGGAACAATTATATATATTGACATATAAATCTAGCCCATATAAATATGTTTATGTATGTATAATTGTCATAATTCCTGTCTTGTGTTCCCTTGGTCTTGTGTGGACTTTTATGTTATTTCCTGTTTTGCACCATATTTTGTAGTCCTTTGTAGTTTTTGTTTTAGCACACCTGATTGTTCCCAGGTGTGTCTTGTTCCCCAATCACCCCTTGTGTATAAATATCCCAGTGTTTCTTATGTTCTTTGTCTGGTGTTGTCTTTAGTGGATGTAGGTCTATTTCTTTAAGTTGTTTTCAGTTCTGTTTTGCCCCTTGTTTGGATTTACTTTACTTTGTTTTGGATTTACTCTGGGTTTTTGCCCATGCCTCCTGTTGTTTGGATGTTTTCTTGTAATTTTGTTAATAAACTGATAAACTTGGATCCTCCTCTTCCTTGTTTCTGAAACACTCTGTGTTACAATAATACATATTTTGACACTTTATAACATATTTCATATTTCACATATTCATATATATAGCATATAGCATGAACCGGTTCTCTGGTTCGAGCCTAGGCTGAGCCAGGAGTCCTTTCTTTGTGGAGTTTGCATGTTCTCCCTCTGTCTGCGTGGGTTTCCTCCGGGTGCTCTGGTTTCCCCCACAGTCCCCCACCAGTTGGATTGGATATGCCAAATAACTGTAGGAACGCTCTTTTCTCTTACTCTATTGGTATTAATGGATCCTATTTTAAGGCTCTCCATTAAAAAGGACAGAAATGGGAAAAAATTAGGAACAACAAACAAATAAAAAGAACAGACAGTACAGCCCTTGTGATTTTTTCACAAGTGAACTATAAAGATTTTTCAATAACTTTTTCTCAGCTCAGTTTGGTTATTTTTTTTTTTTTTTTTCAGTCTGAATCTTTTCCTTCTGCCTAACCATTCGTTACTAACAGTCTGCTGTATCATGACCGCTAAAATCAAAAACCTTTTCACATCAGGAAAAAAAAACTTTCTACTTTTCTTCCGAAAGTTGCACCTAAAACATCATTTATCTTCCTTACAATAGATAACTGACTGTCAGGCATTAAAAAAAAAAAAAAACAATCATCATCAGCCATCTCTTCTGTCAAACCAGTGCTCTTAGTAAGCTGAGATAGATATCTATACATTTATATCTATATATCTATATCTATATCTATATCTATACAATCAGAAGTCTGAGGCTTTTTTTAAGCATTCACGTAACTGCTTCCTGTCACTTTTTCACATTCTACCATTTTTGTATTTTTCTCAGGACAGTTTTTTTTCCATATTCTTTCCAGATTAATTTTCTTCGAAAACATTTTGTCCTATATTTTTAGTGGAGTCACTTTTTTTTCATGAGTAGTCCGGATATTAGTCTGGTACTACTCACTCATCTTTTTCAGTTTCATTCACTGTTGCCTGATCTTTGCTGTTATCTGCCACTTCATCACCGTCCTACAATTCAAGTTTATTTGCTTTATTAGCATTGCTTTTTGCTTACATTTTATGCCATTTTTTATGCCCAATATCGCCACATTCAAAACACTTCAAATTGTTGGTACTCACATAGGTGTCTCGGAATGAGACATCTAATGTTGGTCATTCTAGAAACATAAAGACCCAACACTTCCACTTCCATCCATGAGGAATTAATTTTATCCCACTTGCCATTTTTCCAAACCTCTGTAGTTCAATGCACACATAAGGTATATACGGTGGATATTGTAACTTTAGTTGACTGTGAAACAAATGCTCCACTTACAAAAAAACGCTGCTCACAATCAGACTCACAAAACTTTGATCCTTTAAAAAAAACATCATATACGGTGGATATATAGCCAGCAGCCATATCACCCTGTAGCCTAAGACTGGTTGCCCACTGAAGCTATGCAGGACTGAGCCTGGTCAGTACCTGGATGGGAGACCTCCTGAGAAAGACCAGGTTGCTGCTGGGAGAGGTGTTTGTGAGGCCAGTAGGAGGTGCTCACCCTGTGGTCTGTGTGGGTCCTAATGCCCCAGTATAATGATGGGGACACTATACTGCCCTACAAAGCAAAAAGGCAGTAACTATGCAGAGTGCAGAACTGAGAAAAATGACTTTAAAGTTATCCTGTCATCCAGCCTAAGTAGTTGTAGGTAGATTATTGGACATGTGGCTGTTTTGTTACTTTATATTAGCTTATTCTTTGTACATATCAATCCTCATATTTAATTTGATATTTTACCCCTATTTTGCAGTTACTGTATTCTTGCTTTGTATTACTTACCAAAAACGTGGCACCATACCAAGGAAAAAGGCAGTAACTACAGATTCTCCAAAAACTATTTTGCCACAACTTGGGCTCTGGGTGTGTTAGATACACTGTATTTGAAATAATTGGAACCATTTGTTTTCCTGAACATGAAATACAAAACCCAAACTAATTTGACCATTTTAGGTCAATATTTTCCACCCGGAAGCTGTTCTGGTGCTGAAACGGCTGCTTAAAGTCTCACATTGCTAAGCTGTATCAAGGCCCAAATGGGGACAATTTATTTTGAATAGGACCACATTATTATGTGTGAGTATTAGATTAATGTGTGTCTGGGGGTGTTTCTGTATCTGTAATGTAGTATCTGCTATACCTACAAATCACATTAATGTTAAAGCACTGCAAAACAACTTTTCTTTGGAGCAATATAGGCAAGTTAAACTCCAATTCAACCGAGCAAAGCAAAATAATTTTGCCTAAGTGTTTCTAAGGCTTTTCAAACTCTTATGATGATAACTAAGATAAACAAGTTGATGATTTTATATGGTGCAGTATCTGTTTCAGTAGGTTTATAAACACAAAGTACTGAATGAAATACATGGGACAGATATTTCAAATTAGTAAACATACATTTAATAATAGATTGTATATAGATTATAGATTATATATAAATATATATATATATATATATATATATATATATATATATATATATATATACAGTATATAAATAAAATAATGATGATAATAATAATAATAATAATAATAATAAATATAGCTGCGAGCAGCGATTACGGGCCCAAGCCGGTGGCACCGCAACCCCGGTGCCTTTAGTTACATAAAGGCACCGGGGTGGCGGTGCCGCCGGCTTTGGCCCTTCATCACTGCTCGCAGCTATATATATATATATATATATATATATATATATATATATATTTTTTTTTTTTTTTTTTACCTTATTCTGATTTTATGATACACTCAAAATATTCCACAACAAATCCTTTAAATTTAATGTAAAAATAAAAACGAAAGTAAGCAGTGTTGGGCTCACGTAACTCTCTCATTAGAATCAAAATGTTTCAACATTTGCGATGTATATGGATGCTAAACTTTTCTTTATTATAGGCTTTGTACTTCAGTCGTGTTCCAATATCGACGGAAAAAAACATCCTCTTCACACGCGCAAAAATGTGTTTGGAAACATCACAGTGAAGGCGCTGCTAACCGTGAATGGTACAAATTGTACTAAACAATTCTTCAATTGAAAAAAAAGAATAAAATGGGTTTAGTTCTGATATTTATATAATTTTATATAGAAATAAATGGTGTATAATTAGGCTACATTTTTAGAAGATATGAGGCTTTTAGTGTTTCCTTTTTTGACATTACTTTAATCCCTCGCCATAGCAAAACCGTTTGAGATATTTATTATCCGTTCACAATTTAGCATCTTTAATGTATTTTCATCATGTTGAAAAAGTTTGGTGGGGATAAAATAAACCACTTTAGAGGAGTGGGTAAAAATTCAGAGGCCGATTTTGCAAAGAAATCCACATTCAAACCAAAATATCTGACTTCCTGTTGGTCGGAGCGAATGACTGTAAATTAGAAAGTTGTCCGGCTCGATGAGTCCAATATACGTACTGATTTTTGTAACTGTGGGTAAAATTACCCCACACACTTTTGTCAAAAGCATTTTGAAAGTGACACACTTCCTGCTGCCAGTTGGTGGCGCTATAACTTTGACTCACAATAGTTACATCCATCTGATCGGCCTCTTACCACGGACACACTGCTGAAGTTTCATCAAGATCAGTTAATGTGTGCAGAAGTTATAACACTTCGTGTTTCTCTTTTCTCACCAAAAATTCATGTCCTCGCCAGCGTTCGAGATATCAAAAATCTGTCCGCAATTTAGCATCCTCAATGTCTTGACTTCATGCACACGAGTTTGGTGGCGATTTAATTAATTCTCTAGGAGGAGTGTTTCAAATTCCACAGCAAGCGTTCTCCAAACAACCCATAATAGCTGACTTCCTGTTGGGCTGGCGTATAACTTAAGAGTGCGAAAGTTGTTTGGCCCGATGAGATCTATATGTGTGCTGAGTTTCATATTAATTCATGCAAGCTAGTTTGATATATGGACCAAGTTTTCGGACCCCATTCAAGGGGGCACTGTTGAGTCCCCCTGCCACGCCCGGGTACCAGCTTCAGCCCGGCCCTGATGGCCACAGGTTCTGACATGTGTGCAAAGTTTCAAGAGTTTTCGAGCACGTTAAGGGCCCCAAAAGCCCCTGAAACCTTGAAAAACAAGATTTAAACTCAAAAGTCCATGTGATTGGCCTCTTACAGCGAACACACTGCTGAAGTTTCATCAAGATTAGTTAATGTATGCAGAAGTTATAACACACTTCCTGTTTCATTTTTTTCAATAAATTCGTTTCCTCGCCACGGCCAAACCGTTCGAGATATCAAAAATCCGTTTGCAAGAATTCATCCTCAGTGTCTTGACTTTATTCCCACCGAGTTTGGTGGCGATCGGATGAAATCCCTAGGAGGAGTATTTCACATTCCATTGTATGCGTTTTGTATTGTATTGGCTGACATGCGGCATTGCTATGGCTTAATTGTGGCCCACATCTGGCAAACAGGAGCGGACCGCCCAAGTGCCATCATTCCACGCGGTATGTGGGCCAGATGAAAGTGTCAAGTGTGGGCTGGATCTGGGCCACAGCAACTTTGGTGTCTGGGCCAGATATGGGCCAGTTCTGCTTCATTTGTTTTGTTTACGGCTGACATGCGGCATTGTTATGGCTTAATTGTGGCCCAAATCTGGCAAATAGGAGCGGACCGCCCATGTGCCATCATTCCACGCGGTATGTGGGCCAGATGAAAATGATGGCACTTGGGCGGTCCGCTCCTGTTTGCCAGATTTGGGCCACAATTAAGCCATAGCAATGCCACATGTCAGCCATAAACAAAACAAATGAAGCAGAATTGGCACAAATCTGAGCCACAGTTCGTGGTATTAATAAAGCAGGACACTACATGATGACCATTATCACTAAAAAGTGACCAATATCATCTGATCTGAGTTTCTCTTGGATTCCTGCAATAACAAATATGCATCAGAGACACACAGTTAAAGCAACCAGAGAAAAACTCAAGTTAAAAACTAAAAGGTCAAGAGCCCAACTAAAGCAAACACTGATCTCCATCATGGTGACATCAAACTTTATTCTTTTCAATAAAACATCAACTTCTAAACCTCTGTTAATTCTCATTAAGAACGTTAGTATGAAAGAAATAAAGTCTGGATTGTAATAAGTGAAGATGCTGAGATCCTGAGAGATCTGGTAGTGTTTAATGTTCTGATGGGGTTTAAAGTGTTTCTGTATGGTGTGTTTTGTGTGTCACCATTGTGTTGAAGAGTAGAGCCTGTGCTTCAGTCCAGGATGAGCAAAGAAACACTGATGAAATGCTGCATGTTGCTTTATTTAACTGACAGTACTGTGTAGTTGCTGATGCAGTGACGTATAGTCACAGCAAATCATGCATGTAGTTAACTGCGTGTTTTTCAGTAGTGATGGGAAGTCCGGTTCTTTTCCGCGAACCGGTTCTTTCGGACAGTTCGTTTCAATGAACCGGTTCAAAAAACCGGTTCACCAGTTCTTTTACGTCATCACGTAATGACGTCAATTCTATCATCCCGGCGTATAAATATACATTCAAATAAAGGCATTTGTAATCATAACTTCAGTTAAATAATAGTACTCATCGTCATAATCATCTTGGATAGGTTTCTTACATTTACGTTTTGAAAATGAACCCAGTAGGCCCAAGGCAATGCGCAAACGCGGATGTTTTACATGTCTTAAAGTGAATAAACTGGTCTTCATCATTTTTATTTTATTTGTAATTAAATAAACTTACATTTCGCCGCTTAAACTTACATTCGGCCCCTCATTCAAGTCCTTGGTTCACCCGTGCTCATGTAACAGCACAGCACGCAGTATATAAACACAGCATCAGTTGGCCAAAAGAAAGTTCGGTTCAGAGACGGTGCGATCACGCATGCGCAGTCTCTCCAGCTCATCGGTTCTCCGTATCGAACGTGTCCGAAAGAAACAGTTCTCGGTTCTGTACTGGTGATCCGAGAACTGCTGCAACAACCAGTTCTTGACTCGAGAACCGTAGCATATGCCTGTGTGTGAGCTGAAAACTACTGAAACCTTACTAGGCTAATTCAGTCGACAAAACTAAAAACTCGATGCATGTCTGACTCCAGTAGGCTATGTTTAATACGTTATGTTTTGATTAACACATTATAAACATTTAATTTGCACCCTTTAAAACCTTGGAAAGAGTTTACGTCAAAAATGTATATCAACTTACTTAGAAATTAAATGATCTGTTCCTGAAAATAATGTTTTAGTATAATAATAAATGTTTAGTTTTATAATCCATTCATTGTTTCCAATCTTTAAAATAATACAGTGAAAAGGTAGTAGCCTATGTGATAAACATGTTTCTAACATGTTTTATTTTGTTACACTTATTGATGTTCAATAAAATACTTAAGAAACATGCATTTCGTCCCTCTGAAAAAATTGCACGCATGCTCAGCTCATCAGCTCATCGGTTCTCCGTATCGAACGTGTCCGAAAGAAACAGTTCTCAGTTCTGTACTGGTGATCCGAGAACCGCTGTATACCTGTACGTTCGGTAGTGCGCGCATGCTCAGTATCAACTGCTCGTGCTCATCACTTCTCTCAGCACAACATGTCTCAGTTCAGTGAACTGTTGGATTTACTAGAGTAACATATATGCCTATTTCGGGATATTGGTTTATTTTGAGTCGAAGGGACTGTCAGGACTCAGGCATGTCCGAAAGTGAGTAACTTAACTTGTGGATCAGCGCTGACGCAAGACGCGAACTGTTTCGAACGATTCAGTCCGATTTAGTGTACTGGTTCGACCAGTTCACTAAAAAGAACCGGTTCAAAAGAACGATTCGTTCACGAAACGGCCATCACTATTTTTCAGTAAAAAAATCAGAAAAAAATGTGAATTAACTGTGTTTATGTTAAAAAAAGATTACTGAAGATTTCTGTAAAAGTATTTTGCACTTATTTAAATTAGGATATTTTACATTAATTTTACGGTTTTTGTATGGCAGCCATTGCTGACAGTCATTTGACTGTTTTTTAATGGGATGTTTTTACAATGAAGGTGTTTGATCGTAATAATTCAGGAAATAGTTGTAAAATAACAGTGTTTTTCTGTAAAACATTTAAGGAAAATTTCGGTAAAAGTTTTTTGCGCTTCATTTAAATTAGGATATTTTACTTTATCTTTACGGTTTTTGTTTGGCAGCCGTAGCTGACAGTCATTGACCGTTTTTTTAAAGATTTAATTTTTTACAGTGTGTGTGTGTGTGTGTGTGTGTGTGTGAGAAATATGAAATTATGTTATATAGTGTCAAAATATGTTTTATTGTAACACAGAAATACATACTCAAGGTGACTTGAAATTTACAAAATTATTAACAAATACCAATATTTAAACGTCTCTGATATGCTTTCACTAGTGCCGTATACAGAGGATGCAATACACAATACGCATGGTGCCCATACGCAATTATAACTAGCAACTAATGCTGATACATCAAACTCTTCAAAGTTAATGCATAATGTAAATGAAGTCATTCACTTGTATTTGAATGCACTCCATAACAACAACAGCGAGACTGGAAGTCTCTATTCATGCAGTCTGAACTGTGTCCTGTGAATACTGAACCAACGCTGAGTCATCAGTGTACTGCGTCTTAAAGTCACAGGGGGGTGCTAATGTCTCTATTCTATTACTGCATAGTAGGCATTTTCTATAGCCACCCCCATATTTGTCAACTCAGAAAAGGCTCTATCAAGTAAGGGAAATTACTAAGGGGAACTCAGTATGGTAGAGCTGGGAGGTTGATGAGGCGGGTGATGGGACGAAGATAGATTTTGTTTTTTGACTTCCTGATCTCCCATCTTCTCTGTGGAAAACTCTCGTTACTTGTCCACCTGGCCATAAAGCTAGGGGTAATTGATGATCAGCAATCATGACAACTGTGCCAGGCTTCAGGTTCTCTGCTTCCCTATGCAACTTCTGGCAGACTTGTAGTTCTGGAAGATTGTTACTGACAAAGTGTCTCCATAAGTGGTCTGCTAATAGCTGACTGCTAATAGCTGAACTTGCGGCACACTTCAGCGAGCACCATCTCTGCTCCTGGATGGTGTAGAATTTTGTCAAAGTCCTGGATGTTTAGGGGATGCTTAAGGTTAAGAACTATGGGGTGAATGGTGGATGATTCTTCTAACTGCTATGTCCGTCTGAGATGATTGCCAACTCTGATGAGGTGTGTAGTACTGTCATACTCTGTTCATCGGAGATGACTGCTCATTGGTAGAATTACCTGAAATAAGATGAGCCATCTCGACTTGGTAACTTTATGGGTAGCCGTCTTGTGTAGGACTCTGACTTTAAGTTTTAGTAGTTGTTTATAGAACTCAAACTAGTTGTAATCAGTCAGGGTTTGGTTGGTAATGGGAACTGTAATGGGAAAAGTACACAAAATGTGATTTGTTTCAGTTCAGCATTTTCAGTAGGTAGCTGTAGAAGAGAACTCTGAGGCCACTGATCTGGGGGCAGGAAGAGGACCAATGGACCTTGATTCCATCGGCTTTGCTTGGCTAACTCAGCTAACATCTTGCCCCTAGTCTTGCCTTTGGCAGGATTAGACTTGGAATCAACATAATACCTGGCCTCTGTGTCTGTGAGTTCCTGTGTCTCTGCTACTCTCGTGCCAACAAAGACTTTAAGTCAGCTTGAAACCATGCCAGCACAGTAACAGAATCTGACCAGAGCGTGACTTGACGTATGGGAACACTGAGTTCTGAATTCTGAATTCAATTACTTGGCTAGTTGCGCTCCTGTCAGAGCAGTGCACAACTCAAGATGAGATATGGACTGTTGCTTCATTGGGGAAACTCTGGAATGGGCAGTCAAGAAAACTATCTCTATATCTCCTGGAAGACTGAGCATGGCTACTGAGAAAACATGCCTCTACATGTCACTACTCAGTGCAAACGTATGTTCATGGAACCTCAGGAGGACAGACATCAGGGAAGGGCCCAGTGTGGGACCAGGGAGGAGCAATTGGTTGACATTTTTACCTCCAAGTTGGAACTAACAGTTAAAGACAACTCTTCTTGCTGTTGTGCTGTGCCATCTGGTGGGGGATATACCACAAATCTTCAGCTTGATCCATTTGGTCTGGAGGTATCATTTGCGCATATCCTGCCTCATCTAACTTGTTCATCTTCACCTGGTAGGCTGCTGCTTGTGCTGGATCTCGGGCTAATCGTCTCTCTATTCCTCTGAGACAATGCAGAGTGTTATCTGGGGAGATAGGAGATACATATGTTTAACTCATAACAAGCATATCTGACTACTCCATCCACTGTAACTCTAGTAGTCTTGGACTCGAGCAGTGACTTTATGATGTGGTTGGTGTTGAAAGTAGCAGAACAGTCATGCGTACATAACGTAAACAGTAAAGGGCTCAGTACACACCCTTGTGGTGATTCTGTGCTCACCGTGGTCATCTTATATTTTACGCTACCTACTCTGACTGTCTGCCGTGTCTCTGTCAAAAAGTCCAAAATCCATCTGCACATGCCAGGATCCACACCCAGCAACAAAAACTTTTCAATAAGCTGTTGTGACAAGATTATTTTAAATGTTGAGCTGAAATCAATTAACCGGATCATGGCGTAAGTGTTCCTGTTTTCCAGATGTGTCAGAGTGAGTTGGAGAAGAGTAGATAGGGCATAGACAGGTTTGCTTTATATGTGAACTGCAATGGGTCCAATATGGTTGGGAGGCATGACTTGATGTGATTTGTTACAAGCCGCTCCAAGCATCTCATGGCTATATGGGTCAAGGCTACAGGAAGGTAGTCATATAGGTTATATAGGCTGGATTTGGTTTCGTTGGCATAGGTATTATGGTGGCGCTTTTGAAACAAATGGGCACTCTGGCTTGGCTGAGGGAGATGTTAGATATGTCCATGAGGACATCCTTCAGCTGTTATGCACATTCCTTCAGCACACAACCTGGGATGTGATCTGGACCAGCAGCCTTCCAAAGGTTGATGTTGGAGAAGACCCTCTTCACGCTGTCTGCCATAAGCTGGAATGCCTGGTTGGTGGGAGACAGTGCCGCCTTTGTACTGCTCTGTTGTCTGTGATATCAAACTGAGAGAATAGGATGTTGAGGTTATCTGGTAGGGAGGGGTCATTGTCCATCCCACATATAGTAGGATTGTAGCCTGTAGCTGTCTGTAATCCCAGCCATAAGCGCCTTGTGTCTTTGGAGTCAGTGAAATTGCTCGAAAACTTTTTCCCATACAATCTTTTAGCCTCTCTGATTCCTCTTTTTAGGCTGCTCCTTGCTATATTGTTCACTTCAGTGTCACCAGATCTGAATGCAGCATCACAAAGCCTCAGCAAGAAGCAACTTTTACCTTTTACATAAGCCAAGACTTATCAGTGAGACGCAGCTTGACAGTTTTTGTAACAGTAACATCATCAATGCATTTGCTTATGAATCCCAACTCAATCTCTGCATATTCCTCTAGGTCCTCTAAAGTCCCCAGATGTTGCTGCCTCCTTGAAGATGCTCCATTGTGTACTCTAAAAGCAGCCCTGTAATGATGGAAACATCTCCTGTGGCAACACTCTAATGTCCTTGACTACTGGTGGCTCTTGTCTCAATCTTGGCCTGTATGCAGGCTCCAGCAGGATAGCTGCCAATGTGAGGTAAAGGGGCTACAGTGTATGCATTCTTGATATTTGTGTATAAAGATCCAGTGTATTATTCCCTCTTGTTGCACATGTAACATGTTGATAGAAATGAGGTACAACAGATTTAAGGTTAGCCTTGTTAAAGTCCCCAGCAATTATATAAAATGCATCAGGATGGGCTGTCTGCAGCTGTTGTAAAGTTCTCCCATCACTTGCTTTATATCTGCATTTGGGGAACATACACTTCAGTGATGAAAATTGCTGCCAGTTCATGTGGTAAATAAAAAGGTCTGCATTTCACAGTCATGAACTCCACATCAGGAGAACTTGATTTGAAAATCATCCTAGCATCACAGCACAACAAATTGTTTGTGTGAATAGCGAGGCCTCCTCCTCTGAGCTTAACTGATGTTGATGTCACTCTGTCCGCTCTGTAGAACCTGTAGATGATGGTATTTTACGCTGTAACTTATCAACTGGAAATGTATGCTTGGCTAATCCTAGTGCCTCTACTGTGAATGTTTGGCAAGTTCTGAAATAAGTACTGAGATGGAACGCTGGCAACACTGTGAAGGTCACTGAAGAACCTCACAGGATGTAGAGGTCTTGTCTGACTGTATGTTAGACAAACTCTTCTGTTCAACCAGTCAATCCAAGCTGCTGGGCTGCCGAATGAAGGTGATGCATTCGGACTTGTCATTCAATAGGGCGTAAGTCTCTAAGCAGTGGTTGCCATTTCTCAAAAGTATTTTAAAGATCTTCAAAAAGACTTGAGGGCTGTCGGTTGACCAATTTAGGTACACCTTCTCTGAGGTTGTGTTCACTAAGAAGCTCTCAGAAGGTTTGACCTTAGGCACCTCAGGCATCTTTGCAAAGGTTTGTTAACCTTGTGACAATTGCAACTCTTGCAGAGAGTCCTGAGGTTACACTGTGTGACCTGATGGGCTTTTCCACAACACCAACATCTCTTGTGTGATTGTATTCACTGCATTTTATGATCTTTGTTGAGTCTCTGTAAACAGGCACACCTGTTCAAGAAGTGGTCTTGAGCATGGCAATATGGACTGAACTTATTCCTGTCTCTGGGCTTGGTGCTAGGAGATTTAACTAGCATGTCACCGCTGTCTTTCTCTGTACCAAGGTATAAGCTTGTGGCATTAGCTGCGTATCTCAAGTCTCTCTGGTGTCCCCTCTTGTGTGTGGGTACTGGCTTACTTGCTGGGGGATAGAACCTGGTGTTATCTTGAACATGCAGCTCGAACTCTGAACCCCACTGATAAATCCAGCAAGGTGTGTATGTGTTCTTGTAGGGGCTGGACAAACTAATGATTGAAAACGAGTCAGCAGATTGTGCGGCAGCTTACACAACAGTTTCAATACATGGGAATCGCTCTCTTGCTCCACATAGCTTTTACTCCCCATTTGCTGAAGTATACTAATCAGCAAGCAAACTCTCAGTGCAAACATCTGTGGCCGACATTCGGACCGTCCATAAGCTTGGCTATTCTCTGAAGGGCCATCTGGTGGGAATGTCTGTACTGTTGGTTAAGCACCACAATAGTCTCTGAGTTGAAATTGGAGTCTGCAATCAACAGTGCTTCCTCTAACTTTGGGCAATCAACGAGAATCTGGTACTTGAATCTCTCTCTAGCATCTGCTGGCAGGATGTTCTCCAAAGCGATGAGAACAGCTATAAGAACAGCTGTAAGGACATTCACAGCTGTAAGAACTCGGATATGGCTTAACGAAGTTTGTATCCTATAGGTACTCTCTTGACTGGGATGAACATGTTACTGGGTCAAGCTGTAGCCACTTCCTAAGATCTCTGGGGGAAGGCCTGGTGCTGTGTGGATCGGGCGTGAGTCAGCTGTGACATCATCTTCAGCAGCTGAAGCCTCTGTTCTAAGCCGTCTCTAAGTCTAAATCTTTGTCACTCGATCTTTGAGGCAGCTTGGGTTGAGGCACAGAGTTGAGGAACAGGGGAGGATGTACTCTGTTGGTGGTGACTAGACCAATCACTCACTGGAAGTCTGCTCAGCTGTGCTTCCAGAGGCTCATTCTTCTCTTCCAGTTTCCTTATCTGCTCATAGGAATGACGTGGCAGTTAATTGGTCTCCTTCCGCAACTGCTGCAACTTCGCTAGGACATATGATGAGGGGGGAAGGGGGGAAGTATGTGCTCACTGTTGTTAATTCTCCTTTTTTTTTTTTTTTGGACTTCACTCTATCAGAGGCTGCCATGGCTTCATATTTGCTCTATTGTCAGGGGAGGTGGCAGTGAGGTTAGGTGCAGCCGCTCTTCACAATTTGGAATCGTCACTCATCTCGAAGTATCTAATCTCTGTCGTGACTGTAGCCACTGGTGACGATCAGTGATAGTTCAAGTAGCATAGGGTATGGCAGAATAGTACAGAATAGTTTGGAGTGCAGTGTTATATGAGTGGTTCTAAACAAACAGATATAACAATATTCAATTAGTAAATGAACTAAAATAACAGCAATTAACTCAGTCTGTCACTTATAGACATATAGCGATCAATTTAGACTTGGTTAAAGGTTGGTATCTCTATCTCGTGAGCACCTTTACACAATCACACATTAAAAAGTGGTATAAAAATATTTTAAATTCTGAATATAATTTTGTCAGTGTGTTAATGTCGACCCGAGAAGCGATTGCGCCTTCTTTAGAAAGTTAACTAGTCGCAAGTTTGAGGTAAAATGCACTTTTTGGTTGTGGTTGTCGATGTCAAAACACTATATAAACTGTGATTCAAATATTAAATAATGTTATGTCATTTTTTTTTTCTTTTTTCACTGAATGTTTGCTGCTTCAATCCAGATGAGTAGGCTATTGACTGTATAGGGTAAATTTAGTATAGGGTGTGAAAATTGTACAGCTGTGGTAACGTATTTGTATAGGGTGTGAATTCTGTATAGAAGATGTGTAGATTTTTGGTATGGTGTGTGGATTTTGTAAGAGGTAAAGGAATTTCAATGGGGTGTGAATTTTTTTCTAAAATTGTATGATGTTTTTGTTGAGTTATTATTACACAATACTTTTTCTGACCTTTTTGAATCTTGCCCCTGACAAATAACCCGAATTACAAAAAAAGACTAAAACTAACACTAAAACTAATAAAAACTCAACTAAAACTAAGCATTTTCAAAAAATAAAAAATAAAATAAACTAGAAAACCCACTTTAAAACTAATTAAAACTAAACTGAATTTGAAAACAAAAAGTCAAAACGGAATAAAAATAAAAACTAATGAAAAATGCAAAACTATAATAACCCTAATACACACATATACACACTCAAAGTGACTCGCAATTTACAATATTATATACAAATATATCACTATTTACCCATCTCTCAAATGCATTCCATAGCGCTGGATACGGATGACGCAATACACAATGCGCGTGGCGCACATACGTAATTATAACTTGCAACTACTTATGCATCAAACATACATTCAGAAAACAACTCTTCAAAGGTTATGAATAACATAATGTCACTCACTTGTACAGGTATATGAACGCACTTTCATATATTCAGAAAACTGTCAGAAAAAGGATCAAGAAAAGAGAAAAGTAAATTGAATTGGTGAATTGTAAAGGTTTAGCGCGGTAATATCTTTCTCTTTCCTCACAGTCCTGTCAGACGGTTCCTTTTTGATGCAGTACTGATCAGGGCACATGAGGCATTAGGAAATGTCATGTTAAACATTAATTCTGTCTGTTTCCTCCATCACTGTTTTTTTAAGCATGTGACTTGTATGACTCACAAGTAATATTACAAGTTAGAAGAGAATTCAATAGGTAATGTAATTATATAAAAAAAAAAATTGGAATGGAATGGAGGGCTTGAAATGTTCACATTTCAACCTGAAAATATTTTTATTTTTAATAACAATTTAAAGTCAATTTAAAAATAAAGTGTCAAAAAAGTATAATTGTAAATACAAAGCATGTGATCCTAAGTAATATCTCAATAAACAGCTCCAATTGTTCAAATTCTATTTATTTCTTGGGGTGACTTATTCCTTTCTTGGTGAAACAGACATCATTAAAATGACATCTGACAAAACCAAACAATGTCTGTTTGCACTATTGTCAAATGAAATGTAAAACTTATCAGCTTTCAGCTTTGTCACAAACAAAATTCATCTTTCTCGCTTTATACTCATAACGTTTCTAGTGGCCCATACTGTGTGGCCTGTACAGGGCAGGAAAAGGTAGGTGTTTCTTTGAAACAGGCAAAAATGCAAGCAAGGCCACCTCTGAGTGGTGTGTGTGTGTGTGTGTGTGTGTGTGTGTGTGTGTGTGTGTGTGTGTGTGTGTGTGTGTGTGTGTGTGAGTGTGTGTGTTTGTTTTAGTGAGAGTGTGCATGTTTGGGGGTGGGTGGGGGGTAAAAGTCCCTTTGAGCTGAATATTATTGGTACGCCACAATTTACAAGAGATATGCCGTCATTAGAGCTATAGTTGGTGAAGGACCAAACCACTGGGTAAATCTGCCATGAAATACTAAACTGAGGCAATAAAACCTGAGCATTTGCAAGAAAATGGAAACAGATGAGGGGCCGTAAAGGATAGTTGATGAATGTATGTGTATGTGTATGAGAAAAAAAGAAAGAATGGAATGTGAACGGTTAGAAAGAGAATATGCATTTGAATACTTGTGTGAGTGAGTTAGCGTGTGTTAGCTTGTGTTATATCCAAAATCCTTGTCCTTCTGGGCACATTTTTTTGTCTCCATGAGAACAGCTTATATATCATACTAAGTGATCATTTTTGAAAATCTAAAAATGCAGAAAGTTTCCTGTGGTGGGTAGGTTTAGGGATAGGGGATAGAATATACAGTATAAAAATCATTGTCTATGGAATGTCCCCATAAAACATGGAAACCAAACAAGTGTGTGTGTGTGTGTGTGTGTGTGTGTGTGTGTGTGTGTGTGTGTGTGTGTGTGTGTGTGTGTCTAAACTATGGTATAAAAGACTTTGTGAGTGCCACAAAGCCAAATGGAAATGTTTGCCAAAACCAGCAACATTTTTGCACAGAGACACTAGTAAAGGGAGGGCATGGGATTGTGGAGGACATCCACTAGACAGCCCTACCACCAGCCCCTCTTATACAACATCAATAAATGCAAAATATTAACCTTATTCATTTATATATATACAGTATACATATATACATACATACATACATACATATATAATATTTAACACACTAATGTATTTAAAAAGAGATAGCAAAAACAGTCTCAAATGAGAACATTATGTTGTCAGCTCTCAGACATACACAATTGCGCTTTAGTGTATTTATTGCAAAGTTTTCTTGAGGTTATGGTGTCTTGTTTCCACTCCACTGAAATGGATGGTTTTTTTTTTCTCTCTCTTTTTTTTCTTCTTCTCAGTTACACCACTTATTTCCAGTTGGTGGTTCTTGTGTAACATGTCATTTAATAATTTCTGAGTGGGTTTAGTTCCTGTATGGTGTCCCCAGTACACTCACACTGATACAAGTTTCTGCAAAATAATCTAATTGTTAATTGAACATAGGCAATATTATTTTTACACCTATAATAAATCTGACTTTTTTCCAGTACCATTATTAACAAAATTTGGTTACACTTTATTTTAAGCTGTCTTTGTTACACTGTAATTATACACTTAAAGGGGTCATATAATGCCATTTTTGTACAAGCTAATATGAGTCGTTGGATCAAAGTAAAAAAATTACTTCAACTTGTTACAAGTAATCGGTTTACTTTATCTCAACTTAAAAAAATTAATTTACTCAAATCACATTTCCATAGTCAACTTAAAGTAAAAATACTCTTTCAACCAAAGAGATTTGTTTAATTAGCATTAAATTATAAATTATTATTTGGATTAACTTAATTTTTAACATTTTTATATATTAAATATCAAAATGAATACAAAATCAAACTACAACATGAAATATCACCGAATTTTTGTCTGAAAAAATAAGCCTTTTACACTCTGGAATCAACATTTAACTGTTTATTTAGTGCAAGCTTCCAACAAACTCACAGAAACCAGAATTTCCACTTGTTAAAACATGTGATGAAGAATTCATTTGATTTATAAAAGTCAATACTGAAACCGTTTTAGTGCATGACTTAATAAATAAAAAAAATACATTCAATAATAAAACCATCAACAATGTAATTTTGTACAACAAAAAAAAACATCCATCAATAAATGTATACATCAATTCCATTTGCTATAGTAAAATTGTCACTTGACATTTCAGATTATCTTGCATTAAATTTAGGAATGTAACAGAAAACATTGAAAAGCCCTTAATATGGCATTGATAAATCATCCAGTGTAACATCAATTCATTGAAAAAAAACAAAAAAAAAAAACATTGAAACAAATCAACATTGAAAGCTCCTTAAAAGACATGACATGCAGGAACATTTAAAGGGTTAGTTCACCAAATTAAAATATTTTTAATGAGATCTGAGAGCTGTTTTACTCCTTCATAGGTTGCTATGTAATTTCATTCTGCCGGCCAAGACAAGTTAGTAAAGACATTGTTAAAATAGTCCAAGTGACTACAGTGGATCAACCTTAAGTTTATCAAGCGACGAGAATACTTTTTGTGTGCAAAACAAAACTTTCGACTTTATTCAACTATTAATTTTCTTGAGTTTGGGTCTTGAGTGAGTTCCCGAGAGCGCCAAGACACAAGCGCGAGAACTGAGAAGATGACGCTCACGATGAGTGAGTAAATACCGACAGAATTTTCATTTTTGGATGAATTAACCCTTTAAAATCCATTTGCATCTTCGCTATGTCCATGACAATTTTTTGAAAGGCCTCAAAGGTATATAGTACTTCAGGATACCTCAAGTTCTCAGCACGTGATTCCAAACATCATGGCACAAGCAGATGCAACTGAGGACAACTCATGTAAAACCTCAGTACCATCAATGATAATGCTGATGTCCAGGGGAGTGCTTAGACCATCACT
This sequence comes from Squalius cephalus, assembly GCF_949319135.1. NCBI lineage: Eukaryota > Metazoa > Chordata > Actinopteri > Cypriniformes > Leuciscidae > Squalius > Squalius cephalus. Next base: position 44,592,337 of record NC_137123.1, on the reverse strand, counting down.
TTCACAGAGCGCAAAAACTGTCCAAGTTCTCTCTGTGCTTCATCTTTCTGGCCAATCTGAAAGACACACAATCAAAAAAAAAAAAAAGAAAAAAGGAAACAATTCTTACTCAGAGAGCTAATTCATAAATTCAACTGCTCTTACCAAAAAGAGACCAATTACTTACCGTTATCTTCTGACTGGACTACAATGACTCCAAACTGTTGTCTTTCAACATCTGTATCTTAAAAAAGACAAACACAGCAATCACCAACTTTCATAAAGAAAATTAAAATGCATGGATATGCTTTTGCACCTAAGAGCCAAAAATTGTGCAAGTTTAGATATTTATAAATAATACATTAAATAAGTTGGTGTAATTTGAACGTTTATCAATAATTATTTTCAAAGTTGCAAAGATGTAATTTCATACAGATTTCATAAAATAATGTATTTTGTGTAACGTATTATGTAATAGGTCATTGTGTGCGTGTATGCATGTTTAAACTTTTATGACGTAATCGGAACCTGCTGCAGTGTGTTAAAACGTCAACAACGTAATTGATCAATCAAGTATTTACCATATATTTATTCTTTTAAGGTTATACAGTAGTATGTATATATGAGGCTACTGTCACTTTAAGAATTAACACACATACCAACAAAGACAAACTCGATTTTTTGGCAAATGTTTAAGACACAACCAAATGTGTTAAAGTGAATACTTGGCAAGGTAGACATTTTCATTTAAAATAAAATATCTATGACCATTCAAACACCATATGACACTAAAAAGAACTCAATTCAGTGCTGTGCAATATATTGATAAAGTGTAAATTCTCTGATGTCCACTTTGAATACAAACTTTGAATTATTTGATAAAACACTTGCATTAATCAGTTAACTGATCATCATGTGATTATAAATGTATGAAACTTAACTTAATTTGTAAGATTACTCACCATATGTAATTGTGTGTCCACCATGAGGTTATCCTGCAGCAAAAGAAGATGATGGTCGAGAAGAATTTTGTCCGTGCGTGGTCGTCCGTGGTCACTCACGTGGCTTAAACAGAATGCAAACTTGTCATTTGATTTGAAGCATAATCACACCAACTTAACTGTTGCTTGACTCCTTTTAAAGTATTAACCACTCTTGCTACTTTATTTTTCTCATTCACCAATGTTTCTACATCAATCAAATGTCAGAAACTTATGCAATCCACTCAATGAACGGAATGAATACACGCAATGTATTATAACGTTACAATCTCTACCGATAGTAACAATTATATACTATTTTAAGGTTTTTCCTGTATCAAAATGAGTTGAAGGTGGTAAAATCCTGCTTGGAAAATAGGTATCTGAACTTGGGCTGTCACGATTATTAAATTTGGTAGACGAGGAGTTTTACCGCGACGCGCTGTTTGAATGCTGAATGGATCAAATGATTGACAGCTGCAGCGGAGGGAAGACGAGTTTGCGCAAACTTTAATTTAACGATGTAAAATTTCTTCTGTCCCTCACAACAAGATATGAAATGGCTTTACACCACTTAAATCATTATATTAGAATTTGTGAATGATTGAGTAACAATATTTCTGATTATTTATCGCGACAGGCCTAATCTGAGCCTGTCTGAGTTTTGAGGACAGCCGGATCGGGAACGCCATTTAACGGAGGCGGCCGCCTTGTAATTCTCAATGCAGGAAAAACCCAAATAAATAATGTAATTAAAAGTCCACAAATTATCTAACGTTACTAACGTTACTTACGTATCTATTAATGGCTATCCATCGTTACTAGGCCTAACAGTTAACGTTATAGCTAACATTAACTGTAACGTTACACTTGAAATATCAGATGACTCTGACCAAAATAAAACAGATATTCAACCAAACACATGCATGAATGCATTGAATTCTACTTTAATATTATAGAAATGTATATTAACGGCGATAAAACTTAATGAAAACTTATTTTTAGGATTACTCACCAATACTGTGGATCCGCAACGGTCTTCATACAGCAAAACAAGATGGCGGCCGAACAGAAAATTCTCGACCCAAGCTTGATGACGTCAGTAGTCACGTGGTTTGGACGTGGACGTAAAATTGTAATTTGATTTAAAGCAATTAGTTTAAATTACACCCAAATTTTTTTTTTTACTTCAAGACAACTAAACTCAATTACATTAGACCAACGACAAGCCAGAAAAGTGAATGTATTGAGTCAGATCAAGTATAAAAAGTTCTTTAAACTAATGACAAGCCATATGCACTTTTTAGAGTGTTTAGGGTCTAAATTAAAAGTTTGTAATATACTTTAATTAAAAATTCTCATTAGTATTGTAAGAAAACACTCATTTTACCTGGTCAAAAACAGCTCTGTTTTCAGCCCGCCGTTTAAGTGCATGCGTCTTTAAATGATAATGAGCTTTGCTCACCCCGCCCCTCTGTTTTGTGCGTACACCGTTGGTAAAACAATAACCATAACGCGTTGTTCATTATAAACGTGGGATTATGAATTATATTGAGAACTCGTTCATAGAAAATATGCCGTAATGTACCCTGAGTGTAAACAGCCGCATTCATCGTGAAGCGTGCAGCAAGGTTAATAAAACTTTACACTCGCTTCTTCTTCTGGAGGTGCAGCAGGAACACGAATAGTTGATACCTGTTATGCTGGCGGCTGAAGCAGATGCAGAAGCAGAATCCAAGTGCAGCAGAATTTATTAAAGAAACTCAAACGGTAACAAACTCAGACAGAGGAACAGGAACAGGAACAGGAACAGCCAACATACAACGTCAAGAACTCACAAAGACTGAAACAAGACACAGGGCTTAAATACACATACAGACAAGCTAAACAAGATAACAAGGGGGCGTGGTAAATAAGAAACACCTGGGCCGACTAATCAACATAACAGGGAACTGCTAAACATAGGATGAGACGGGAATCGTGACATAGCCCCCCCTTTAAGGAGCGGATTCCAGACGCTCAGGAAAAGTCCAGGAGGGTGATGGAGCAGAGGAGGACCCGGGGGCGGGATGGAGGGCCAGGCCCGTGAAGTGGAAGAGGACCTGGAGACTGCGGCAAGACGGGAGGCCAGGGTGGATCAGGCTGTGCAGGCGACCAGGGCGGATCAGGGTGTTCAGGCGACCAGGGCGGATCAGGCTGTGCAGGCGACCAGGGAGGAGCAGGCAGTGCAGGCGGCCAGGGAGGAGACGCCATTCTGCTCATAGACAGTGCTCCAGCGTATCAACAATGACCGCGCCGGTTCGCGCGGACTATGATTGACAGCTCGCTCACGAGCGAGGGCGGGTCTGTGTTGAAACGCTGCTGTCAATCAACAATCGTGGGAGGGGCGTCGATTTTGTGACGTCACAAAATCGAATGGCTTGATTTGAGATGGGGGAAAACATATAAAAATATATATATATATATATAAAACACTGGATGGATTTTTATCATTTTATGATGGTTGTGTACAGGCACTGCCAACACACATTTCAGTACAATCAACTTGTAAAAGTGCATGTACCATTATATAACCCCTTTAACTACTGAACTGACAAACTTTGGACACTTCCAGCTCTTGATTATTATTGGATGAGCTATGTCCGATGCCATTGTAACCACACAGTTGAGCGTCGTAATAAAATGAGATGACACGCAGCCAGCAAAGTTGCAGTGAAAAAAAAAAACGTACAGTTCGAGCGTCAAATACGCACGGGGACAGCGAGGATCAGCTTCAAGAGAGAGTGAGACAAAGACATCTATCATGTAGCTTATCAAATCATACGAAGTTTAAAATATTTAAAAAGACATATCAGTAGTAATTAATGTATATGAATCTTAGTTGATTATAGTCTATTAGAGCTGGTTTGGTTGCTGAGAGGCGGAGACGCGCAGAGACGGCAATTAATTGTGTGATTTGTGATCGTGCTGTGCTTATTCCATTCATCCAAGTATCATATTATACAAGGCTTAATTCATTTAAATATACATATAGTAATATACGATATCATATCGTAGAACATGTATGATAGCCTATTTGAGTTGATATTACTCTTGCCAAGTTCTGATTTCTGAGAGATGCACGCATGGATTTGCATTAGTTTAATTTTTACTCTCAATCATTCATTTCACTCATTATTGCATAGAGATTTTTTAAAAAAATCAAAAATTCTGGAGGATGACCCACCCACATTTCTTTTTCCAACGCGCCCATGTGTGTATATATAAGTATATATATATATATATATATATATACAGTCATGGCCAAAATTGATGGCACCCCTGATAAATATGATAAAAAATGGCTGTAAAAAATAAATCTGCATTGTTTATCCTTTTGATCTTTCCTTCAAAAAATTCACAAAAATCTAACCTTTCATTGAAGTAAAAGAACTGAAAGTGGGGGTAAATCACATTATAAAATAAATGTTTTTCTCCAAAACACGCTGGCCATAATTGTTGGCACCCTGTTATTAAATACTTTCTGCAACCTCCTTTTGCCAAGATAACAGCTCTGAGTTTTCTCCTATAATGCCTGATGAGTTTGGAGAACACCTGACAAGAGATCAGAGACCATTCCTCCATACAGAATCTCTCCAGATCCTTCAGATTCACAAGTTCATGTTGGTGCTTCTTCTCTTCAGTTCACCCCACTCATTTTCTATATGGTTCAGTTTAGGGGACTGGGACGGTCATGGCAGAAGCTTCATTTTGTGCTCAGTTGCCCATTTTTGTGTTGATTTTGATGTTTGTTTTGGACCGTTGTCCTGATGGAAGATCCAACCAGGCCCATTATAAGATTTCTAGCAGAGGCCGTCAGGTTTTGATTTTTTATCTGTTGGTATTTGCTAGAATCCATAATACCATGTATCTGAACAAGATGTCCAGGACCTCCAGCAAATAAATAGGCCCACAACATATAAGATCCAGCAGTATATTTAACCGTAGCCATGGGGTACTCTTCATCCCTGTTTGCACCAAACACATCAGCTGGGTTTGCTGCCAAAAATCCCTTTTTTTGTTTCATCTGACCACAGAATCCGGTCCCTTTTAAAGTTCCAGTCGTGTCTGACAACTGAATATGCTGGAGTTTACTTTTGGAGGAGTGAGGAGGATTTTTCTTGAAACCCTCCCAAACAACATGTGGGGATGTAGGGGTTGTTTGATAATTTTTTTTAGGCTTTCTGACCCCCAAGACTCAACTAATCTCTGCAATTCTCCATCTGTGATCATTGAAGAGTCTTTGGCCACTCAAACTTTCCTCCTCACCGTCCATTAATACAATATAGACACACGTCCTTATACTGGCAGATTCGTAACATCTTTAGTTGATTATAACTTCTTAATTATTGTCCTGATGGTCAAAATGGGGATTTTCAATTCTTTAGATATTTTCTTACAGCCACTTTCTATTTTGTGACGCTCAACAATCTTTTGCTGCACATCAGAACTATATTCTTTGGTTTTACTCATTGTGATGAATGATTAAGGGAATTTGGCCTTTGTGTTTCCTCATATTTAAACTCCTGTGAAACAAGAAGTCATAGCTGGACAATTTCATGTTCCTAGTCACCCTGGTGTGCTTAAAAATGTAAATATTAATGGGAAAATACTTCAGAGATATTTTTCTCATAAAAAATTCTAGGGGTGCCAACAATTATGGCCAGTGTGTTTTGGAGAAAAACATTTATTTCATAATGTGATTTACCCCCCAATTTCAATTCTTTTACTTCAATGAAAGGTTAGATTTTTGCGAATTTTTTGAAGGAAAGATCAAAAGGATAAACAATGCAGATTTATTTTTTACAGCCATTTTTTATCATATTTATCAGGGGTGCCATCAATTTTGACCATGACTGTATGCACACATGGGCACAATGCTCATAAAGAGCCACTGTAAGGCTCTTATGGCGCTTTTCCACTACACAGTACCAGCTCGCCTCGGCTCGCCTCGCCTCGACTCGGCTTTGTTTGGTTTCCCACTGTGTAAAAGTTGTACCTGTACCTGCTTCCAGGTACTTTTTTTCGTACCACCTCCGGCGAGGTTCTAAGCGAGCTGAGGCGATACTAAAATGTGACGTGAAAACACGGCAGACTGCTGATTGGTCAGAGACAATCGTCACTATTCACTGCGTCATCATTGCACGCGCCAGACGGAGTATCCTGAATAAAAAACAGCAAAAACAAAAACATCCAAAAACAGCATACACTCGATTTCCTCCATTGTCCTGTGTGTGTGGGTAGCGGGTGTGTCTCGTGCATAGACAGTAAAAAAGGTCTCGCTCCATAGTGTCCTGCGGCGTCGCTATGACGACCAGGTACTATTGTGGAGGTACTATCTGCAATGGAAAACGGAGCGAAAAGTGAGCCGAGCCGAGCCGAGGCGAGGCAAGTCGAGTCGTACACAAATAGATTAGTTTTCATCCTAAAGTGTCACAAACTTTCATAAAAAAGGCTTGTATTCTATTATTTGTATCTATTAAGTGTATAAACCATTTCTGTTTGTTTAAGCAAATTATGTGCAGCTCAATTAAGTATTTTTTTTGAGAAGATGATAGTTAAGGGAAGGTGGGTTACAAATACATGTCCAATTAAGTCTGTGCTTCACCAATGGAAGAGTCCTTGGCAAAATTCTGTTTCCAAAGTGAATCCTTCTGTGTTCATTATTGAAACCATACTTGAGGAAATGTTTTGCTGTTTTGTATAGCAAAGACTAACCATAGTTAATAGACAGGCAGTTTAAGGGTTAACCCAACAGAGTGATATTTAATGTCCCTGTTGGATTTAAGAGCCTATAGGCTAGAAAAGCCCAGGTTACAGTCTCATTGTGTCCTATGCTGACTTAAGTGAATTTGAATTTTTTAATGAATGGTTCAATATCCAATTCATTAAAGTGGCTGTTTTATTTTATGCATTTTCTGTAGGCAACTGCAGATAAATTAATTGCAAGCTTAATGTTTATTGGAAGGGATGAGAGTCTGACCCTTTCTTGATAGGATCAGATTCACAGAAGCTCTACTCAGTGTGTCCCTAAGCAACCAACATTTTGGTCGATTCTTGGCTTACCCCTTTGCTGGGGAAAGAAAGTGATAGAAAAATAGAATGCCATTGCAGTATTTTATTTTGGATTGTCAACTTGGATTGTCTTCTTCTTCTTCTTCTTCTTCTTCTTCTTCTTCTTCTTCTTTTTCTTTTAATCTATGGCATTTAAAATTAATAGAGCAATTGAATGGATAGCTACTATTTCACTCACACTCACACATACTGTATGTACACAATAGGTATATGCAATCTGATTCTAAAAGTTCTGTTTACACCACCTCTACACCACCTCTTCCAATCTGTTCGAACTTTAATTCAGAACAAGCTCAATTGATCAATTGAGTTTTTTACACAAAATATTTTCATTTGGATTGAGCCACCAATTTGATTACTAATGTATTATTTGGCTGCATGTAAACATTAACAGTGTAACAAATTTTTTAGTTCCCCATATGTGAAACACAAATTTAACAAAAATTGAGGGATATGAGACTTGAGTCAGAGATAATAGGCAAAAGAGGAAGGGAGAGTCAGATATGTGAACTGAATGTGTGTCAATAGAGTTTTGATTGTCTGACATCGGCTGGAGACATGCCAGATGTCAAGGAATGGTGTTGTTGTACACTGAGGGCACAGCCACAGTCCAAAAGTATTGATTTCCCTGCTTGTAGGAAGCCAGCAACTGTCATGTGGAGAGGCCTGACCTTGGAACAGCCAAGACAACTATTCCCCAATTCCCAGCAGCCTGACTGAAGCTCAGAGCAATATAGTCAAGACAACAACACAGCTCTGCTTTATGGCAAAGAGCGTGGGCTCATCTCACAGTAGAGAATGAATGAAGAGAGAGAGAGAGAGAGAGAGAGAGAGAGAGAGAGAGAGAGAGAGAGAGAGAGAGAGAGAGAGAGAGAGAGAACAGTCCACGCTATCCAGTTCCCCTGAGCTCTTCATGGGCAGCCTTGAGTCTAGTTATCACAGGGTTTGAAATGACAGTAGCTTGACTTAGATTTCCCTCTAGAGACTCAAATCTGGTCTATAACTCTGAGACAGACAGAAAGAGAGAGTGAGATGATGGAGGGAGAGGTGTATGAGAGAGAGCTAGGTTAGGAGGTAGAGGATGTACGACAAAAATGATTCATGTGGGAATGTGAAGTTGAATAAGACACAGCCCTGACACCTGCAGCCCTTCCTATAGACTCATCAAGAGGACACAAACTCTGCCTTCAGTACTTCAGAATACTGTTCATTTCACTGTCATTTCGATGACATTGAGTATACACATACATTACTCCAATTACTACAGTTCTTTCAGTACATCATCGGCAACCAATTAAGGCATTTACAATGAACCTGTACTCCACTTCAGATGGCACTTCCTTTGTGCTTCCATTCACCCATTAAGTGCCTGAAACTGTACAATGACAAAGGTCTTAAATTGTACAACCTGCACCTGGAATATTTCCTTCTCTTAGCTCCCCCATTACTGCCCTCCTGGTAATGTGTTGTTTTTTTGTTGTTGTTTTTTTACCTGTTCTAACTTTATAAAAGCTTTATTGGTCTTTTGATGATGGACAACGGCTGGTAAGCAGGATATTCCTTTCTATTCATTGTGGGCACTTGCATTTTCCCACTGCTTCACAAGTCGCAGAATTGATCGAATTATCTCTTGTTCTTTGTGATGGCCACTGCCACTATATTTTTCAGCATTACAGCCTACTTCTACTGATAGTGATTCTTCATCTTCTGCTCCCCCTCCTTGTATTTCCTTTTTTTTTCTTTGAAGGAGTAATGTTTTTTAATTAAGAAAGTTTTACACAAAGAAATTAAGAGGTCTTCTGAGAAATATGATGTCAGTCAAAGCTTTATTCTACATAAAGCAGGGCATCATGAGCATTGCCATGAATACATAATAATAATAACAATAATAATAATTTTCTTCATAAAGTGACAAAAACACATAACATACAAAATATAGACACAACAAAACAATAGAGTCAACATATTTGTAATGTCCAGCAGTCCCTGCTTGAGTGATGAAACAAAATTTGACGACCCATAGCTCCCACACCAGAGAACAAGGATAAATCAAACGGTGGGACGTCAGTACTGAACGCGAATGTTCGACACACAGATGTTCAGGGGAGAGAGCTTGCAGCAGACCGGTGCAATGCAGCAGCCAGCTGCATACCAGCATGAACCACAAGCAATGAATGAAAATATGGTAATAAAATAATAATCTAGAAGAAACATAGACAAAAAGACACAACACAAAAGATAAACAAACAGCTTCTGTGTGAAACAGCAGCAGTTAGTAAACAAACTTCATACACCCACACCGAAAACTGAATGCATAAAATAAAAAAAATACTGGTACTTCTGTTACTATTGGAATGAGTCTGAGTCCTCATTCTGTTTCCCCTCTTCATTCTGTTCAGAGATATTGGAGTACTTGGCTGATGAGCAAATTAAGGGCTCTAAGGATTACGTGGATAGAGCGAGAAAGAGAGATGGTGGCTTATCTGGTAGGTCCTGGTGGAGCTTAGCTCAGCATCATGACCAAGACTAAAGAAGAGATATTTTAAAGACACAGAGGCTCATTCTCAAATCCCAACCTGTGTACACTGGGTTGGGGAGGATACTTTAAAAATAGGTTTCACTCAGAAATTGCTAGTGAATTTCACAAACAATTACAAAGAAATGGCAAGTAACACATTAAATTAAACATGAAAGTGTGGATCTAAATGCAAGCTGTTTATTGCACAGAAACCCATGATCAAAGATAATCCCTCCAAGGAAGACATACATCCAAACAGTAAAATAATCCACATGCAAACAAGACAGGAATACAAGGAAGAGTAGATACATACAATGACGACAACCACTGACTGAAACAAGGGGCTATATATACACAGAAAAGCTAACAAGGTAACATCCTAACAAGGGGAGGATATTAACTGTCAAGTTAACACACAAGGGTAACCATAGAAAATAACCAAGGGAACTAGGCAAACACAAGTGTGAAGCACATACACAACATAAGCAGGAAACACACTTCAAAATAAAAGTCCTTAACACAGAGAACCACAAGACTGGGATCATGACAGAACCCGCCACTTAAGGAGCGGATTCCAGATGCTCCACAGGAAACAACAGTCCAGGGTGATGGATTGGAGGCAGAACAGGGGGAGGGATGGAGGGCCAGGACCATGGAGTGGAAGCAGGACTTGAGACTGAGGCGGATTGGGGATCCAGGCCAGAGCAGGCAGAGCAGGTGGCCAGGGTAGAGCAGACAGTGCAAGTGGCCAGGGCAGAGCAGGTAGTGCAAGTGGTCAGGGCGGAGCAGGCTGGGCAAGGCGTGCAGGTGGCCAGGGTGGCGCAAGCTGGGTAGGTGGCCAGGATGGGGCAGACTGAACAGGTAACCATCTCAACAGAGCAGAGGCAGTGCAGGCAGGACCCTCAGGTGTGGCATCTGAGGCCATAACAGAACATTCAAAGAGTTCAGAACTGGCATCCACATTCATAACAAGACTGGCAGGGCATTTGGAAACGACATCCAGAGTCGTAACAGGACTGGCAGGGCATTCAACATCCACCGTCATAACAGGACAGACTGGAGTCAACACAGGACTAGAGCGGGCTCTGTAGCTGGTACTTCCGCCTTGATTAGAGCCGAGTCAGTATGTTGCCCAAACACACAAAATGGCCACTGCCATAACAGGGAGCACTGAAAATTGAAAAACAGCCCCTGAGACAGACAGCACTGCAGGTGACAGGAAATCAACTGCTCTTGCCGAAATCAGTGGTGGGTCTGTCAAACTGGAGATCAGCCTCAGACGCCCTTGAAACACCTGGGTGTCTTCAAGTACAATGTTCATGGCGACCGGGAACACTGATGTGGCGTCCGTGACAGCTGATGACTTCGGCGTGACATCTATGATGGCTGGAGGCTCTGGCGTGGCGGCAGTCTTGGCTGGATGCTCTGGCCTGGCGGCATTCTTGGCTGGAGACTCAGGCGTGGCGGGCGGCCACAGGATCTATAGGCACGTAGCCCCCCCACATTTTTTTTTAGAGGAGAGTTATCCGCTTAGTAACAATGCCCGTTCAACAAAGTCTGCAAAAGATCCTTGAGGATCATCACAGAAGAGTTGGGATTTAAGTGGTTCATTGAGGCTAGTCCGATAAAAAACTATGAGTGACTTTTCTGGGAAATCAGTTTGATGGACAAGATCCAGGAAGTCTTGAGTGTGATTCTCTAAGGAGAGGACGGCCTGACGGAGGAGGAGGAGACAAACTCCAGGCGGTAAAACTGCTGCTAGATCCATCAGTGTTGGTTGCTCATTCTGTAACAGTGGCTCAGAGACAAGGAGAAGTGAGGATTTAAATGCAAGCAGTTTATTGCACAGAAACCCATGATCAAAGATAATCCATCCAAGGAAGACATAAATCCAAAGGCAAACAAGATAGTAACACAAGGAAAATTAGATACATACAATGACCCACAACCACTAACTGAAACAAGGGGCTGTATATACACAGTAAAGTTAACAAGGGGAGGAGATTAATAAGTAACACGTGACGGTAAACATTGAAACTAACAAGGGAATTAGGCAAACACAAGGGTGAAGCACAGACACAGCAGAAGGAGGAAACACATTTCACAATAAAAGTCCTTAAAACAGAGAACCACAAGACTGGGATCACGACAGCCATTATTTATACACATGCAAAGATTTGTAAATAACTAAATATATACAAACATACATACATAGTTACATACATAAATATATTATTTTTCTTTAAAAATGTATACATAATTCATTCTGTTTGGAATTTAGTGTGGCATCAAAGTATTTCAGGAGAGCTATAGAATGGTGAGACATGAAAAATTTATCCTAAAAACTGCGAATGTGTAAAAGTTTTGCTGTCATCCCTACCTTGTCATTGACCTTGTTTACCAACACTGACATAGATCTGCTATCTCAATTTGCACTCAGTGCTAGAGTGTGGTCATGTTGGTCTGAATTATGCATGATGTGCACAGCAAATGTGTGTCACCAGCTGCCTAAACTATTTCACACATTGATAAATTTGTTAAGAAGCAGAAATACTGGTGTCTGTGACACTGCTGCTTCCCCTGGGGAAGGCAAGCCGTCACAAGTTGGCAGAATACACTGCAGCGGGCTGGCAGACATAGGTTGCCTGGCAAACAGAAATGGGTCATTTGCATGGTTCCTGCCCCACCATTTGTCTTTAAATGAGTGCACTTCACACACTAATGATTCCACAACAGAGCTACCCGTGTCTCTGCAGACCAGAACTCTAAGTTCCACTTAGAACAGATTATTAGGCTGTGGCACAGGCTTAAAAGCCTCAAGGGGAAGGGGAAGAGGAAGGGGAAGGGGAAGGGGGAAGGGGGAAGGGGGGGGGGGGGCTGGGTAGGAGAAAAAAAAAACTCAAGGAATACTGAAGTCAGTGGAGCACTGCTCTACACACAAACACTTTTTCCATCTCAGCTGAATCTTCCTTTTCCCTGATTCCAGCAGTGACTTTCTCTCTCTCTCTCTCTCTCTCTCTCTCTCTCTCTCTCTCTCTCTCTCTCTCTCTCTCTCATCTACCATTGTAAGTTCCATGTTATTCCTAGCTCATGCGGCAACTGGCAATTTCACTACCAGGAAATTGCATTGTAAGTTTCTTCAAAGGGCTGGAGAAGTATTGTCTGCATGTACTGAATACATTTATCTCAAGGAGTTTGTAGCTTAAAACAATGTCTGGGTGGCCTAAGTGAAATTACTGAACTTAAATATACGAGCTTGATAAAAAAGATCATTCTATAAGAAAATTTCAGATGGCACTTAGAGGCTTTTGCATCTGAACTCTTCATATATATATATATATATATATATAGAGAGAGAGAGAGAGAGAGAGAGAGAGAGAGAGAGAGAGAGAGAGAGAGATTTTTCAGTTTGCACTTAAATCAATGATAATGGAAATAAAAGGTTTGAAGTACAATAAACTTTTTTTTTCATTTAATAGTCAATATTGCATTTTATTATACTGACTTTTAATAATTTGCAGTTACTCAAATTGGAGATGGAGTTTAGAATGAAAAACCCCTCAGAATCTAAAGGGAGAGGATTTTCAGTTGGGACATAAATTAATATGTGAAATACAGGCTGTTTTCAGTGGAAATCGAAATGCACTGTATTACTGTCAGGTGTATTACATGTAATGATTATCTTTTTTTCCCTCCTTTTTTTAAATACAGTTTCTTGATTAAAAATTTCAGCTTCACTGCCTGTCTAATTAATTACTGGGGCCATTCTGAGCAGAGCTGCTGCTCTAATTAGTCTGAAACGGGCGCTGATGCTGATCATTCTGTATGTTACAGCTGTCACTGGCCTCTCCCTCAGGTTCCCCATGTTAAGCATACACACATACTGATACAAGACTACCATGAGGCAGAGCTGGCCCAATTGTCCAGTGACCTCTTGCTGAATTGCTAATCAAGCAATATGTGACATGAAACAATGTTGCTACCAAATAGAATGAACAAAAGCAACAAATAAGAGAAAGCAGTGGGTTCACCCTCCCATTTAGACACATTCACGTATCATCTTCTAGATAAAACTCTCTGTTCCATGTGCCTTCTATGTACCACATGTGCAGATCTGACCTTTCTGAAAAAAGTACGAATTACACATACTCTTAAAAAAAAAAAGGCAGTTATTACAGAAATAATGTTTGTGTGAACTAAATGTAATGTTTTCAGACAATTAATTGCATGTCAGTTGCAATTAAATTAACATTTATTTGTATATGAAAATGTAGTTAAAATGTATGCAATTTATACAAAATAATTATACATCTTTTTATTATACATCTTTATATGTAAGTTCATACTTATTTTTGTTGAAAAATGGGTAAAGTGTACGGTCAAATGTTCAGAAAAGCATTTATGACAAACTAAAATATAACTTAATGTCATTTCTAATTAATCTTGTGTGTATTTAAATATTTTAGTAATTACACATTCATAATGATAGCTGCAATTTAGTACCACACATTTAAAACATATACATTTTAAATGTGATATTACACATTTATATATGTATACTTGTATGTATACATGTATACTTTAGCTTTAATATGTTAGTCAACAGATTCATATTATATTATCTGAAAGAACAGTTTATTAAAAATACACTTTTAAGATTTAAAGTACACTACAAATTTTAATTCAATACATTTAAGCACATCTCTTTCAGCACACTTCTTTTTTTTTTTTTTTTTCTTGCACAAAAGCTGTTGACTCACAAGCAATCTCCAATGGCTTCCTCACAAGCACTCTCTGATTGTCCTTGTAAGGTTAATAATGCACTTTTAAAAACCTTGAACCAGGGAACACTGATATAGATTCATGAATTAAGCTTGACAAAAGAAAAGAAAAGAAAAGAAAAGAAAAGAAAAGAAAAGAAAAGAAAAGAAAAGAAAAGAAAAGAAAAGAAAAGAAAAGATAAATATAATAATAATAATAAAAACCCAATATTTATTAAAAAGGCACAAGCTACGGTTGAAGTTATAGCTCAGTTATAGCCATAGCTATTTCATCTGCTCCTTTCATCTTGCCTCTCTACATAATGAATAGCATAGGGGACTTGACTAAGGCCCACAGCTAATTGTGATGTTCCTGCTGAAAAATCTAGCATTGCTGGTCACCAGCAAAATTATGTTTTGCATGCTGAGGATGGTGGTTGCTGGTTTGCTTATCACCAGCATGGGAAGCAGAAGTGTTGGTGGGGCAGCTACACTTAGTTTTACTTGAGAACAGCATGGGCCTCATTTATAAAATGTTGCATAGAAACGTTCCTACATTTGATCTTTGATTTTTCAAAAATGCGTATGTGTGATTTAGAGAACGAAAATATGTGTATAATTGTGTATAATAATCTAACCCTCTCTTCCAGAAGTGAAAGTTATAAATCGCAAATGATCTTGAAATTGTGTGCAGCTGAATGGTTTACAATCTCCGCTTTGTAAATGTCGCCTAATTAATTCCATGAACATATAGAAGAGCACCAGTCAACGTCCAAATCCTTTACTTCAAAATGGCGAGTGGCAAGAAGTGCTAATATTTCTAAATACTGTACCTGCAGTGTTCCGACTTTCTGCCACAAGGAAAAGTGTGTACGTCTGCTCAGACCCTGACGTGACTCTAAGCACTTTTCCACATCAAAGGCCGTTTTAATGAATATGAACAGTGGTGTGGGTTTTAGCGCACACACACTCTAAGATCAAATCTGTGCATACGCACACTTTATAAATGAGGCCCCATGACTATGCTGGTACACCAGCACTATTACAGCATTACACCAGCTCTAACCAGCCTAGACCAGCCTAGACCAACATGGAATTAATGCTGCTTTATGCTGGATTTTTCAGCAGAGGTAATGCATGCTTCAGTAAATAAACAAGTCAAAATAATAGCACACATGGATACTAGTTATAATATTTAAAATGTTGAGGAAATATTTTGAGGCACAATTTGCAGTGTAAGTGTGCTACACAAAGGCTGTCTAGATAGGTAATTAATAGTTTGTTTGTTTGTTTGTTTGTTTTGTACATGATGAGCACTACAAACTAATAGGTGTAAACTTTATCCAATAAATGTTATGACAGTAATGAATTTTACTTGTAAAAGACAAAAACAAGGCCTTGTTTGTTGAAATCATGTTGTATTTCAACAATCTCAAAGTGCTTTGTTCAATCATCATTGCAAAAGTCCACTAAAACATCCACAAATATAAAGGTTAAAAATGCAAATGAGGCCTTGGGTTATTATTTTCCAAAGCGTGTTTCTGACATTTTGTCGACATGAGTAATTAATTTAGTCCCTTTTTTGGGTAAGTCCAAAGAGCCCAATTAACATGCCTAATGTTGCTGCATCGTGTAAAAAAACATTGGTTTTTAATACCTGGAGAATAGTTAAATGACTTCCCTTCATTATTCAAATGTCTATGCAAAGTCGCCACATGGGGATGGCACAAACACGATAATCATGCAAAAAACATGAATGGAGAAAACTGAGAGAGAACAAAAAAACAAAAACAAAAACTTCTAGACACCACACACTTCCAAGTAATTTCTTCTCTTTCGTCCCTTATACAATAAAAACCCTATGATCCTATAATCATTAGCCAATAGGCGACAATTTTTTTTCTTTTCTCTTCCTTTCTGTTTTATTGCAGTTTTATCTTGGTGCTTGGCTTGATGTTTTAAATTGTGTTATGGTGAATGTTGTACACCTTATAATGTCAGCTAGACCTGACACAGTTATGTTGCACATAAATGTATTTGCTAGTTTGAATATTTGCTTGCAGCTTATAAACTACACATGTGCTTAGAGTAAGATTATAGTAAATTTGATAATTAGATAAAAACAAGTTGCAATTAGCAGGAAAGCATGCAGATATTTTAGAGAAAAAAAAATGTTACAAGCAAACAATCTAGAGCAGGAACTTGATGCCAGAAGCCAAGAGATGGTGTTGAGGGACAATTATTGTTTATTTTAATATGATTGGACACTTTTGTGTGCTGTTTGTAAGGTTCACAGTTAATATTTGTTTTTTAATGAGGGCGATAGGCCCCTATTAAAAGCAGCGAAAGCAGCATTTGGCTGTGCTATCCACTTCATATTGCCCTACAAAGTAAATATTACAAAGAGGTAACACATGTTGAGGTATGCTCAAAATTCAGCACATGCTGAGGTCTTGGATTTGAGGCAGACCCACAGCGTCAAAAGAATGTGTCCTTCCCAAATCATTGTGGCTAAGTGAAACCTTTTCACCAAGGGAAATTTGCTCTTCCAAGATTTTTTAGAGCTATAAGTAAACACATAAATAAGGAGAGAGTGGAGTCTAATGACTGCTTGTGTTAATTCACTTGTGTGTGTACACAAGAACGAGGGATTGTGATTGTGTTAAGCCATACATGTGTGCGCACAAGAAAAAACAAAAAAACAACAAAAAAAAAAGTTTGTTTTGTTTTTCCCTTACCTCAGCACATCTGAGAGAGGTTTTTGGAACTGCAGAGCCCTGTCAAAACAAAGATGGCCAAAAGAGGCTGGAGAGGGTCAGGGGCCTGAGAAAGAAGGAGCCACTGAGAAGGCAGCTGGAAACATAGAGCGTGTGGTTTCCCCCTGAGTACAGCTGCATTCACATGTGTCTGACTTTCTTACTTTTTCTCTTGGTATCAGTCTTTCTTACTCTCTTTTTTCTACTGTTCTCTTGTTCACTCTCAGAGGAGACTGTCACAGCTGGTTGTACTTACAGCCTTCTGCGGTAACGTGTGTGTTTCATTATCCTTGGACGTGTGTTTTGCACCAGTTCTAGTCATGTTATTGTTAGGATGTGGTAAAATTATAAATATGGGATGCAGATTGGGGGAGGGTGGAAGTTGTAGTCGATGCTGGGTTGGGGGGTGGAGGGGGTAGGGTGTATTTGTGACTCGTTAACTCTGGGCCACTGCTTGTTCTCATGACTTTGTGGCAATAAAAGATCTGCCACAATTTGTTGTGCTAATATCTTAATACTGCACAGCCTAGAAGACGTACAAACATCCGTCAATAGCTTTATAATTGCATTGGGCCATCTTAGTCAAATTAAGTGGACCATTGTAGGATCCAGGGAGTTGGGTGGTAATTTTGTTGGGTCGAATGCAGGATGGCAATCAAACCCTTGGCAAACATTCCCTGTTGCACGTGTGCAAAAAAACTCCATATATCTAAAAAAATAAATAAATAAATAAAAAAAGAAAAGAAAGAAAGAAATCCTCTGGTTTGGAAAATATCAAAATTAAACAAAACTCATTAATCCTTAAAAAAACATTTAAAGTAGACAAAAGTAATTTGTCTACTGCAAAATCCATTTTAAAGATAATATTGGTACTGTAATATTGGTATAAAATTGTGAATAAAAGCACAGTCGTCTTGCAGTGAATGACCTGTGACAGGCAGATGGCCTCTTCTCCTCTTCATCCCCTCTCTATCTCTGAACTTTGTTTGGCCTGATAAAGTGAGTGTGATGGACTTTTATTGAGTCTCCCTCCCTCTGTATTCATGCACATACAGTACATACACACATTTCAGTATACAAAGACCAGAGCATGGTGGAGTCAAGTCAAGTCAAGTCATCTTCATTTATATAGCGCTTTTAACAATGTAGATTGTCTCAAAGCAGCTTTACAGAGATAAATGTATAATTTAACGTAAGATTATTTTGGCTTTATAGCGGTTCTTTAATAAAGTTATTTTCCAGCTAAAGTTGGTTTTGATTGACTCGCTTCCGTCGCAACGATCATTTGTTATGAAATTAGGGCCGCCAAGACGACACCATTCTCTCTACACAGACTTTAAACGCGAACCTGTGAGAAACGCTGATGGCGTTCAGATGCGCATTAAGAACGGGTTCAATAGTTATGTGCGTTTGAATATATGTGTGCAGGTTTGGAATTCCCTACAAACCAAGCCTAAACAAATTACTGGTGTTTCCTTATAGTCTTGATTCAGAATTTTATTTTATTTTATCAATTCGGGGTAGATACGCAAATTGAGTTTTCCCGACGACGCTTTATCTGTAGAGTGGGAAAGGGATCCTCCATAGGGAGAGACTAGTTGGCACTTCAGCACTGCGTTGACATCGGGTCCAGGCGAAGGTCCTTCGTCAGATCTGGAAACGGCCTGGATCCGGCAGGCTGCGGGAAAACCTTGGGATAAACAAAGACACTAAAATTAGCGTAGATGCCATTCTTCTCATGATGTAACAAGTACATCAGGATTTATGGGAAGTGTTCCCGGTTCCAGCTGACCTAATCTATGCAGCCTAATATTGAATTATAGAAGTCTATAATGTATTATGTGAATGCTATGTCAAAGAGATGTGTCTTTAATCTAGATTTGAACTGACAGAGTGTGTCTGCTTCCCGGACAATGTTAGGAAGACTGTTCCAAAGTTTTGGTGCTAAATAGGAAAAGGATCTACCACCAGCAGTCGATTTTGATATTCTAGGTATTATCAACTGGCCGGAATTTTGAGATCGCAATAGACGTGAAGGACTATAATGCGTTAAGAGCTCGCTCAAGTACTGCGGAGCTAAACAATTTAGTGCTTTGTAAGTAATCAGCAATATTTTAAAATTGATGCGATGTTTAATAGGGAGCCAGTGCAGTTTTGACAGAACTGGGCTAATATGGTCATACTTCCTGGTTCTGGTAAGAACTCGAGCTGCTGCGTTTTGAACCAGCTGTAGTTTGTTTATTAAGCGTGCAGGGCAACCACCCAGTAGAGCATTACAATAATCTAGCCTTGGGAGGGACAGTCTCACAGGGACAGAGTGGGAGGGACAGAGTGGGAGGGACAGTCTCACAGTTGTCACTGTGGTCATGTAGGAGTGCAAGTGAGATCAGGATGAGTTTCTATCCATATTCTTTTTCTTTCTTCATTACTCTTTTCATTCATTTCCTATAACAATCTGATGCAATTTATGCTAATGAAGAAATACAGTCTTAAAGGAGCTAGGGGCAGCTGTCAGAAGTTGGCATTGCATCATGCAGACCCAGGTAATGCACACAGAGAATAGGCACTTTTATTACTGCAGATATTACAGCAATGTTGACTGTGGGCACACTGAAGAAAAAAAAAAAAAACATTTTTGTGTTGCGTTACAGTAAAAAAAAGCTATATACACTACCATTCAAAAGTTTGGGGTCAGTAATATTTTTAATGTTTTTAAAAGAAGTATCTTCTGCTCACCAAGGCTGCATTTATTTGATTAAAAATACAAACAAAAACAGTAATATTGTGAAATATTATTCCAATTTAAAACAGCTGTTTTCTATGTGAATATACAGTAAAGTGTAATTTATTCCTGTGATCAAAGCTGAATTTTCAGCATCATTACTCCAGTATTTAGTGTCACATGATCCTTCAGAAATCATTCTAATATGATGATTTGATGCTCAAGAAACATTTATGATTATTATCAAAGTTGAAATCAGTTATTTACATTTTTATTTCATGATGCTATGATGAATAGAAAGTTCAAAAGAACAGCATTTATCTGACATCTAAAGCTTTTGTAACATTAAACACTACCGTTCAAAAGTTTGGGGTCAGTAAGAATTTTAATTTTATTTTGGGGGGAAAGAAATAAAATAAATCAATACTTTTATTCATCAAGGATGAGTTAAACTGATCAAAAGTTACAGTAAAGACATTTATAATGTTAGAAAATATTCTATTTTAAATAAATGCTGTTCTTTTGAACTTTCTATTCATCAAAGAATTTTGAAAAAAAAAATTGTACACAACTGTTTTCAACATTGATAATAATAATGAATGTTTCTTGAGCATCAAATCATCATATTAGAATGATTTCTGTAGGATCATGTGACACTGAAGACTGGAGTAATGATGCTGAAAATTCAGCTTTGATCACAGGAATAAATTACAGTTTAAAATATATTAAAATAGAAAACAGTCATTTTAAATTGTCATAATATTTCACAATATTACTGTTTGTTTTATTGTTTTTTTTTATCAAATAAATGCAGCCTTGGTGAGCAGAAGATACTTCTTTTAAAAACATAAAAAAATGTAGTGTATATATATATATATATATATATATATATATATATATATATGTGTGTGTGTGTGTGTGTGTGTGTGTGTGTGTGTGTGTGTGTGTGTGTGTGTGTGTGTGTGTGTGTGTGTGTGTGTGTGTGTGTGGCTCGTTCAGGGGCACTGCACTGAAAAAACAAACATAAATGGCATAAATGTAATATAACCAGGTCAGATAAGTTATAGTAGCATTTCAAAATACCCAAGAGAAGAAAAATTCATTAAGATAAATTAAACAATTGTTCTTTTGCATTAAGTGTGTTTTGAGATTGTTTAGTGTGTGAGTGTATAGAAGAAAAAATATCAGAATATATTCTTGAAGACCCAGGGGTCTTGTCTGTATGTCCACACATCCTTGCTGGTCCTGTGTAGTCAATATGTAGTTGTCCCCTCCTTCTGGGGTCAACCTGGGTGCAAAATGCTTGTACTCTGACTAATGCTCCTACTGTGATGGTATGAGGAGATCCACATTTACAAAGAAAAAAACATTAGACAGTTGTTTTGCTCCTTGTCAGTTGTGTCGAGACTTGTTTTATTCAATTATAAAGTGCCTGTGTTTGCAAAACTGTGTGTGTGTGTGTGTGTGTGTGTGTGTGTGTGTGTGTGTGTGTGTGTGTGTGTGTGTGTGTGTGTGTGTGTGTGTGTGTGTGTGTGTGTGTGTGTGTGTGTGTGTGTGTTATTAGACTTTTGTTCGTTGTCCATTTTACTCTAGTCTTGGTTGCTATCCCACACAATCTTTTGTTGGGTAATCAGAGCAGGTGGCAAAGCCTGCTGGGAATGAGTCTTTATCAGCGGAAGACTGATAAGAATCGAGGAAAAGACTCGAAACATTCAGAGTGTGCTATAAACCTCTCTGTTTGATTTGTGACAGTATGTATGTAATATATACAGTAGGCTATGTCATAAGACATACATGTAAATACATGTTTAGCTTGCACATGTTGGAATGTAACAGTAAATAGGTTACAAAGAGTTTACCTGAACAGGGAGTAAAGGTTTGTGATGTTATCCAGTATTTTTAAATTTGTTTAGAAATACTTCCCATTTTGTGTGAGGGTAATAAATCTAGAGGAAAAACTCCTGGAACTTTGAAAAGTGGTCAGCTTGAAACTTTGTAAGTGAAACTTTGTAAGAGAACAGTTAGTATAATTTGAAAAAGAATCAACTTCCTGGTATTTGGAGGAAAATTTGTTCTTCAGACTTACAGGCACTGAATTACTAATGGTTTGTGTCTTTAAAAACATGTGCAACATAGTCAACTAACTAACTAGTCTGCTGGGGATTGTCTTTGAAAAACAGCATAAAAACACGCAGCATCTTTAGAGTATTTGCAGATTTCCAATCATGAATTTGCAATTTTAGACGTGTCATACACACAAAATACATGTTAACAGATATGTATGTTTTATGGACAGGCCATTTGCAGTGAACTCTGATTCATCATGTACTGCTTTTTACTGTGCCGCTTGTATTATTATTGGCAGGTAATACACTGAACATTTAAGAAAATAATTTGCACACATATTTCAAGTGTATAACAAGTGTATAACAAATAGCCTATCAATTAAGTTATGTAAAAAATAGTGAAATTACAAAATAAAAAAGAACAGAATCAAATCAATTAACTAACTACATTGTTGCCATATTTACACTTATAATACAGAGCACAATATAACTCTATAAAAATTAACTCAATTTATATCCCCATGTTTCAGTTTTTTTAAAACACTACTTTTTAACTGGTGGTTCCCTTGTTCAGGTTCTGTGTGTCTCTCTTGAGCACCCTTTTCAAATCCATGTACTTATTTAAATATGTAATGTAAATGTGTGCATTTCACAAAAAAACTAAATAACGACAGACAAATAACACACACACACACACACACACACACACACACACAAATGTTGAGTCTTGTTGGCTCATAGCACAAGTCTCCATTGACCCCTGGATGCACCTCAACCCACAGATGAGATTGAAAACAGAACAAAGTGAACAAATTAGTAACCGTGTAAAACTATGATTGTGCTGTACAATATCAAAAAATATTATAGTATGCTTTTAATCATAAAATAATTAGAATTTATGTGCGATAAATATACATAATAAATATAATTAGATTGAATATTTGCTAAAATAACTTGTAATTTACTATTTATATGTGATATCACTAATATCAGTATTATGCCATTTGCTAAATTTGCCAAACAATTCAATTGAAACGCATTGAACCTGCCTCACTTTAACAAATTCTAAAAGTGGTTTTGTTCATATTACAGTTCTCAAACAGCTTTCACCATGTTTTTTTCTAAACTTTTTTTTTTTTTTAGTTTTTAAAGAGAATAATCATGCACCTTTTTATCTTTATCATTTTGCATGTTAACATTGACCTACACTGTCTGAAAGGAAGTGCACACACGCACAGCAGCTCTCCTGAGTACTCGGGAGAGGTATGTGGATTGGCGTTGTCCAAAGAAGGCCTGTCCACCATCTGGCCCAGGAATGTGCAGCCCCAATCAAAAGAACTGACAGAGGTCTTTCTTTGTCTGAATGCTCTGTGCCTCCAGATAGCTATAAAACACCTGGATCAATCAGCGGGTGACAGCACAGAGACAACGAGAGAGAGAAAGAAGATCAGTCGCTGGCAGAAGCGGCTCACCTCCCTCCCTTGTCCTCCTGAGGCGGCTGCATGCCCCCTCCCTGTGCCCCTCTATCCAGCACTTTGAACACAGTTATATCTCTGGATACTGCAGCAGGCTGTCACTGGTTTGATCTCTGTCAGCTGAGTCTTTGAGAGGAGTTCACAGGGTCCTCAGTGGTCCAAGCAACAATCGCCTTGGACTTCTCTTTGTCTCTTTCTTCCGTTCAGTGTCCACTCTGCCCTGCCTTCACTCTGATTGATGCTCACTGTGCTTCATGTTTAGCTGGACATATCTGCACTGATGTGAATAGCAAAGCAGAATTATTAGTGATTTGAAAGAATAAACTCGCTGACTAGAACAGGCTGCGTCATACCTATAGCCAAAAAGGATGTTTCTCAACAGCTGTCCATAAAAGTTCAGAGAAAGTTTTTTTTTTTTTTTTTTTTTCCTCACAGACATGTTTATATTAATCATCAGATGATCCCCATAATGGTAAATTAAAAAGGATGCTCATAACTGTGCTCATGAACTGATGCTCATACTAATATCTTAGTAAAAACCTAAAGTAATATTGACAAATCATTTGAAAGCTTACAATCTCTAGTTTTCATATTTGGTGGCTGTTTTTTAAAATAAATTACAGAGGAGCAGTAATTTATCAATTTGCAACAAGAATATTTCATATTCATTAGGCGTGTTTAGGCCTTTATTTTGAAATAGAAATAAACATGAAAAATCATGAAAGATTGGTAACCTCAGTTTGTTTTCATGCCAAGAGTTCAAAAGATAACACCAATTAAATTTTATGAGAAAAAATGGTCTGAAAATGTTTAGAATATAAAGAAAAATATTATGGATTCTCGATTTGTGATGCGGCACGCAGCAGCAGCAAGCTATAACGCACATATGTGCTCTTTTTATGTTTATTAGAGGTTGAAATCAAATCAAATACTGCCAAAACACCCATACTATTTCTGAATAGGATGTATACTTCATAAATTGTATGAAATTATGGAAATACATGGTTCAGATCACTCAAATCATATATGAAAATGGAGGCGCCCTTATATGGTCAGTAAGGAAGCTGACTGTCCATCTAGTGAAAAAGTTTGGTACTGCGCCCAAATAAAATCTTACTGACAGCTCATTTTTTGAGATATCAACCTAAAATTTGGAACACAACTTGTTTAGATTTTTCGCTTTAATTTTTTTTGCAGTTTTAGAGTAAAATATATTTTGTAATATATATATTTTATATAAAATATAAATAATTATATTTTTACATTCTATATTTTCATAAACTCAAACTTATATAACTTTGTTTTCTTTTTCACTTTCATAATTTATTTCACTTCTACAATAATCTGGCAAATGTCTTCTTAAAAACAAGACCAACCACATGTCTATATTCCAAAGCATTCTTGAATTACAACCATTTAAGTTTGTATAGTGATTTTTTGTTGTCTATGCGAAAAAAAGGGGGGGTGACAGTTAAAGGGTTAACTGGTTAACCGTTAACGGACAGTCAGAATTTTGACCGATTCATACTATTGGTTGAATGGTTTAAAAAGTAATTTTTCACGATTTTTTAAAAATGCTTGCTGAATGGTTAAAAAATACAAAATTGGATTTTTGAAAAACAACAACAAAACAACAACAACAACAACAACAAAAACATATAATTTGTGTAAGTCTCATTTTATTATTAGCTACATTAATGTAAAATACTGGTAGGAATGTTTAGAAACAAACACAATAAACATAGCTATAGGCTATTTTAATTCCCCTCACTCCACAATAAATCCTTTCAATTTAATGGTATTCAAAACAGAACAAGAATGAAAAATGAAAGTAGCTATAGGCTAAATGTATTAATTTAAAGTGAAAGTGAAACAGAAACCGGCGTTGGGCTCACGTAGACAACCTCGCTCATTCGGCACAAATCCAAATGTTTCTATATTCGCAATATTTCTGGATGCTGACTGTTTTTATGTAACTTTGTACTTCACTCACGTTCCAATATCCACGTAAAACATCATCCTTCTCATGTGATAAATATGCTTGACATAACACCACAGTGGGATGGTGATCACGCTGAACGGCACTGGACTATGGGCTATTTCAATTGAGCAGTGTAACTTGTTATATTTTTGGTTGACTTGATAATGAACAGGCTGTGGTGTCAAGTCAGCAAATCTAGAACTGATATGTGTGTGTGTGTGCGCGCGTGAGGCGATCTGCAAGATCATTTGAACTGTCTCCTTATAACATCAGAAACAACTTGAAATACTCTGTCATTTATGGTCATACTGATAAGAGTAAGCCATCATTTGAAACTTTAAAGGGTTTACTTTTATTTGTGTATACTCACAATGAAAACAAAACATTGTGCTTTTGTAAAATAAAGAAAACAAATGGGATGCCATCTCGGTTTCCTTTCCATGGACTTGAAAAAAAAAAAACTGTGCATATAACCTAAAACCTATAAAAACAGCACGTACGTGATGTGATCATGTGACAATGAGTGAATCTTCATGCTTTGTTGCTATTAGCGCATGTAAAACTAAACCATATTTTGTTATTTTAATGGGTCACAGACATTCGTTCTTGTAACAGTCACCAGCTGGAGTGCCCTTGAGAGCCACCAGAGGGCACTCCACACCAGACTCTCATGTTCACTCACAGACTACATCTCCCATCATTCTCTGCCTGGACTCATCAGCACTCATTATCACATTCCCCTGTATCTCATCTTCTTGTTTAGTTCACCCCATATAAGCCTGGTTCACCCCATCACTCACTGCGAAGTTTTGTATGTTGTTGCACTGCATTTCCGAGCGGTTTTCCCTGGTTTCGTGTCTCTTGGTTTTTGGATTTCTTGCCTTTTCCCTGGATTACTCTTTTGCCTCTGACCCCTGCCTGTTTTGTTTGTTTATTTGTTTGTTTGGACTGCCTTCCTGTGTTTGACCCTCTGCTTGTGTTGATTACGATTCTGGATTACGCCTTCTAATAAAGCTGCAATTGGATCTCACCTTCGAGTCTCGGAGCAGTTTCGTGACAATTCTAATGTAATCTAATCTTGTTAACAAGCTTCGGTTGTCCCTTGGGGGGGGGGAAATAAATTAACATCCCTAGAAAAAAAAAACACATTAGTCAATATGTCAATACATTTTATACTAAGTATGTTTGGTTATAAAATAAAATTCTATGGTCCAAAGTTCACGTATTATATATCCTACAATTATAATAGAAAACAGAGAAGACCCAGGTGATAGTTAATTTCTAGTCAGACTGGACAGTGGGAAAAGTTTTAGACTATTTTAAATCATTTTTATATTTAAAATGATTTCCCCCCCAAAAATTATAAATATATGTCTGAGAAGACCAGTAGGATATCTCTCAGAGATTCAGCTGAAATGTTATAGTAAATATACAGCTGTAACTTAAGGCTGGTATATAGCCTGTGCCACAATAACAAGATTCAGGCCTCAGGTCAGGTCAGGCCTCAGACTGTTTCACTACAATAATATCACAGTTGGCAATACAATCCCATTGAGTAAAACATAGAAGGGCCAAAGCCTGGAGAAAATTCAGCCATATTCATTATTTATTTAACCATCCGTATGCATCTTATGTGTATAATGACACAACAATATTCATCATCCACTCAATGATATGGTTTTTTTTTTTTTTAAGGAAACCATATTTATATATTGTTATAAATGTAAAATAATTAATGGAAAAGAGAGTTGCATTACAAAGAAAGAAAGAAAGAAAGAAAGAAAGAAAGAAAGAAAGAAAGAAAGAAAGAAAGAAAGAAAGAAAGAAAGAAAGAACCAATCCTGTCCAGTGTGATCTCTTTAGTATTTGTACATTTGAATGTTTGAATTCACACTAAAACATATAATATCAACATATGAATTGTAAACCCTTTTACACATGCCATTCAATGTTTACAAATCATTTAATGCTGATATAATGAATAAATTACATGTATATGTTGATTTTAATGTATTTATAATAAATTACACTAGCTAAATCTTTTTAGAGCCATCACATTAATTAAAAAAACTTTTATTTACTTTGACAAAATTGTCATTCTACTCTGCTTAGAGAGTTAAAATATGTGTACCTCTCAAAAGTTGTACATACATAAAAGGGTTCACATTTTAGATACTGCCAGTGCGTTGATATTGTTTCACTGTCAATCCAAATGCACATGCATACAAATGTATACACACTTTATGCATATATATGCAGATGAATGGGATGCTGGTCCCGCGTGCATACAGAGAAATCTCAATAAAACCAATTCTAATATATTTTTTGTTGCTGCTTAATAAAGCCTTTCATGGTGCACTGCCTGTTTTTATTTGTTACATGTTTTCCTTCATAGCTTGCCTGTACATTTATGGCAGGACATCGACAGTGTTTTGAAAGCTAAGCCTTGAATAAGATCAAATCTTGTGGGTGGCAGAGAGTACAAGATGCTTTTAGTGTTTGCCAGCAACCTGGTGTCAGCAAAGTTGTTGTGTGTGTGTGTGTGTGTGTGTGTGTGTGTGTGTGTGTGTGTGTGTGTGTGTGTGTGTGTGTGTGTGTGTGTGTGTGTGTGTGTGTGTGCGCCATGGTGTAAATGCTAGAAACACAGGAATCAATAGAGGTGGCCTATAATCATACATTAGTTTGGGTTATCCTCATAGTATAATGGAGTGAGGTTTGGTTTAGGAGCTGTTCTATACTGCATTGACAGTACTGACACCGCTGAGCTGTTAATTGACCTCCTAATTGAGCTCTTAATTATTTAATTAAACAATTAACTATCACATAAGTTGTCAGACCCCACATGTTATGTTTCCAACTCTGCAAATGCATGTAAGTGTTATAATTCAGGACTGACAAAGAAAAAAGAACACAACACTTCAACACTGGCAACGGCACTAATGAAAGTTCATTTAACACCCCCCCCCCCCTCCCCCTCCCCCCCCCCCCCCTCTCTCTCTCTCTCTCTCTCTCTCTCTCTCTCTCTCTCTCTCTCTTTTTCACTTATAATGTCTTATGTGATAAATGACTGTGATACAATAAGCCTCATTCTTCAATGAATCATACATGTTTAGACCAAATGCACATAAGTCAGCTTGTAAACTGATGTCATAGCAGCAGCGATTTTGTTTAAATTATTGATTCAGAGTAATTTTTTTCTGCAAATAGGTGATTTTAAATTACCCAACCAAATCAGGCAGCTACTGAAGGCAGCTACTAACATGTGACATACATATACAAATTAATTATTTGTTTCCCCATCATATAATGTAACTGTTATTGCTCATTTATTTCATTATTTTTTCTTGTTTTTTTTTTTATTATTTCTTGAGCATTTTAATATTTGCATGTGCTATATCACAGATAACAGCATTTTTGATTAACTATTCTGATGAACCACAGAAAGCTTAATGTAATATCTACAGTAGGATTTATCACTTATAATTAATTAGTAACGTAATGGGTAACATGGACTACATACAAAGGGCACAGCAAAATCACATAAAAATGCAGTTACGCAATGCTGAAAAAGATAAGAATCAGGAAGACGAAAAAAAAAAAAAGATTTCACTTTTAAATTCATCTAATGAAAGACATTGACAGCAGAGGTGTGAGAGAACATGAACAATGTGGCCTCCCCACCTTTCCTCTCTTCCTGCCGGAGTCTTTTCTGTGGCGGAGTGATTAAGGAGATGTCTTATCACACAATGC
Source organism: Squalius cephalus (assembly GCF_949319135.1). Taxonomy (NCBI): domain Eukaryota; kingdom Metazoa; phylum Chordata; class Actinopteri; order Cypriniformes; family Leuciscidae; genus Squalius; species Squalius cephalus. Next base: position 44,563,236 of record NC_137123.1, on the reverse strand, counting down.
CATTGTGTTGTCCTGCCAGGCTGACTGTCTCGTTGGGACACTTAACCCCTCATCGCTAAAAGCTTTTAGGGTCAGATCCGGTTCAGTCTCCACATCAAGTAATGGCGGCTTTTGTCAAAACAAAGGAAATTCAAATGGGGCAAAAGCAGGCCATGTTTCAGGTGAGAAGAAGGAAGAGCTCATCTAAATGCCCCTACATGAATATGGCACAAGACACAGAATGGATGCTTGTTAGTACAATGTCAGTCAGCATGACAGTGTGACATGAGCATGACTGCATTCGTTTAAGACATAATTCTCATTAGTAAATTACAATATTGTTTAAGTGAAAAACATATTTTGGAATATTTATTGTAAGGAATTTTGTCTTTAACAGAAAGATTGCATAATTCAACAAATTCAATTTGTTAAATGCATTAATGAATTAGAAAGTGCAAATGCTGGATAGGCTAATAAACCCTGCTGTTTTGAAGTATAACAGTTTAAGAATCTTTAAATGATGATTATTTTCTTGTTCATTTTCAGGCCATCCGCTGTACTCTGGTAAACTGCACATGTGAGTGTTTCCAGCCTGGAAAAATCCACCTCCGGACATGTGACCATTGCAAGCATGGATGGGTCGCTCATGGTGAGTATCAGTGAGTGTATAAACCAGCCTGGTCATATTGCTTATAGGTACTTATACATATATCACGGTCATGTCATGTTTAGTTTAATTATCATGTCTTGTTTAGTTTAATAGTTTCATTGTCATGTTCTATTTAGTTTGGCTTTCATTGTCACCATCAACTCATTGCCTGAGTTCTCATTCATTTGTTGCTATGATTTCTGATTAGTGCACACCTGTTTCTTGTTTCTTGGATTGCCTGTCTCCGTGTATTTAAGCCCTCTGTTCTTCAGTTCATTGCTCCGTGTTAAAGTTTATGGTAGTTTATGTCACTCTAGTTTATGGTTTATGTTTCTGTCACGCTCCGTATTTATTAAATCTCATGTTCCATCGGTCATTCTGCATCATACATCTCTTTACTGGATTTACTATACACAACCCATGACAAAGTATGGGACCTATATTAGATTAAGGCAGCAGAAGAAAAGCATAAATGGATATGCCTGTTGTACGCCTGCTTTTAGCAGTGGGATCGGTCCCTTGAGGACCATATGAGGGAATTTCTAGATCTGGCGTGCCTCACCCACTATCCCTGCCACTCACTGTGCATCTTCTACAACAACACCAGCCTCAATGAGCATTCAAGGCAATGTCTACCCATGGAAGGTCCTCAAGGGAGTTTCGCACAGTATATGGAGTGGGTGCTGGTCAGTTGTGGATCTCTATTCACCGTCTGCCCCGTTGAAAAGGACATCGCCAGCCCTAACTTCGCTATGGACCCAGAGCCTTGCCAGCATTCCAGCATGTCCGCTATGCAGATCTTAAGCCAGAGCCCACCACAGACTCAGAGCCTGAGCCCGCCCCGACGCAAAGCAAGAGCCAAAGCATTAGCCAGAGGCCAATTTCAGCCCAGAGCCCGAGCTCAATGCGGAGTCTGACCAGGTGCATGCACCGGCACCAGAGTCCATCATCAAGGTTATTTTAGTGGAGATCGATGGGATGGATTCCAGCCCTGCCCACACTCTTGTTACTGAGGTGTATGCAATGAGCTGGGTTCCTGCAGTGGTTCTCAACTCCAGTCCTCGGGACCCGCTGCTCTGCACATTTTGTATGTCTCCCTTATTTAACACACCTGAATCAGATCATCAGCTCGTTAAGAGAGACTCCATGAACTGAACTGAGTGTGTCAGATAAGAGAGACATACAAAATGTGCAGAGCAACGGGTCCCGAGGACTGGAGTTGAGAACCACTGATCTAGATTAAATCATGTTCCAAGATCTCCAGTCTCCGCTGGTCCCATCTTGTTCCAAGTCGTCTTCATCTCAGCCCAGGTTCAGCCCAGTTCCAAGTCGCCTTTTGTTGCTAGAGTGAATCAGCCAAGCTCCAAGTCTCTTTCGTCTTGTTTGGTCCTGCCCAGCCTTCCTCTTCCTCCTCCTCTGCCGAAGCCATCCAGTTCATTGGCCTCACCTCCACTGTCTCCCTTCAGCCCATTGGCTCCTTCTTCTGTAGCTCTGCCCTGCTGCTTGGATCCACCTTGGGCGGATAAAAAAAAAAATACATGACAAGAAATTAAAGACAACATTCTTAAAAAATTCCACTGAAAATAATATTACAAGTCACTTGAGGAACAGCTGTGAATGTGCCTACCCCAGCCTTACTTCACAACAGGAATCACACTTTTGTCTTTGTCTCTGGAAAATAATGATCTGTGATATTGTTTTATGTTGAATATCAAAGTTTCTGGTTTAGTCTATTTGGTAATAAGGGATTTGTGGTGACGCGTTTAGATTTGTGAAGGAAAAAAAGGTGCCCCTGCTGGCGAAAGGCACAATAATTAACATGATAATATTAACAGCCAGCTGACTTTTTCATTTGTTTACATGACATGGTTAGATTCAGATGGTAAATATCATATATTAAGTTGGGTGTCCACCTTAATCACAATTTTTAATAGATAATCTTTTAATAGATAATCAGATTTTTAAACAAAATAAACCACTTTTATGTTATGTTGCTCCATAAATGTTCAATACAAACATATATTTTTTTTCTGCAATCATACACTATGGGAATAGTGAAAAGCATTTTTTCTTAAAGGTGCCTTGTGTAATGTCCGCCAAAAAATCAATTCATACTCCACATTCCATACCAGATGGGGGCAGTATACCTCCAGAAAGTGAGTTGGTCTACTCTAGAGTAACAACCGAGAAACGGCATAGTCTCTATGCTCCGCCCCACCTTCACAACGACCCTAGAGCCATAGCCGAAGCCGAGCCAACTCCTAATAGAGGACGTTTTGACTCCAGAGGAACGTTGGTTGATGTCAAGTGATTTTGAAATATGACATCTTCAAGCTACTCTCCTTCACCTTTACCAGTGAATATGTTCATATTCGTTTTGTTCATATTACATGTTTATTGTTAGTTTGAATTACATTAATTTGACAGACAGCATTCGCTGATGTTGACCAAGCTAGCGCCAACGTAACCAGAGCTGCCAACTCTCACGCATTCACCGTGAGACACACGCAATTGACACTTTTCACACGCCACACATCAATTTTCTCAAGCACAGAAAAATCGCGAAGCAAAGAGGACACGGAGACCGACAGACTAGACAGAGCAGGTAAGTTATGATATAAAAATCTCAGCTCTCAGATTCTGTCAATTTTATTACGCAATTCAAACAATAAATACCGTTTTGGCACTTGTAAATGTTACACGACAGATCCCTAGCGCACGTGAACCGATCATCTCTACTAGCTAATAGTAAATCAAGTAATAAAAACTCAGTGAGTGTTTTAGCGCAATTTTCTGACGTCATGGGATCACAACACTAAGAGATAGTAAATCTTTTCCTTGATTTTTTTTGTGCGTTCCCGAGATTAGACCTTCCTTAACATAATGCCGAAAACCCGAAGTCTCTAGGTGGTCTGGTTGAGGAGTAGATAGAAGTGCAAGATTGGTGCGCACAGACAGAACAGAAATCATGAGTTAACAATCGTAATTTTGTCCGGTGGAAAATTGCGCTAAAAAACACGAACACTGTTGAAAGATACAGTAGGCTACAACTTACCAAAATGTATTCCTCATACATAATATCGACCAATCAGTGTTTTTTATCAGCGTGAAGAGGTCAATAACATAGCTGGAGAACAATTATGTCAAATTTACCTCAGGAAAGCCATTTAATAAACATAATATAGGTCACGTAGTTGGCAAGAAAAAAAGAGCTATAGAGAGTATTGTGCTATAGGCCTATATGTGTACTATATTACAATACTACATATTTATTATATTCTTACTTATATCATGGGCTTCAGCCATTCTTCCGCTCTCTTCCCTGAACTGAAATGTAGTAGTGGGCTGTACTTTCCACACGATTGACATCAGGTTCAAGTACGCCCACAAGCCGTGCGAGTTATTCGTGTATTGCAGTTTGGCTGGTGGTTATGTTGCCCGCACATCCCATGGCCGAAACTGGTATTATGACACCTGTCGGGCTGTGGCTAGTAATTTAGCATGCTAATTCAGGTTGATATCTCTGCAGCACTATAACTTGTCATTTTTTTAATGACATCATCGCCCTTATTTCTTCTCATTCTTTTGATGCGTGTAGCTCATTTTTTGGATATTTTTACCTCAATTCTTACACATGGCACCTATGTCTTTAGCCCTGTTGTACTATATATATATATTTTCTATAAAATCAAATGGACTATTTAAATGTACTCAATCAAGTACATTTAGGCCTAATTAAAATAACACACACACATATATATATATATATATATATATATATATATATATATATATATGTATAACTGGGAAATTTAAATAATCTTCATACAAAAAAACTTGAGGGCACCTTCAGATTACAGACTGTTCATCTTCCTGAAAAAACTCTCTTTAGTTAAGCACTTGTGCTCTCTTGTTAGTAGCACATTTTGTAAGCAAGTAAACTCTTGATTCTGCATCCAATGGTGTTGGCTAGCGTGTGTGTGTGTGTGTGTGTGTGTGTGTGTGTGCGTGTGTGTGTGTGTGTGTGCGTTTATTGGATACTTACGGTCAAGAATGGATAATTGTTATCAATTGACATGTTTGTTCAGCTCCGTTTTAGATATTTGTGTGCTCATTATTAAATATGTTTGAATAATTAATAGATTATTCATTCATTATTTTCGGTTTCAGTTTGCAAGTGCAAGTTTTGGCCCAGAATTTTCATCAGTAAACCGAACGCTGCATGAGGACTTACAGTGACTGCAGCCTAATAAACCTACTGCAGTCTGTGTCATTAACAGTCTGTGGTATTTTCTTTTTTAAACCATAGGAAAATGTTAGTGTTCTTTAGCCTACAAATTTTTTTGTAGGCTGCTGATTTTTGTTCATGGAAATCAGCTGGAACAAAAAAACAAAAAAAAACAAAAAAACATTTTGCCAAAGGACACAAAATAAATATGTTTGATATAAATGTTTGACTAAATGTTACCTTACTTGAATCGAATCTGGGAATCGAAAAGTATCAGAATCGATGAGCAAAATCATAATCGCTGTACTTCAAACCATACCCAACCCTAGTGGGGAGGAAGTAGGGCATCGGTTTAACCTGATCTGTCTTTATCTGTCCTTTTATCTGGTCTCCTTCTTTCTCCTCTGAGCCCAGTGAAGTTATGGATCCTCATAAAACTGGCTCTTTAGCCAGTCAATATGCTCTGACTCGCATATCCATCCCTATTCCCTCATTCTACTCTGCACGCTTCTGGGTCTTCATTCCCACAGCTTTTAATTCAATAATAACTGTATTTTCATTATTTCATTATACTTAAAATAAAAAGCATAAAAAGGTCAAAAGGTAGCTGAAGTACTAGTGAAAACATCAAATGAAAGAGATGACAGTCAAAAGGGATAAGGAAAGACAGGGAGAAAAAGACAGTTGGTTTCATAGAGAGACAAAAGAAAACACCTGTTGGGTTGGGATAAAAGGAAGAGAGACAGGCCTTAAGGGACCATCACAGGGGCCCTTCACCTAGTTTTAATTTCACTGTGATCTGTCAGACGCTCTCCTTCCTATCCTTCTCTTCTTTTCACTCCTCTCTGCCATAGACTTCTCATTTTGTCTGTAGTGTTGGCAGCCATTCTGACAAGTAGTTCTTCATTTTTTATTATGTTCGTGTCTAGCAGGGTCTGTTGTCAGGCAAAGACCTAGTCAGCACAAAAATCAGTCCTAGACTGAGGGGAAAATCAGGTGTCACACAGACAGCGTCCGAGAACGAGAGAAATTTAAGAGAGAAAGAGCAGATGATATTGATGCCACTGTCATTTCTTCACAGAATTGTCATCAGCTGAGTGTGCATTTCATTCACACAGAAGATGTTAGACAGGATCAGTAAACTGAAGATTGTGTGTGTGGACACATATCATATTTCAAATATTATGTTTCAAATAAAAGACAATACACATTTTTCTGTTTTTGTGGGTGCCTTGTTACAACCAGCTTTGTGTAGGCAATTTAAAACATGCTAAAATAAAAGTGTTATATCACTGCCTTTTGATCATTACCTCATGCACTTAAGATTTCTCTCTGATGTGTTAGTGTTTTCATAAAAAAAGTGGTAACACTTAACAATAAGGTTTCATTAGTTAACATTAGTTAACTACATTAGTTAACATGAACTATAATGAACTATACTTCTACAACAATTATTAATATTTGTTAATGTCAATTTTAAAATTTACTAATACATTATTACAATTAAAAGTTATATTTGTTAACATTAGTTAATGCACCGTGATGTAACATGAACAAACAATAAACAGCTGTATTTGTATTACCTAACGTTCACAAAGATTTACAAATACAGTAACAAATGTATTGCTCATGGTTAGTGTCACATTCACCACCTTCACCGTCTGTCTTCTCTGCACTACATTCCCCAGGATCCTCTTTGGCGCACCTGCACTCACTCTCCCTCCCCTGAGTAATTATCATCATCACCTGTACCTCGTCATCTCACCCCTTTATATTCAGCACTCACCCTTCAGTCATCGTCTGGTCTCGTTGATTCATGACACACAGACCCTCTACCTACCTGCATACTCACTGTCGATCCTGATCTTCTTCAGCCTGTCTTCATTCTGTCTTCAGAGAAACTTCATCATCTTCATCTGCAAGAGAGATAGACTTGGTTATCATTCAGTTAAGCTTCATGTGATTATCTACTTCCTGTTTACTCACCTTTCACGCTGTATCCGATCCATTCTGCTATTAAAATATCAAACTTACCATCTTGTCTGCTTCGTGTGTGCAAACCTGACAGAAGACCAGACCAAAAATGCAGAATCTTTTGGATTCCAGAGTTAACCTGTTGTCCCTATTCGACGCAGCCCCGTTCATCATCCGGTTGGTTCCTGCCGAGCCGGCATTCCAGTTCGGGTCTGGAACGCCACCGTCTCCAGCCATCTTCGCCACGCCATCCATCCTAATCCATAGTCCAGCCGAGCCTGCACTTCACGCCACTCCAGCCGAGCCCGCACTTCACGCCAGATCTGCCGAGCCCAAGGCAGTATGCGTCATGCCCGCCGCCCCTGAGACTGAGAGCGTCATGCCCGCCGCGCCTGTGACCGTGAGCATCATGCCCGCAGAGCTAGAGACTGACAGTGTCATGCCCGCAGAACTATTGTTTTCTTTTATCCCGCCGAGCTTGAAGCTCCCTTCGCCGCTGGTTCCGTCCAGCTCAAAGCCCTCTTCACAGCTGGTCCTGCCCAGCTCAAAGCCCTCTTCGCTGCTGGTTCCGCCCAGCTCAGAGCCCTCTTCGCCGCTGGTTCCGCCCCACTCAAAGCCCTCTTCGCCGCTGGTTCCGCCCAGCTCAAAGCCCAGCTCAAAGCCCTCTTCATCGCTGGTCCTGTCCAGCTCAACGCCCTCTTCACCGCTGGTCCTGTCCAGCTCAACGCCCTCTTCACCGCTGGTCCCGTCCAGCACAGAGCCTTCGCCGCTGGTCCCGTCCAGCACAGAGCCTTCGCCGCTGGTCCCGTCCAGCACAGAGCCTTCACCGCTGGTCCCGTCCAGCACAGAGCCTTCACCGCTGGTCCCGTCCAGCACAGAGCCTTCACCGCTGGTCCCGTCCAGCACAGAGCCCTCTTCATCGCTGGTCCCGTCCAGCCCAGAGCCGCCTTCGCCGCTGGTCTCGTCCAGTCCTGAACTGCCTTCATCGCCTGTTTCATCCAGCCCTGACAGGCCTTCGCCGCTGGACTCATCCTACCCGGAGCCTAAGCCCGTTAACCTCCCCAAGAAAATTTTGGGGGGGGCAATAAGTCCTCTGGGGGGACCGTGGAGGCCCTGCCGAGACAGTTCCCTGTGCAACCTAGTCCTTCTGGGACGCCGCTTCAGCCTGCTCCGCCATGGCCGCCCGAAGGGTCTTCATCGCCATGGCTGCCCGAAGGGTCTTCACCGCCATGGCCGCCTCCTCATCCTGCTTCGCCATGGCCACCTCCTCAGCCTGCACCGCCATGGTCTCCTCCTCGTCCTGCTCCGCCGTGGTTGGCAATACCAGCCTGGAGTCTCCTGTCTGTCGTCTTCCCGTCCACCCTCTGTTCACAGACTCCAGGATGCCCACCCCCCCCTCCCGTGTTCTGCTTTCTACGGCGCGGTTCGCGCCTAGCGGGAGGGGGGAGTAATGTCACATTCACCACCTTCACCGTCTGTCTTCTCTGCACTACATTCCCCAGGATCCACTTTGGCGCACCTGCACTCACTCTCCCCTGATTAATTATCATCATCACCTGTACCTCGTCATCTCACCCCTTTATATTCAGCACTCACCCTTCAGTCATCGTCTGGTCTCATTGATTCATGACACACAGACCCTCTACATTACCTACCTGCATACTCCCCGTCGATCCCAATCTTCAGCCTGTCTTCATTCCGTCTTCAGAGAAACTTCATCATCTTCATCTGCAAGAGAGATAGACTTGGTTATCATTCAGTTAAGCTTCATCTGATTATCTACTTCCTGTCTACTCACCTTTCACGCTGTATCTGATCCATTCTGCTATTAAAATATCAAACTTACCATCTTGTCTGCTTCGTGTGTGCAAACCTGACAGATAGGTCATGTTAATATACATTACATGTTACAATACATTATTTAATGCTAACAAATTAAATCTAATTGTAAAGTGTTACCAAAAAGTTAATAATTTTCCACATTTTACATGTACATATTAATGTGGTTTCATGCTTGACTTCACATGTTAATGTTTTATTACAATAGTTCATAACACTGTAAAAGTACACACAAACCACACACAGCTAATTAGTATTGCACAGTACTTATGTAAATACACTTCCTTTGTAATGCGTAAAGTGTGGTCATACATTTAAAGCTGCAGTCCGTAGCTTTTTTAGTTTAAAAATTATCCAAAATATATTTGAGCAAGTACATAACCAGCCAGTGTTCAAAACTATATGCTTACCTTAGCTCGATTCAAAATGGTAAGCTTGTAATAATGTATTTAATTCCAGTGTTACTGGTGGATTTCCGTGGGAAATTTGAGCATGTCCTTGCGTCATTACGTCACATCTGTACACATAAAGAAGGTGTCTCGGCTAGTAGGCTATGTTGCGTGTGAGCATGTTGGAGGTGGAGATTTATAGCCTTTTCTCGCAGCACTTGATATAATTAAACTTGTCAATTTGATGGCGGATCCAGAAAGGTTCAAACGACAATCACCAGTGACAACTGGAGATTCACCCGTTGTAAAACGTGAAAGACTTCGGAGAAAAAAAGAGACTGCAGCCGGCCCATGCGAAAGCAAGGATAAATATCGGGAGGGCATTAAATGTAGTCACGCAATGCTGATGTTGTTAACATTAACAATTTGAGAACAAAGTATAATTTGCACGGTTTGACATGATCTGACAAGCGAGCGTTAGATTTAATCAGCGCGATTTACTGCAATGCTTTTTTCCCCTTAACATTAGTTGGTCAGAACAAAAGTGGATGTTACTTACTTGTTCAGACGACATTTACCGGTGAAAATTCTTATGTTGGTCATACATCCAAAAAGTAGAATCTGTGATTGCGAATGACAGTATCCACACCACCAGCGCGGTGATTGACAGCCACACATTCTCCTCAAAACATTGCCGAGGCACAACGCACGTAAAGTTGATAATTCCGCGAATAACTGCAATTGCAGATTTCGAACAGAGATGGCGACAAAGAGGAAAAACTGCGGTCTGCAGCTTTAAATAGAAGCCTTCTGATGAAACAGTACTGAATAATTTGGTTAGACAATCTTGTATAAAATGCTTTTGGCATTAAAGCAAAAAGTTGATCATTGTTTGTTCATGTGATAACAGATATTTTGGTTAAGTATATATGCTTTGGGTCCCACTTTATATGAAGTTTATATTCATATATAATACTTAATATACTGTAATACTTAATATATAATACTTTATATTAAGTGTCTTTAATTTCAATGTACTAAAATTTTAATTATTAATTTGACACAAAGCACTTATTGTGTACATACATGTTTTTACATTGTATTTATGATACAAAAAATACCTGCATATAATAACAGTAGCAGCAAAACTGTTTTGCAATACAACATGAACACATAAGTACATTGTGCATAACAGTTATTTTTATTTTTATTTTTATTATGTAAGTACATAGTGGTTAAAGTGTGAATCTTTATTGCCAAAACCAGGATCAGGGGGATTTTTCTTATTAAATATAGCTGTATTGTAATTGTGTGTTTTGTTGTTTTTGTGATTATAGCTCTAGACAAGCTGAGCACACAGCATCTGTACCACCCAACACAGGTGGAGATCGTGCAGTCCAATGTGGTGTTTGACATTAGCAGTCTGATGCTGTATGGGACTCAGGCAGTACCTGTGAGGTTGAAGATACTGCTGGACCGTCTGTTCAGCGTCCTCAAACAAGAAGAGGTTCTGCACATCCTCCATGGCCTGGGCTGGACCCTGAGAGACTATGTTAGAGGCTACATACTACAGGTAAATTAAAACGTAAAAGACAAATCAACATACAAAGATGTATGTAGCATTAAGTAGATAACATACTTGAGGTCATTTAAAAATGAACACACAATCACTCAGAAACATTATTAACAAAAAAAATAAATAAATAAAAAAACATGGTAAATATTTTTACAGATATAAGAAAGAAAAGAAGATATAAGAAAACTGTCATGACCACAGCCAATAATAGACTATAGAACCACCATGATGCTTTCCCTCCCTCTTGCTCCTTTAATTGGAATCAGACACTTTTTTTAATCAAAGGTACAGGGCTTTTGGGTTCAAAACAAAACCAAAGTGTTCCTGTATGAATTAGTTAAGAGCAACTGAACATGTGCTTGTGGTTAGCCTTGTGTGTCTGATGCCAATAGCAGAGCGAGGTGGATGGCTTTGGTTTGGAGACCATGCCTAAGTGGAACAGCATGCTGAGCTTGAAGGCGGTTTTGAGGCCTTGTATGAGGAAATGGCTTCTGTGAGTAAATCTCTCCCTCTCGCACACTTTTTCTCTCATCATTTGACTGGAAGGCAATGTGGAACAACAGTTTTTTACAGTTGTACAGTTATTTGTTGTGTCCGTTTGTGTTACTCATTGCTCTACCCCTGACGACTTATCGGAAAATCATTCAGACATTAAATATGACATAGCAACATACTGACCACTACAAATAATAATAATAATAATAATAATAATAATAATAATAATATTTTTTGGTGGTTTTGCAGTCAAGTAAATTCACTCAGTTGTTGTGTTTATTTCTTAATATTGTTACAGATCTTAGATAGTTGGTATAAAACTTCAGGCATTCAGGCTCTTAGCATTGATATTAGTATCAGTTTTGAAAATAATTAAATTTGTATATGATACTGCTCTGATATAATTATAGTTCAGTAAGTATTGACTATATAGTCTGTAAAAGATAACTGAATTGATAGCTATCAAATCATGGCATCCACCCCATATATCTTAACGAATAACTGAAAATGTTTAGTAAAGTAAACAGAGAAATATATTCAGCTTCCAGATAAATTTTGCACTTCTCCTTGCTTCGTCAAGCATCTGTTCTTCTTTACAAACTGCAGGTAAGAGTTATAAATCAGGACTGACAAAGAAAAAAGAACTCAACACTTCAACACTGGCAACCTCTCTCTCTCTCTCTCTCTCTCTCTCTCTCTCTCTCTCTCTCTCTCTCTCTCTCTCTCTCTCTCTCTCTCTCTCTCTCTGTTGTTTTCTTGTTATTTACCTGATAGCTCTCTTCTCGACCTCATCTGTCTGTCAGTCTAGAGAGAGAGTGTTGAGCACTGTTAATCAGAGCCTTGGCACATGATGTCACAACCCACGAAAGGTGCCAGCAAGAGCATGTGCGCAAGAATCTTAATTCTAAACTCATACATATTTTATGCAAAAAAGACAAGAAAGAAAAAACAAACAAAAATGGCATTCCAAAATGCACAAATACAGATCAGTCTTATTAATAACCTCATATGGCATTTGTCTGTTCCTATTCCTATTAATGCAGTTAATTAATACTATTAATCAACGAGCTAATGCAAAATCAATTATGCATCATTTTTTCTAATTGCAAAAGTTAAAATTAACATTGTTTAATGTGAGCCACACTATTTCAGAGTAGTCGTAGTATTTAAAATATAATTTTTAATTATGACATAATAGTCTTATGCTTTGTCAATACCTACTCTACAAATTTACCAAATAAATTAATACTGAATAAACACAAATATTATTTCAAAACAAACAAAACACACTTATTCAACAGATCTGATAGAAACATAAATAAGTTGAATCTAATAAAAGCACAATGGACACAATTATTATTATTATTATTATTATTATTATTATTATTATTATTATTATTATTTATAAAATACAAATGTAAAAAAAATAAAAAATGCCTGTAAACATAGAAGTTTTAATCTACTTTATTAAGTATTTATATGATTTATATGATTAAGTATTTTCAAAAACAACAGTCACAATTATAGTATGAATTGTAGCTCAAATATAGCCATTGATGCACGAGGTCCGCTATAGTGGACAGATGATTAATCAGAATTTTCTCCCAATCTAAAATCAATACTTGGGAAATTTAACTGTGATATGACTCATTAAATATTGCTACAATCTTTTTTTTTTTTTTTTTTAACCTGTAAGAGTCTCCTAGGATAGAAGGAATGGATGGATATTCCCGAGCAACTTGGCATTTCTGACTGGCTGTCGGCCATCTTGGTTTGGAGGGGGACAGAAATTGACAACGGCTTGTCACTTGGTGGCAATGTATAGGATGATGCATTAGGGTCCACTGTAGAGGGTGATGTGCAACTATGCTATAAAAACCTATGCAAATTCAAGAAAATGCTTTTTTATTAGCTGTCCACTGTAGTGATCTCTATTTATGAAAGGGTTAAAATGCAGTAAGGAATACTGTGGGGTATTGGAAAGTGGCATAATAATTATTTGGAAGTCAATAAGTGTTTATTGTGTAATATTGTCTTGATAAATGTTAATTATAAGTAAAATTGATAACTACAATAAATAAATACAACAACATTTTACATTTGTTCACCCTAGAAGTCTGCATAGGCATTAAACTGAAGACTGAACCCGGCCCATACCCGAGATCGTTTAACCCGACCCGAACGGTACAGTTACATTTTAAGCCCTAACCCGACTCAAACCTCAACCTGAGAGGACTGCTTCTTTATGTGTGCTTGGTAAGCCAAGGTGATGGGATCCACTATCCAGTGGGCCATCCTCTGCTTGGAGACAGCCTTCCCCTTCTGCTGGCCTCCGAAACAGACAAAGAGCTGGTCTGAGGTCCTGAAGCTTTGTGTCCGTTCTATGTACACTCTGAGTGCTCGGACGGGACAAAGCAAAGCTTGGGCTGGGTCTGCCTCCACCGGGGGCAGCTCTTGCAGTTTCACCACCTGGTCCCTGAAAGGAGTGGTGGGAACCTTGGGCACATATCCAGGCCAGGGTCTCAATACCACGTTGGTGTCACCCGGCCCGAATTCCAGGCACGATTCGTCGACCGAAAATGCTTGCAGGTCCCCTACCCTCTTGATGGAGGCCAATGACAGCAGAAGCAAAGTCTTCATAGTTAGAAATTTTAAATTCAAGATTTTAATTAGCAATGTAAGTTTATATACACCTCATACCATACTCATACTCATACATATTCTATTATATTTTATCAGTTTGTACCATTTATACATAGAGGTGTTGCTTTTTCCAGAGAATGTGAAAAGCAATGATAAAAGGCTGTTTTTTTTTTTTTTTAGATTAATATGAATATGATGATCAATAGAGAATAGTTTGGAGTATACTCGCAAATGGAAGTAGAAGAGCATGCACATGTGCATGTTTGAGAGTGTGCTGGCTGCCAAAGTCTTGCCTGCTGGCTTCACATGCTCCTTTGTTCTTTTGCTTTTATTCTGATCTGTTGTCCGACTCTTGACTGCTGATAACTATGTGCTCTTCTTGGGCCCTTCAGAAAAGAGCTTATATGCGTGTGTGAGGGGGTGCATCTTTCTAGACATCTCCTTGTAGGATGTGGGGTGATGTGTGAAAAATGGACGAGAGACCTAGGAGTGCCAGCACACTCTAGTCCCTTGCCAGCACCCTCTCCTCTCCCTCATCCTCTCCCAGCTGTAAGATGTAATGTAAGTTGGAACACCAGCCTGACAGAAATGGAGACCAGATGCCTGTATTTCTCCACTGTCACTTGGCTGCTCCCCAACAGATGGAATTCTGATCAGTCTGGGCTGTCTCTTGTTCTTTTTGGAAAAAGGAGTGAGGAGGAGGAGTAGAGAAAGTGGAGGAAGGGGCCATGGCAGCCAACTTGTGGATTTGCCCCAGGCTAAGCGACATTCACAGTAATGTTCTTGTCCTTGTAGAACATTCAGCTTCCGCTGGCTTCCTGTAGCTCTTTTATGAGAAGCAGTTTCTCTGACTCTGACTTAGATTCCAGGAGAGTCAGATGGAACTGCTAAGCTAAGCGAACTCCTTCCTTGCCCCGTCCTCTTCTCTCCACTTTTCCTTCAGCACTGAAACCCCCTACAGCATTCATTTACCCAGCCTTCCCCTTTTTTCCCTCAGGGACAGACCAGGGTGTCCACACACTGAGCCTATTTTATTCAAATAAACCTGACATCTGGGTGCAGTATGCTTGGCCCATCTTGCATAGCGCACAGGAATTTGTAGGTGGCACAACCCATCGTGCTTCAGTGAGGCACAATATGCTCCCTTCCTGATACATTTAATGAAGGATGTCCTCTAGCCAAAAGACATGATTTGATTAAGAGAGGAGGTAACAGACCCCAGAAAGCAGCAACCACAGGCTGCCTGACAGTCATTACACAGACAAAAACACATCACACAGTAGCCCTTCAGTGCCATAAACGCATTTTGCTCAAGAATATGTGCTGAAAAGAAACATTGGAAACTCATGTACTGTGAAAAATATTACTGAATAAACGTGCAATTAAATTGGGGGGGGGGGGGGGGGGGGGGGTCTTAGCAAAAGTAAAAACAATTATGTACGTATATATAGTTTTTTACAGAATTTTCTATGATAAAAGTTAATTTAAAAGTGAATCAGAGTGCGTATTTTCAACTCTCTTCAAATACAGAAGTATCACCAGTCTTCCATTACGATCAGCAATTCATTTTATCCCTTTGATGCGGGTTTAGATAGCACAATAATACATAAAAAAATAATAATTAGTATTTCATTTAAAAAATATTATACATTACTGGTATCTCGTTAACTGTGCTAGTGATGCCAAATTTGCATAGAATTCACAAAGAATGAGATGAACCCCAACCGTCTGTGTTCTGAGAAGTACAGTCAGTACTTCAGTATTTTTAGACAGTTTAATTCAAACCTCTCAGTCTCACTCGTTTTTTTCTTGCGCTACACTTTACCTCACTCTACCTCTAATCACTCCTGAGAAACTTCCATTTTAGGTAGTCTAGCATTGTTCAGAAATTTTGGAATTGATCCTTAACCAAACCTTTTATGCACCGCATACCTCCTGACACCCCCCTCCCCAGTTCGTGCTATGACCCATCCCTTTACCTCCATCTCCTCCTCAGACTCCCACCGTCATCTAACCTGGTCTTTGTTATCGCTGGCTAATGCCTCGTCCACTGGCTGTGTGGAGCCACAGTGTTTCTGAAGGTGGAATTCTTGCATATGGTTATGATTTCAGTACGTCAAGCTGGATTTAAGTTTTTAAGGCATATGCTTTGCTCAGGGCTAGCCAAGTCAGCTTCAGGCACATCAAAGGTTCGCTGCACTGAATCAAGGTGATTTCACCAACCCGATCTCCCCTTCAACCCCTGCCTGAAGCATCTTCCCACCCAGCCAAACATGTGGCCAGCTGCAGCAGAACTCACAAATCAGTTATCCCAATCGTCTTTACTTTTCTTTAGTCTAATGACACCTTTACTAACACACTGCATATCTTTCATTTTTGTGTCTATACTTTCTATCAAACCAGTCTTTTGAGAACTATATTCTGAGTTTAGAAAGCTAATCTAAAAGTGTAGTTTTCAGTTACTCATAATTTAAAGAAGTTAAATTATAGTCAAGCAACATTTTCTAAAAGGAAGTTAAGATACACTACTCGATTCCAAGAAAACAAAAAAAAGATAACTACATTGAAGCAATGAAAGGGACAATATCTTTTTAAAATATGTATTTATCCAATCATTTTATTTATATATTTATTTGCAGTTAGAACAGTATTTATCAGGTACTAGATAAAGCATAACGATTATGACAGCATTAAACATTAAACTTACACTAAAAACTAATAAAAAATAAATAAAATTATGACACCTAGTGAAGACACTAATGAAAAAAAAAACCGGTAACACTTTATTTTACGGTGCCCTTGATACAGAGTAATTACTTAATTAGGTACTTAGTAATAGACGTTGTAATAACATGTAACAAAATGTACTTAACATGTAACTAAGTTATGGAACAGCCTGTACTTACAGATTGTAATTACACACATGTAATAGCCAGCTACTGTTACACATGTGTAACAAGCCGAGTTGGATACGGTTTATAGATACACATGAAGTACACTTAAGTACATTCTTGATACACTTTATTTTACGTAGCTCATCCCTGTGTAATATTATGTAATTACAATGTAATTAGGAAACTACTGCATGCTTTTAAGCTGTGAACTAGTGAGTAAAATCAAACTAAGGCAGAAAAAGATAAGGTATGTATACACAAAGTACACTTAAGTACATTCTTGATACACTTTATTTTACGTAGCTTATCCCTGTGTAATATTGTGTAATTACAATGTAATTAGGAAACTACTGCATGCTTTTAAGCTCTGAACTAGTGAGTAAAATCAAACTAAGGCAGAGATGGATAAGGTATGTATACACAAAGTACACTTAAGTACATTCTTGATACACTTTATTTTACGTAGCTCATCCCTGTGTAATATTTTGTAATTGCA
Organism: Squalius cephalus; assembly: GCF_949319135.1. Classification (NCBI taxonomy): domain Eukaryota; kingdom Metazoa; phylum Chordata; class Actinopteri; order Cypriniformes; family Leuciscidae; genus Squalius; species Squalius cephalus. The sequence goes on along the minus strand of NC_137123.1, from coordinate 44,546,074 downwards.
ATGTAATTAAGAAGCTACTGCATGCATTTAAGCTGTGAACTAGTGGGTTAATTCAGATGGATAACATATGTAGATACACAGGAAGTGCACTTAAGTACAATCTTGATACACTTTATTTAATGTTACATACAAGTAATGCTACAGAACATACACATTTACCATGTGTAACTGCAGACCTTAGTAGCCTAACATATTTAAGTACTTGTTGTTACATTGTGTTATACTAAGTACTTTCTTACATAATTACAGTGTACCAAGTCCGTAACACGTATGTAACAGACTCGGCTTGTTACACATGTGTAACAGTAGCTGCCTATTACATGTGCGTAATTACAATCTGTAAGTACAGGCTGTTCCATAACTTAGTTACATGTTAAGTACATTTTGTTACATGTTATTACAACGTCTATTACTAAGTACCTAATTAAGTAATTACTCTGTATCAAGGGCACCGTAAAATAAAGTGTTACCAAAAAACCTAGTCTGTGAATTTGCATTTGAATCACTCTGTTGTAAAGATGCTTGCCCAAACACTGACAAAAACATTTAGCGTTTCATCATCCTGCAAAGTTATTAGATGGATAAGGAGTATGTTGCTAGTGTTTTGAAAGCAGCTGCTCTACTGTAACACTGCTACGAAATGTAGCTAAGTTGATAGCATTGCTGCTTTTAGGTAGGTGCTCCCTAACACTTTTAAGAGAGCTAAAATGTTTACGTTCTTATCGCAATTAAGTTGATTTCAGCTTTCTGACATTTTTGCTACCTTTAATCGCTATTATCACTATGGTTCCAGGTTGTTTGTAATTGAGAACAAAAACAGATGAGGGGATGTTTTTGAAGTTTGGAGGGTTACATGCAGGTTACAATGTACAAGGGAATTTGGAAGTAATGCTTCTTATATTGGATATGCTCACAGCTCCTTTCTGCCTTATCCATAATAGTTTGCATAAGTCCATGGTGATTCAGGGAGACTATTGGAAACAGGAAGCAGAAATAACTATTCAGAGGATCAGAGGAGAAACAGCGCCTTATGCTGCGTTCACACCAAACGCGAAAATGCGTCAAAATTCGCGCCTGCCGCGTCTAGTTATACGCGTGACCACTTTGTGTGCATTCGCGCGTCAAGAGCGAAATTGACGCGCGTAAAATCAAAAGTTTGAAGCGAAATTTACGCGCGTCACGCGCGTCAAAGGCGAAGTCCGGGGGCGAAAGTTTCGAAAGCTGTTGGCGGCCATCTTTTTTAGATGTTTATCGAGCATTAGCATTAGCATTAATCGAGAGAGTCACCGCTCTTATATGCTCTGAAGAGCAGAAACAGCTGCGTAGGGGACATCGTCGCTGTACTCGGGTCCACCAAAACCTCCGGAGGGTTTCAGGAGTTTCACAATTTGCTCCAGGAGGTAGGTTTGGTGGACCTAACGGTGAGGACGCTGACGAGGACAGCGTAGGCCATATAAAGCCTCGGCCTCGAGTGGTCTCTGCATGACGAGCCCGCGCTGTACAGTCCGGTGCGAGGTACACCCTCTCCCGCACCTAATCTGTCATTTATTTTTGTTTTGATAATAAATGGAGCCAGCCTCCAAAAGTGAAACCTGTCCTGTGATTTTTTTGAAAAGTTTTTATACACTTAATTGTGTTTGGTGTCTTTACATTAGATTAATAAAGTTTCATATGCTAATCTAGAATAGATATGGAATAAATAGCATTCAATACAAATGAGTAGGCTATCTCTCATATTGAAATCGAGTTTTTATGTGAAAGATTTGCTTTGTTGTGCATTTTAGTCATATTACTAAATAATTTATTGAGGCCAAACATAAAATAACATTAAACTGTCAGTTCACCACGTGACAGTAGCAAGCAGGCAGGCTCCTGATTGGTTAACGCGGCGCGAATTGACGCAGAAGTTCAGATTTTTCAACTCAGGCGGCAGACGCGAATTCGCGTCAAACGCGTGATGCACAAAAAGCACAATTCGCGCTTGACGCGCGAAACGCGCCAGACGCTCAATTCGCGTCATTCGCGCGAACTAGACGCGCGAATGAGGCGAATTCGCGTCTACCGCGCCGCGCTAAACGCCTCATTCGCGCCGCAAGACCTCCAGACGCGCGTAAACGCGTCTTACCATTGACTTAACATTGAAATCACTCGCGCCAGACGTATTTTCGCGTTTGGTGTGAACGCAGCATGACATTTGCTCCACTCTGGGAAACAGAAAACTGTAGAGATCAGAGCTCTAAATGTGCTAACAGTGTGAAATTCAATTCAATTTAATTTTAGCAACAGATACACTTGCATCAAAGCAGAAATAGAGTGTGATGACCCTCACCTTAATTTGACCATAGATGACAAAATCTATCTATCTATCTATCTATCTATCTATCTATCTATCTATCTATCTATCTATCTACTGTATCTACTGTATCTATCTATCTATCTATCTATCTATATATATATATATAAATATATATAGGTTTAGTTGGTCGAAACTGTTTTGAGGTTAATTGATCTAATAAAACTTTATACATTCTGTAAAAGTTCTTGCTTCCGTAAAAGTAGGGGGACATCTTACCCCAGTAGTCATTATTACAGTGCTTGTGTGTAAATACAGCTCTAAATAAGTTTGTGTTTTTAGTTTGTATCTTTAATGAGGTTTATGTACAAGAACATGTGTGGTCAGTTCAGGCATTTCCCTGCAGAGCACTGGTCCCTAGCACCGTCACATAGTCAAGTTTTGGATCTGGCCTTCATTAGTAAGCCCTGAGTCTGAGCAGTGCCTGCTGGACCCCTGTCATTGATTCTCTATGGCAGCGAGAGCAGTGAGCTCATTCAGGTCACGTCATGGTCCCCTCTTCTCTGAGGAGCAGCATTTCATATCATGTCACTGACAGCTGCATCTCTCTCCCCCTTCACCTAACACACCATCTCTTTTTTTTTTTTTTTTTGCTTTTATACATCACAGCCCTATTCGTTCACTAGTTATGTTACCCCTTTGAAGTACCACACATAGGCCTACCAATCATATGAACAGGCAAAGGTTGTCTGTCTCTATACCCCTGTATTTTGCTTCAATGAAGTGCAGTTCTGTGTCATCAGTTTTTTTTTTTGTGTGTGTGTTCTGGTTCTCCACAATGCACACAGAGCCCTTTTTATCAATGATGACAACACAATATTTAAGTCAAAGTGCAAAGGGCCCTTCTTAAATTCTGGCTGATAAAGATAAATGATTTTCAGAGTCTGCTGACAGTAAATCCACTCAATGAAAGTGATGTCAAAGGAGCAAACTCCATGGTTTGTGCATCTCCAACCTTGGGGGACCCTTTCTGCAACCATCAACCATGTATCATCAATACAGAGCTCAAGCTATCACAATAAAGTGTTTTTATCTATAGCTCCACCACTCTCACTGAAAGGCTTTGTATTTGAAATGAGACACTCTAGGCTGAACAAGTGCATTAATGTGTTTGTGGCATACTTCTGGTTACAGTAAAGTATGGTTGACTTCCCTGCAGGGAAGCATTTTATGATGTCACTTGTTGTTAGATGCTAAAACATGAAGTCAATATCAATGGCAGAGTGCCGTAAATGACCATCTAAGTTTGGTGGCAGCATGACATTAGCAACAGGAAAGTAGGACATTTCCATGTATTTTTGCTTAACAGTTTCAAAGCCTTGAAACTAATAAAACAGGTTTGTCATAGTCATTGGTCTGTTAAGCTGCACAGAGTATCAGAGTACCTTTCTTTTTTGTTTCTCTTTATTTCTTCAAAGATAAATGGAAATTGTGCCACCTACCTGTAATATATGAACATTTGTCTGTTATCATTTACTCACTCTCAAATTGTGTAACAGAATTTCCCTTTTTGGGTGAACTTTCTTTTAAAAAGCCTTTACCAAATTTAACGGTTTCAATTAAACTGATGAAAGACTGGTCAGAACTTGCCAAACCCATAAGAGCAGCTGCTGTGGTGCTTTCTTTCATCTGTAAATGATGAAGATCTTTTTAGGATAAATTGTCTATTAAATAAAACCAAGATGAAAATTAACTGTAAAGTGATTTTTGTATGAACCACAAGTAAAATTTTCCTTTGTAGATTTACTTACATTTTTGTAAGATTAAATTCTGGGAGAAATTGTTATATAATAACATTTTTGTGGACTTGCAGTGTGTCCAGGCTTGATTTGCATGTTGATGCATTTTAAAGATATAAATGTATATCTGTATCTGAATATTCGGTCTTGGTGTGAATAGGCAGCATCCACATTATCTCCTAGCTTATGTCGGTGGGATCTGAGTCTGAAGGTGATATTCACTACTGTTTAAAGGAGAGTAAAAGATGATTAATTAGCATTTCAGATTTTGTTTAATCCTCAGTTTTCTTTTTCTTTTTGTTCAGAAATGTTGTCCCCTCACAAAAATCGAACCTTTAATTGAAGTAAAATAGTTAAAAAAAAAAAAGAAAAAAGAAAAATCTCATCATAAAACTTATTTTTTTCTGCACCACTTCATTTAAAAGTTTGTGCAACCTCCCTTTTCCAAGATAACAGCTCTGGATCATCTCCTATCATGTGTAATAAGGTTTATGAACATATGGCAAGAGATCTAAAACCATTCCTCCATACGGAATCTCTCCAGATCGTTCAGTTTCAGAGGTCGATGCTCATGCAGTCTTTTCTTCAGCTCCTCTCACAGGTTTTGCTATGTACTATGTACAGTACCTTCATAAACCTTGTTTATTTTGAGATGTGCTTTGGGTAATTTTCATGCTGGAAGATCCAACCATGACCCAGTTTAAGGTTCCTGACAGGGTTAGTTGGGTGTTGATTTAATATCTGCTGGTACTTGATGGAGTTTATGATACTGTGTATTCTAACAACTGTAAGAAGTGTGTATTCTAACAGCTGTTTATTTCAGTGTCTTTGAAATAAAATTAGCCCCACAGCATTAAAGATCCATCTTGCTTGGGATCTAAGGGGACTTGCTTAACCAGCAGAGAGTAGGTGTTGTGTTAAAGCTAGAAACTTGGATTTAAAGTGTATATAGGGAATATGACCATCACTTAACAAGTGCTTTTAAATTTGCTGACATATTAGAAGTGCTCTATTTTCATAGCGTGAAAAAATAACTGCTTTACATGAAAATGTGATATGTAAAATCATTGTACATAACAGACAGACTTATCATAATCGAAAGGTCTCAACTAGCAGAATACAAGCATATTTGTTTCAGTTAGTGACCAAACTGACGCACATGTATACACATGATGCTTTTGCACCAAATTTTTGTTTGTTACTTAAGACAGTTGTCTTACAAATGTTTCCTTTTTTCAAAATGTTCCAATATTGTTTCATTAAAGTTCATAATTATTCTAAATGTTACTTCTTTAACAACAGTTGCACAAAATACCCATGTGGTTCTGATTTATTTTCATGAATAAAAAAATAAAATAAAAATAACGTTTCAAAAGCGTTTTTCGATTTTACGAAATCAATTTTTCCAGTGCATTTTTACCTTTACAAATACCTTTATAAAATAAATAATGCTTTAAATAAATTTTGAAAAAAGTTAAATAGAGAAATATGCAATGATGGTAAAAACGAAGTGATGCTTTTAAATATTAAGTTAAAACCGCCAGTAGGTGGTGAGTCATCGAGTCATTCATTCAGTAACGAAGCAAGTGGCTGTTATGAATTAATCATTGAATCATTGACTCTAATGATTCGTTTACAAACACTGCTGTGTGCTGCAGTTCTGCTGTGGCTTTCGTTGGAGCTATTATTTTGTTGTAAAAAAAACAACAACAAAAAAAACAAAAAACAAATGAACACTTCACACAGGGTATGTCTTTGTATCGAAGAGAGTTTGAATCTTTTATCAATCTCCATGCACAGCCTGTGTCTTGTTCTTCATGCTAGTAGCCTAAGTGCTAAATCCCTACTTTTACAAAGGTAACGTAGCCTACATTGTCGAGAACGGCAGTAGGCTATAGCGCGATTTGCCGAGGCAGAAATCTGCACGAGACCTATCATATAGCCTACACGCAAAAGATGAGGTAATTTGATCCGATGTCATGTATTTACAGCATTTTGCCTGATAGACATGCATGCTCAGTTTAAATCTTATTTTAAGGTGAGGTAGAATTAAATGAACAGCAAAATTCAGCATTTTGTTCCCGTAGCCTACCCCCTTCTGTCACCTCACGTAGCCTACCCCAGTTTGAGAACCACTGCCTAGTTACATATCTTTGTAAAGCGACCTTGGGCTTTGGAAAGGTGCTATATAAATAAAATTATTATTATTATTATTATTAACCACCCAAACACAATTTAGCACAAACTGCATGATACCAGTGCTCTGTGAAAAAAGCCATATTACAAGGCTGAGGCATTCTTACACAAAAACAAACATGGAAAGCAAAACAAGGTTAGCATGACGGCTTCCAGCTAGCCAGGCAGATAGTCCCCTGTCTGATAGAGATGGGCGGGCGCGCGCGCAGCTTGTGGGGCGCTAAAAGAATGGCCCATACAGTGTTGCCAACTATTTTCAAAGGAAATTAGCTAATGCCTCCCCTAAAAGTCGCTAGATGATGTTATACATTAATTAGCATATTTGTGACGCCATCGCGGCATACTTGCGTTCTGCCTGCCTAATGTTTTTTCTCATTAAAATCATGCTCACATACTGTATTTTAATATAACATAATATAATATAGCCGAATGTCCAGTAAAGTTGTTCTCATTTACTATATATTTTTTTGTCAAACAATAGAATGAGTAGCTATTGAATGACTATTTTTTGTGTAAAATTATCTGAATTGAGAGAGTTCGGGAACTGGGTGAACTAAAGCACTGTGATAGTGAGTATTACAAGTGATAAGCACAAGAAAAGAAAGGAAAATAAAATTGTCAAACTAACTTTAAATATAAAACAAAAAATAAGTGATAAGTCCGTGGAAACAACACTGCTCATTCACGACTGTTAGGGGCTAAAGGGGTCTGAAAAGTCGCTAAAAATAGCGACAAAGGCGCTAAGTTGGCAACACTGGGCCCATAGCTGACTAGACTTGAGCTCGCTGATTGGCTACAGTTTATGTCAAATATTTATATCTTAAATAAGCAATTGGCTAAGCTTCTCCACAGACCCGACTCTCTGGGTCTATTACTCCAGCGCCCTAGCGCCTTCTATTGGCCAGCCACCCCTGCAGTCCAGCATCAGACAACAACAGCGCAGCATAATATTGACACCAAACGGGTGTAGATGCCTGATTAGGCAGAAAATGATCCCAGATGTTCCAACATCATACTGGTTCTATCACCTGCAGACGCGTAATAATCTTCGGAAACACTACCATTTTTCCGTTCACGCTCCACTTCATCTGCCAGTGAATTTAACGCTGGTATCAGCTCTGCCACCGCCATGTTTCATTCCAACACCTCAAAACACGTAACACATAGCATATGTTTACCTGTTGCCGAGCCCTGCCTTCACGCAGTGATTGACAGTGCGGATCGGCTCGGAATGCATTTTCAATTTGCACATTGAATTTTGCTACATTCATTGCGGGACATTTAATGAAAATGCAATCTTAAATGTGAGTGTAAATGCAATTAAGAAAAATAACATTTAAATAATCATTTTGCTACAGTTTTTGCTTGAACATGTTAGACATATCATTTCTGTAATACATTTTCATTTTAATTTTGCTACTTACAAAGCGTTAAAATTAGTATTCAATTTACATATTAAAACTAGTGTATGAAATAGCAAATGTAAATTACATAATTGATTTTTCATTTTGGACCAACGTTGCACAAATGTAATGGAAAATTTAAATACAGGAATGCATTGCCATTTTACATATTGCATTATCATTTTGCATATTACATCTCAAATTGAATATTGCTACCCATAAGCTTCCACAGAGTCCTTCAGTGTCTGTCATTATGCTGTCTTGCTATCTGCTAATACGGAGTAAGTGCAGTAATCATTGATCATTTTTCACACGAAAATATGTACTGCTATTTAGAACACAATTCAGGCTAAGTAGGCTATCATACGCCAAGCAATCCTCGCTCAATGCCCTGGTGATAAAAATGTAAGAGTTAACTTAAAAGCTTAGTTATGCCAACAGTTAATCAGTTACTATTAATAAAGGATTAGTTTACTTTCAAAAACAATTTTGCTGATAATTTACTCACCCCGATGTCATCCAAGATATCCATATCTTTCTTCCTTCAGTCGAAAAGAAATTAAGGTTTTTGAGGAAATCATTCCAGGATTTTTCTACACAGAATGGACTTTAATGGCAACCAACTATTCCAATGTTCAAAGAAGGTTCAAAGAAGGTTCAAATGTCCGTCTCAATGCAGCTTCAAAGTCTCTACACGATCCCAGTCAAGAAATAAGGGTCTTATCTAGCGAAACGATCTGTCATTTTCCAAAAAAAAAAAAAAATTATATATATATACTTTTTAACCACAAATGCCCGTCTTGTACCATCTCTGAGATGTGTCACGTATTACATCATCATGTTGGAAAGGTCATGAAAATTTTTTTTATTTTTATTTTTTTAGAAAATGACAGATCGTTTCGCTAAATAAGACCCTTGTTTCTCAACTGGTATCGTGTAGAGACTTTGAGACGGCTACATTGAGACGGACATTTGAATCTTCAAACCGTTGGTTGCCATTGAAGTCCATTATATGGAGAAAAATCCTGGAATGTTTTCCTCAAAAACTTTTTTTCTTTTTGACTGAAGAAAGAAAGACATGGATATCTTGGATGACATCGGGGTGAGTCAATTATCAGCAATTTTTTTTTTTTTTGAAAGTGAACTAATCCTTTAAGTGAGGAGGCAAATTGGAATCAATTCATTCAGATTTGCAGGATGAATGTGCAAAATGAGCTGTGAAGCACAATACTCAATGATTATTCCTCTCTCTCTTTTTTTCTGTTTCTCTACCTCACTGTTTGTAGTAGATGATTATGCCTCCATTATGGGCTGCCTCAGCATGGTGCTTGGTTGATTGTTAGAGTATCATTTGGAAGGCTACAGGCAGTGTAATGCTCTGCTGCTCATGAGGGCTATAGGCCTGTGCAAACAGTGGACTTACGCAAAAAAAAAAAAAAAAACCCCAAAGTGCCTCATTGCTCAAGAATGAAAGGTTACTGTGGTATTAAGCCTGTTAAATACTGACCAAGAAAGGAAATACTTATGATACTTATACAAAATGTAGTTTTGATTGTGAGGAGCATGGTTGTAATCTTGTTTATCAAAACCTGATGGTACTATAAATGGATGCTTACCTCACACCTGTAAAATTTCCTCCTCCTTCTTTGACGTTTTATGGCGGTTGGCAAAACAGCTTTTGTTGCATATTCCGCCACCATCTGGGATGGAGTATGGAGCATTGATCTTGAAGGGAAATTAAATAATAATAATAATAATAATAATAATAACAACAACAACAACAAAACCTTTACATGTTCATATTCAATCTTAAATCCTGTTTATTAACTTTCTTAGATGTAAATAGTATGTTGAACACTCTTGCATCTTTGGTTAACAAATTCTTCAATGAAAACTGATTAACTCTTATAATTCTAAGTGCTTATAAGTTGTAGTCTTTCATTATCATATCCTTTAAACTTTATTTAAACATGCTTGACATAAGAATTCATGTTTCCAATTATGGCTGGGTATAAAAACAATAACAATTTTATGGGTATATAAACAATTTTCCTCAATACAATTAACAAAAGTTTGATAAATGTTACAAAACAGCGCTACTCATTTGAATTGGTCTCAATCACGTGACCACTAAACAGTGCTGTGAGATCCAGTAAGAAGTGCTTGAATTCAGCAAAGAACATGAATGTTTCTGTAATTTAAGCTAGTTTAAACCAGATGAAACAGCGCTGAGATTCTCAACAGCACTTACAAACACGAGAAACATTGTGTCATGAATGATGCAGGCATTTCAATCTACAAATCACCTTTTTTTTTTTACCATGAATAACACTAACTGGCCATTCCACATTGTACTGCCCGCAGGGAAAACTCCCAGTGCTCCAGATTTTCAGTCCACCCCTGATGGCTATGGTTTTAAATGTATGTCTGTTTCCTTTGTAGGTATTATTAGGGCCCGAGCACCGATGGTGTGAGGACCCTCTTGGAATTGCTCTGTTTAGTAGGGCCCAAGCCCTGAAAGGGCGAAGGCCCTATTGTTTTCGTTAGGATTATTTGTTATTATTAGGGCCCAAGCCCTGAAAGGGCGAAGGCCCTATTGTTTTCGGTAGGATTATTATTATTAGGGCCCAAGCCCTGAAAGGGCGAAGGCCCTATTGTTTTCGTTAGGATTATTAGGGCCCAAGCCCTGAAAGGGCGAAGGCCCTATTGTTTTCGGTAGGATTATTAGGGCCCAAGCCCTGAAAGGGCGAAGGCCCTATTGTTTCCGGTAGGATTATTATTAGGGCCCAAGCCCTGAAAGGGCGAAGGCCCTATTGTTTTCGGTAGGATTATTATTATTAGGGCCCAAGCCCTGAAAGGGCGAAGGCCCTATTGTTTTCGGTAGGATTATTGTTTATTATTATTATTATTATTATTTTTTTCTACTTCTCGGGCACTTTTGGGGCCCTTAACATGCTCAAAAACTCTTGAAATTTTGCACACACGTCAGAACCCGCGGCCATCAGGGCCGGACTGAAGCTGGTACCCGGGCGTGGCAAGGGGGCTCGACAGCGCCCCCTGCAATGGTGTCTGAAAACTTGGTCCATAAATCAAACACGCTTGCATGTAATAATATGAAACTCAGTACACATATAGATCTCATCGGGCCGAACAACTTTCGTGCTCTAAGTTTTACACCAGCCCAACAGGAAGTCGGATATTATACGTTGTTTGGAAAACGCATATAATGGAATGTGAAATACTCCTCCTAGGGAATTCATCCGATCACCACCAAACTCGGTGTGAATGAAGTCAAGACATTGAGGATGCTAAATTGCGAACGGATTTTTGATATCTCGAACGGTTTGGCCGTGGCGAGGAAACGAATTTATGGCGAATAATGGGACACAGGACGTGTGTTATAACTTCTGCATACATTAACTGATCTTGATGAAACTTCAGCAGTGTGTTCGTTGTAAGAGGCCGATCACATGGATGTGACTATTGTGAGTCAAAGTTATAGCGCCACCAACTGGCAACAGAAAATGTGTCACTTTCAAAATGCTTTGAAATCACCCTCTTATTTTTACCCGATTTGCTTAAAACTTTATGTGTATAATGTAGACACACGGCAGATGTAGACCTGTGAAAGGATTATTTATATCTTAGATACTGTTGCCGTGGCAACGCATCAAACTTTAATATTCTTTTCGGATGCTTTTGAGACTCTTAACATACTTGAAATTGGATGAAACTCGACAGACACATCACATTTATTATCCAGTAGACATGTGCAAAGTTTCAGAAACGGGCGTGGTGAGGGGCTCAGTAGCGCCACCTTTAGTCAAAAATGGGGGCTTAGTTTTAAGAAGAGTCACAAAAATCGTTATGTATATTGTTCTCATCAAGCCGGACAACTTTCTAATTTATAGTCATAAGCTGTGACCAACAGGAAGTGAGATATTTTGGTTTGAATGTGATTTTTTGGAGAATTCTCTCCCTCTCTCTCTCTGCCTCTGCGTCTCTGTGTGTGTGAGGGGTGGGGGGATTTGTCTTTTGAGTGAGATTTGTTTAAAATTCCTGTTTTTCAAGGTTTCAGGGGCTTTTGGGGCCTTTAACGTGCTCAAAAACTCTTGAAACTTTGCACACAGGTCAGAACCCGCGGCCATCAGGGCCGGGCTGAAGCTGGTACCCGGGCGTGGCAGGGGGGCTCAACAGCGCCCCCTGGAACGGGATCCGAACACTTGTCCATAAATCAAACACACTTGCATGTAATGATATGAAACTCGGTACACATATAGATCTCATCGGGCCGAACAACTTTCATGCTCTAAATTTTACGCCAGCCCAACAGGAAGTCGGCAATTATGGGTTGTTTGGAGAACGCTTGCTGTGGAATTTGAAACACTTCTCCTAGAGAATTAATTAAATCGCCACCAAACTCGGTGTGCATGAAGTCAAGACATTGAGGATGCTAAATTGCGGACGGATTTTTGATATCTCAAATGGTTTGGCCGTGGCGAGGACACGAATTTATGGCGAGAAAAGAGAAACACGAAGTGTTATAACTTCTGCACACATTAACTGATCTTGATGAAACTTCAGCAGTGTGTTCGTGGTAAGAGGCCGATCAGATGGATGTGACTATTGTGGGTCAAAGTTATAGCGCCACCAACTGGCAGCAGGAAGTGTGTCACTTTCAAAATGTTTTTGACAAAAGTGGGGGGGTTAGTTTTACCCACAATTACAAAAATCAGTACGTATATTGGTCTCATCGAGCCGGACAACTTTCTAATTTACAGGCATTAGCTGCAACCAACAGGAAGTCAGATATTTTGGTCTGAATATGGATTTTTTGTTAAATCAGCCTCTGAGTTTTTAGTTACTCCTCCTAAAAGGTTTATTTTATTCCCACCAAACTTTTTCAACATGATAAAAATATATTAATGATGCTAAATTGTAAACAGATATTGAATATCTCAAACGGTTTTGCTATGGCGAGGGATTAAATTAATGTCAAAAAGGAAGCAGGAAACATCTCATAACTTCTAAAAATGTAATTATACACCATTTATTTTTATATAAAATTATACAAATATTAGAACTAAACCTATTTTATTCTGTTTTTGCAATTCAAGAAGTATGAAAAAGTTAAAAACAGGCTATTAGTGCTATTTGGTTCAACAAAAAAGCAAACATAGGGCTATACTGCCCTCTTGTGTCCAAAAGGATATCAAAATAGTATATAAAACGTTTTACTAGGTAGGCCTATTGTATTTAAATATAAATTTATTAGGTATATGACTGTAAGGATATTTTCCCATCGGTTAATCGACGTGTGACACGAGCGGGTGCTTTTAAATCGCTAATATAAAAGTGAAAGTAAAAAACGGACGTCCGCACGGACATTGATAATGGTGCACGTTGGAAAAAATGATACTTTTAAACATAACACTAAACCGCTATTAGGTGTCGCCAGGCGACCATCTTAATGAGCGAGTCATTGATTCATTCGTTCAAACGATTCGTTCCAATGACTGAGTCATTCATGATTGAGACAGATGTTTATGGATTGACCATTGAATCTTTAAGTCAACCGATTCGTTTCAAAAAGCTGAATCATTCAGTAATGAGAAAACAAGTTGCTGTGAGATGCGCAGTGGTTCTGCTGTGATCTTTGTTTAACTATTTTTGCTGCTGAAACAGAAAAAAAACAGTCAATATTGCATCTAAAATGTAAGTGACTTAATTGTAACTGTTTATTAACCTGTTGTATGAAATCAATGTCACAGTTTCAATCGTGATTGTATTCAGGAAATAGTTGCCTACTCGTCAAGTGAGGTTGCTTAACTCTATCATATGTTATAAAATATATAAAAACTCCATATTTGTAATTTTTATAGTCAGTATGTTGTTAACTGGTTTGCTTTTTTGTGTGCTGCGCTCATTTGTTTACAATTCTCCTGGAGAAGCAGCATGAGCCTCAGCAGTGCAACCTTGTTACCATTGATCAGTAATACATTCATATTTAACTGCTGATTGCAACTTAAAATGAATGTAATGAAATTAGAATAATCTCTCGTTTTAGTGACTCCCAAGTTATTTTTTTGTTATTGACGTTCTAATCAGGCTATACTCTGGTCGGGCAAGTAAAATTTTCTTTCAGGTAGGCCTATTGTATTTATATATAAATATATTAGGGATGTGACTGTGATAAAATTTTCCCACCGGTTAATCGACGTGTGACACCGCTGAGGGCTTTTAAATCGCTAACTATAGTATACTATATACTAGTAAAATACAGACGTCCGCACAGACATTGATAATGGTGCGGAGTAGAGCGAGCATTTTCAATGTATTCCTATGGATGTAGGAATTAACTAAAACATTTTATTTATGTTTTTGTGTCCACTGTTCAACCGCAACCGCGTCACACACACACACACACATTCCAGAATTGCAATCTTGACATCGCAGCCTGTTCATTATAGCCCTAATACAATATAAAATTAAAAATAGTCAACCTAACATAAACGAATTACACTGCTCTGTTTAAATAGTCAGTAGTACAATTTGTACCATTCACAGAAAGCAAAGCTCCACTGTGATGTTTCCAAGCACATTTTTGCGCGTGTGAAGAGGATGATTTTTTCCATCGATATTGGAACACGAGTGAAGTACAAAGCCTATAATAAAGAATAGTTTAGCATCCAAATACATCGCAAATATTGAAACATTTTGATTCTAATGAGAGGGTTACGTGAGACCAACACTGCTTACTTTCGTTTTTATTTTGACATTAAATTTAAAGGATTTGTTGTGGAATATTTTGAGTGTATCATAAAATCAGAATAAGGTAAGACAAGTAATATTTTCTGTCTTATATATATATATATACACGTGTATATATATATATATATACGTGTGTATATATATATATATATATATATATATATGTATATGTGTGTGTGTGTGTGTGTGTGTATATATATATATATATATATATATATAAATATAAATATAGCTGCGAGCAGCGATGGAGGGCCAAAGCCCGCGGCACCGCCATCCCCGGTGCCTTTAGGTAACTAAAGGCTCCGGGGTTGCGGTGCCACCGGCTTGGGCCCGTAATCGCTGCTCGCAGCTATATTTATTATTATTATTATTATTATTATTATTATTATTATTATTTTGTCAACCTTTCGGCCACTTTTGGGGCCCTTAACATGCTCGAAAACTCTTGAAATTTTGCACACAGGTCAGAACCCGCGGCCATCAGGGCCGGACTGAAGCTGGTACCCGGGCGTGGCAGGGGGGCTCGACAGCGCCCCCTGGAACGGGATCCGAACACTTGTCCATAAATCAGACACGCTTGCATGTAATAATATGAAACTCGGTACACATATAGATCTCATCGGGCCGAACAACTTTCATGCTCTAAGTTTTACGCCAGCCCAACAGGAAGTCGGCTATTTAGGGTTGTTTGGAAACGCATGCTGTGGAATTTAATGTACTCCTCCTAGGGAATTCATCGATTCGCCTCCAAACTCGGTGTGCATGAAGTCAAGACATTGAGGATGCTAAATTGCGGACGGATTTTTGATATCTCGAACGGTTTGGCCGTGGCGAGGAAACGAATTTATGGCGAAAAAATGAAACAGGAAGTGTGTTATAACTTCTGCATACATTAACTGATCTTGATGAAACTTCAGCAGTGTGTTCGTTGTAAGAGGCCGATCGCACAGATGTGACTATTGTGAGTCAAAGTTATAGCGCCACCAACAGGCAGCAGGAAGTACATCACTATTAAAATGCTTTGAAATCACTGTCTTATTTTTACCAGATTTGCTTCAAACTTTATGTGTACAATGTAGACACACGGCAGATGTAAACCTGTGAAAGGATTATTGATATCTTAGATACTGTTGCCGTGGCAACGCATCAAACTTTAATATTCTTTTTTTATGCTTTTGAGACTCTTAACATACTTGAAATTGCATGAAACTCGACAGACACATCACATTTATTATCCAGTAGACATGTGCAAAGTTTCAGAAACGGGCGTGGTGAGGGGCTCAGTAGTGCCACCTTTAGTCATAAGTGGGGGGGTTAGTTTTATCAACAGCAACAAAACTTGGTATGTGTATTGTTCTCATCAAGACGGACAACTTTCTAATTTACATGAACCATCTCCGACCAACAGGAAGAGAGATATTTTGGTTTGAATGTGGATTTTCTGAAGAATTTTCTCTCCCTCTCTCTGTGTCTGTGTGTGTGTGAGGGGAGGGGGGGATTTGACTATTGCTTTTATATTGTTAATCAAGGTTTCAGGGGCTTTTGGGGTCCTTAACGTGCTCAAAAACTCTTGAAACTTTGCACACAGGTCAGAACCCACGGCCATCAGGGCCGGGCTGAAGCTGGTACCCGGGCGTGGCTGGGGGGCTCAACAGCGCCCCCTTGAACGGGGTTCTAAAACTTGATCCATATATCAAACACGCTCGCATGAATTAATATGAAACTCGGTACACATATAGATCTCATCGGGCCGAACAACTTTACCCCAGTCAAGTTTTACGCCAGCCCAACAGGAAGTCGGCTATTATGGGTTGTTTGGAAAACGCTTGCTGTGGAATGTGAAATACTCCTCCTAGAAAATTCACCGTGTCCCCTTCAAACTCGGTGTGCATGTAGTCAAGACTTTGAGGATGCTAAATTGCGGACGGATTTTTGATATCTCGAACGGTTTGGCTGTGGCGAGGAATCGAATTTATGGCGAGAAAAGAGAAACACGGAAGTGGAATAACTTCTGCATACATTAACTGATCTTGATGAAACTTCAGCAGTGTGTTCGTGGTAAGAGGCCGATCAGATGGATGTAGCTATTGTGAGTCAAAGTTATAGCGCCACCAACTGGCAGCAGGAAGTGTGTCACTTTCAACATGCTTTTGACAAAAGTGGGGGGGTTAGTTTTAACTACAGTAAAGCAAAAATAGTTTGTATATTGTTCTCATCAAGCCGGACAACTTTCTAATTTACATTCAATAGCTCTGGCCATCAGGAAGTCAGATATTTTGGTCTGAATGTGATTTTTTTTGCAAAATCAGCCTCTGAATTTTTAGCCACTCCTCTTAAACTATTTATTTTATTCGTACCAAACTTTTTCAACATGATGAAACTACATTAAATATGCTAAATTGTGAATGGATAATAAATATCTCAAACGGTTTTGCTATGGCGAGGGATTAAATAATGTCCAAAAAGGAAACACTAAAAATCTTCTAAAAATGTAATTATATACCATTTATTTCTATATAAAAGTATACAAATATCACAACTAAACCCATTTTATTCTGTTTTTGCAATTCAAGAAGAATGAAAAAGTTAAAACAGGCTATTTAGTGCTATTTGGTTCAACAAAAAAAGCAAACATAGGGCTATACTGCCCTCTTGTGTCCAAAAGGACATCAAAATAGTATATAAAACTTTTTACCAGGTAGGCCAATATTGTATTTAAATATACATGTATTAGGTATGTGTCTGAGGATATTTTCCCACCGGTTAATCGACGTGTGACACGAGTGGGTGCTTTTAAATCGCTAATATAATAGTGTAAGAAAAATAATGATAATGTTGCACACACAAATCACACACATGTGGGAAAGAATGATGCTTTTAAACAACACTAAACCGCCATT
Source organism: Squalius cephalus (assembly GCF_949319135.1). NCBI lineage: Eukaryota > Metazoa > Chordata > Actinopteri > Cypriniformes > Leuciscidae > Squalius > Squalius cephalus. The sequence continues at coordinate 44,528,712 of NC_137123.1, read as the reverse complement.
AGGTGTCGCCAGGCATCCATCTTAATAAGCGAGTCATTGATTCATTCGTTCAAACGATTTGTTCGAATGAGTCGATCATGATTAAGACAGATGTTTATGGATTGATCATTCAATCTTTGAGTCAACCGATTCGTTAAAAATGCTGAATCGTTCAGTTATGAGAAAACACGTGATGCGTGATGGTTCTGCCGTGATCTTTGTTTAACTATTTTCGCTGCTGAAACAGAACAAAAACAGTCAACATTGCATCTAAAATGTAAGTGACTTAATTGTAACTGTTTATTAACCTGTTGTATGAAATCTAGCGGTGGGAGAAAAAATTTATTCTTAGATGCATCGCGATGCGGACGTGGACGATTATGAATCGATTCACAAATGTCAAAAAATCGATTCTCTAAAAAAATATTTTTCTAATAACGTAATATTCACGGAAGGCAAAAGGCGGAACTCTAAGCGGACGTGCGTGCAGTCTGTGGCGCGCACATAACAGAGAAGTTTCTTCTGCTCACCAAGGCTGCATTTATTTGATTAAAAATACAAACAAAAACAGTAATATTGTAAAATATTATTCCAATTTAAAACAGCTGCTTTCTATTTTAATATATTTTAAACTGTTATTTATTCCTGTGATCAAAGCTGAGTTTTCAGCATCATTACTCCAGTCGTCACTGTCACATGATCCTTCAGAAATTATTCTAATATGATGATTGATACTCAAGAAACATTCATTATTATTTTAAATGTCGAAAACAGTTGTGTACAGTCTTTGATGAATAGAAAGTTCAAAAGAACAGCATTTATCTGAAATCTAAAGCTTTTGTAACGTTAAACACTACCGCTCAAAAGTTTTGGGTTAGTAATAATTAAAATTTAATTTTTTGGGGAAATAAATAAAATAAATCAGTACTTTTATTTATGAAGGATGAGTTAAACTGATCAACAGTTACAGTAAAGACATTTATAATGTTAAAAATATATATATTTGAAATATATGCTGTTCTTTTGAACTTTACATTCATCAAAGCATTTTGAAAAAAAAAAAAATCTGTACACAACTGTTTTCAACATTGAAAATAATAATGAATATTTATTGAGCATCAATCATCATATTAGTATGATTTCTGAAGGATCATGTGACACTGAAGACTGGAGTAATGATGCTGAAAACTCAACTTTGATCACAGAAATGAATTACTATGTAAAATATTTAAAAATTGAAAACAGCTGTTTTAAATTGGAATAATATTTCACAATATTACTGTTTTTGTTTGTATTTTTAATCAATAAATGCAGCCTTGGTGAGCAGAAGAGACTTCTCCTAAAAACATTAAAAATCTTACTGACCCCAAACTTTTGAACAATAATATATATATATATATATATATATATACATATATATGTATGTGTGTGTATGTATGTATGTATGTATGTATATATATATATATATATATATATATATATATATATATATATATATATATAAATATAGCTGCGAGCAGCGATGGAGGGCCAAAGCCGGCGGTACCGCCACCCCGGTGCCTTTAGGTAACTAAAGGCACCGGGGTTGCGGTGCCACCGGCTTGGGCCCGTAATCGCTGCTCGCAGCTATATTTATTATTATTATTATTATTTTGTCAACCTTTCGGGCACTTTTGGGGCCCTTAACATGCTCGAAAACTCTTGAAATTTTGCACACACGTCAGAACCCGCGGCCATCAGGGCCGGACTGAAGCTGGTACCCGGGCGTGGCAGGGGGGCTCGACAGCGCCCCCTGGAACGGGATCCAAACACGTGTCCGTAAATCAAACACGCTTGCATGTAATAATATGAAACTCGGTACACATATAGATCTCATCGGGCCGAACAACTTTCGTGCTCTAAGTTTTACGCCAGCCAAACAGGAAGTTGGCTATTTAGCGTTGTTTGGAAACGCATGCTGTGGAATTTAATGTACTCCTCCTAGGGAATTCATCGATTTGCCTCCAAACTCGGTGTGCAGGAAGTCAAGACATTGAGGATGCTAAATTGCGGACGGATTTTTGATATCTCGAACGGTTTGGCCGTGGCGAGGAAACAAATTTATGGCGAAAAAATGAAACAGGAAGTGTGTTATAACTTCTGCATACATTAACTGATCTTGATGAAACTTCAGCAGTGTGTTCGTTGTAAGAGGCCGATCACATGGATGTGACTATTTTGAGTCAAAGTTATAGCGCCACCAACAGGCAGCAGGAAGTACATCACTTTCAAAATGCTTTGAAATCAGTGTCTTATTTTTACCCGATTTGCTTCAAACTTTATGTGTATAATGTAGACACACGGCAGATGTAAACCTGTGAAAGGATTATTGATATCTTAGATACTGTTGCCGTGGCAACGCATCAAACTTTAATATTATTTTTTGATGCTTTTGAGACTCTTAACATACTTGAAATTGCATGAAACTCAACAGACACATCACATTTATTAGCCCGTAGACATGTGCAAAGTTTCAGAAACGGGCGTGGTGGAATGGCTCAGTAGCGCCACCTTTAGTCAAAAATGGGGGCTTAGTTTTTCCTAGAATCACAAAACTTGGTATGTGTATTGTTCTCATCAAGACGGACAACTTTCTAATTTACATGAACCATCTCCGACCAACAGGAAGAGAGATATTTTGGTTTGAATGTGGATTTTCTGAAGAATTTTCTCTCTCTCTCTCTGTGTCTGTGTGTGTGTGAGGGGAGGGGGGGATTTGACTATTGCTTTTATATTGTTAATCAAGGTTTCAGGGGCTTTTGGGGTCCTTAACGTGCTCAAAAACTCTTGAAACTTTGCACACAGGTCAGAACCCACGGCCATCAGGGCCGGGCTGAAGCTGGTACCCGGGCGTGGCTGGGGGGCTCAACAGCGCCCCCTTGAACGGGGTTCTAAAACTTGATCCATATATCAAACACGCTCGCATGAATTAATATGAAACTCGGTACACATATAGATCTCATCGGGCCGAACAACTTTACCCCGGTCAAGTTTTACGCCAGCCCAACAGGAAGTCGGCTATTATGGGTTGTTTGGAAAACGCTTGCTGTGGAATGTGAAATACTCCTCCTAGAAAATTCACCGTGTCCCCTTCAAACTCGGTGTGCATGTAGTCAAGACTTTGAGGATGCTAAATTGCGGACGGATTTTTGATATCTCGAACGGTTTGGCTGTGGCGAGGAATCTAATTTATGGCGAGAAAAGAGAAACACGGAAGTGGAATAACTTCTGCATACATTAACTGATCTTGATGAAACTTCAGCAGTGTGTTCGTGGTAAGAGGCCGATCAGATGGATGTAGCTATTGTGAGTCAAAGTTATAGTGCCACCAACTGGCAGCAGGAAGTGTGTCACTTTCAACATGCTTTTGACAAAAGTGGGGGGGTTAGTTTTAACTACAGTAAAGAAAAAACAGTTTGTATATTGTTCTCATCAAGCCGGACAACTTTCTAATTTACATTCAATAGCTCTGGCCATCAGGAAGTCAGATATTTTGGTCTGAATGTGAATTTTTTTGCAAAATCAGCCTCTGAATTTTTAGCCACTCCTCTTAAACTATTTATTTTATTCGTACCAAACTTTTTCAACATGATGAAACTACATTAAATATGCTAAATTGTGAATGGATAATAAATATCTCAAACGGTTTTGCTATGGCGAGGGATTAAAGTAATGTCCAAAAAGGAAACACTAAAAATCTTCTAAAAATGTAATTATATACCATTTATTTCTATATAAAAGAATACAAATATCACAACTAAACCCATTTTATTCTGTTTTTGCAATTCAAGAAGAATGAAAAAGTTAAAACAGGCTATTTAGTGCTATTTGGTTCAACAAAAAAGCAAACATAGGGCTATACTGCCCTCTTGTGTCCAAAAGGACATCAAAATAGTATATAAAACTTTTTACCAGGTAGGCCAATATTGTATTTAAATATACATTTATTAGGTATGTGTCTGAGGATATTTTCCCACCGGTTAATCGACGTGTGACACGAGTGGGTGCTTTTAAATCGCTAATATAATAGTGAAAGAAAAATAATGATAATGTTGCACACACAAATCACACACATGTGGGAAAGAATGATGCTTTTAAACAACACTAAACCGCCATTAGGTGTCGCCAGGCATCCATCTTAATAAGCGAGTCATTGATTCATTCGTTCAAACGATTCGTTTGAATGAGTCGATCATGATTAAGACAGATGTTTATGGATTGATCATTCAATCTTTGAGTCAACCGATTCGTTAAAAATGCTGAATCGTTCAGTTATGAGAAAACACGTGATGCGTGATGGTTCTGCCGTGATCTTTGTTTAACTATTTTCGCTGCTGAAACAGAACAAAAACAGTCAACATTGCATCTAAAATGTAAGTGACTTAATTGTAACTGTTTATTAACCTGTTGTATGAAATCTAGGGGTGGGAGAAACAAATTATTCTTAGATGCATCGCGATGCGGACGTGGACGATTCTGAATCGATTCACAAATGTCAAAAAATCGATTCTCTAAAAAAATATTTTTCTAATAACGTAATATTGACGGAAGGCAAAAGGCGGAACTCTAAGCGGACGTGCGTGCAGTCTGTGGCGCGCACATAACAGAGAAGTTTCTTCTGCTCACCAAGGCTGCATTTATTTGATTCAAAATACAAACAAAAACAGTAATATTGTAAAATATTATTACAATTTAAAACAGTTTAAAATATATTAAAATAGAAAGCAGCTGTTATTTATTCCTGTGATCAAAGCTGAGTTTTCAGCATCATTACTCCAGTCGTCACTGTCACATGATCCTTCAGAAATTATTCTAATATGATGATTGATACTCAAGAAACATTCATTATTATTTTAAATGTCGAAAACAGTTGTGTACAGTCTTTGATGAATAGAAAGTTCAAAAGAACAGCATTTATCTGAAATCTAAAGCTTTTGTAACGTTAAACACTACCGCTCAAAAGTTTTGGGTTAGTAATAATTAAAATTTTATTTTTGGGGGAAATAAATAAAATAAATCAGTACTTTTATTTATGAAGGATGAGTTAAACTGATCAACAGTTACAGTAAAGACATTTATAATGTTAAAAATATATATATTTGAAATATATGCTGTTCTTTTGAACTTTACATTCATCAAAGCATTTTGAAAAAAAAAATCTGTACACAACTGTTTTCAACATTGAAAATAATAATGAATATTTATTGAGCATCAATCATCATATTAGTATGATTTCTGAAGGATCATGTGACACTGAAGACTGGAGTAATGATGCTGAAAACTCAACTTTGATCACAGAAATGAATTACTATGTAAAATATTTAAAAATTGAAAACAGCTGTTTTAAATTGGAATAATATTTCACAATATTACTGTTTTTGTTTGTATTTTTAATCAATAAATGCAGCCTTGGTGAGCAGAAGAGACTTCTCCTAAAAACATTAAAAATCTTACTGACCCCAAACTTTTGAACAATAATATACATATATATATATATATATATATATATATATATATATATATATATATATACATATATATGTATGTGTGTGTATGTATGTATGTATGTATGTATGTATGTATGTATATATATATATATATATATATATATATATATATATATATATATATATATATATATATATATATATATATATATATATATATATAATATAGCTGCGAGCAGCGATTACGGGCCCAAGCCGGCGGTACCGCCACCCCGGTGCCTTTAGGTAACTAAAGGCACCGGGGTTGCGGTACCACCGGCTTGGGCCCGTAATCGCTGCTCGCAGCTATATTTTATTATTATTAGGGCCCAAGCCCTGAAAGGGCGAAGGCCCTATTGTTTCCGTAAGGATTATTTTTTTTTTTTTTCTTCATTATTTTTTTTTTTGCCTTTTTGACACTTTTGGGGCCCTTAACATGCTCAAAAACTCTTGAAATTTTGCACACACGTCAGAACCCGCGGCCATCAGGGCCGGGCTGAAGCTGGTACCGGGGCATGGCAGGGGGGCTCGACGGCGCCCCCTGGAAAGGGGTCCGAAAACTTGGTCCATAAATCAAACACGCTTGCATGTAATAATATGAAACTCAGTACACATATAGATCTCATCGGGCCGAACAACTTTCGTGCTCTAAGTTTTACAAAAGCCCAACAGGAAGTCGGTTATTATACGTTGTTTGGAAAACGCATACAATGGAATGTGAAATACTCCTCCTAGGGATTTCATCCGATCGCCACCAAACTCGGTGAGAATAAAGTCAAGACATTGAGGATGAATTCTTGCGAACAGATTTTTGATATCTCGAACGGTTTGGCCGTGGCGAGGAAACTAATTTATGGCGAATAATGGGACACAGGAAGTGTGTTATAACTTCTGCATACATTATCTGATCTTGATGAAACTTCAGCAGTGTATTCGTTGTAAGAGGCCGATCACATGGATGTGACTATTGTGAGTCAAAGTTATAGCGCCACCAACTGGCAGCAGGAAGTGTGTCACTTTCAAAATGCTTTGAAGTCACCCTCTTACTTTTACCCGATTTGCTTCAAACTTTATGTGTATAATGTAAACACACGGCAGATGTAGACCTGTGAAAGGATTATTGATATCTTAGATACTGTTGCCGTGGCAACGCATCAAATTTTAATATTCTTTTCGGATGCGTTTGAAACTCTTAGCATGCTTGAAATTGGATGAAACTCGACAGACACATAACACTTATTAGCCAGTAGACATGTGAAAAGTTTCAGAAACGGGCGTGGCAGGGGGGCTCAACAGCGCCCTCTTGAACAGGGTCTGAAAACTTGGTCCATATATCAAACACGCTTGCATGAATTAATATGAAACTCGGTACACATATAGATTTCATCGGGCTGAACAACTTTCCCTCTGTCAAGTTTCACGCCAGCCCAACAGGAAGTCGGCTATTATGGGTTGTTTGGAAAACGCTTGCTGTGGAATGCGATGTACTCCTCCTAGAGAATTCATTCAATCACCTCCAAACTCAGTCAGCATGAAGTCAAGACATTGAGAATGCTAAATTGCGGACGGATTTTTGATATCTTGAACGGTTTGGCCGTGGCGAGGAAACAAATTTATGGCGAGAAAAGAGAGGAGACGAAGTGTTATAACTTCTGCATACATTAACTGATCTTGATGAAACTTTAGCAGTGTGTTCGTGGTAAGAGGCAGATCAGATGGATGTAACTATCGTGAGTCAAAGTTATAGCGCCACCAGCTGGCAGCAGGAAGTGTGTCACTTTCAACATGCGTTTGACAAAAGTGGGTGGGTTAGTTTTACCAACAGTTACAAAAATCAGTATATATATTGGTCTCACCGAGCCGGACAACTTTCTAATTTACAGTTATTAGCTCAGAGCAAAAGGAAGTCAGATATTTTGGTTTGAATGTGGATTTTTTGGATATTTCAGACTATGAGTTTTTAGCTACTCTTCCTAACTGGTTTATTTTATTCACACCAAACTTTTTCAAAATGATGAAAATACATTAAAGATGCTAAATTGTGAACGGATATTAAACATCTCAAACGGTTTTGCTATAGTGAGGGACTAAAGTAAAGTAACACTTAAAGCCTCATCTTCTAAAAATGTAATTAAACCATTTATTTCTATATAAAAGTATAAAAATATCACAACTAAACCCATTTTATTCTTTTCTTTTCCAATTTAATAATTATTTATAAGTTTAAAAATAGTAATTGTACTATTTAGTCCCATAAAAGTCAAGTCATACATAGGGCTATACTGCCCTCTTGTGTTCAAAATCAGGTAGGCCTATTGTATCTACATAAAAATATACTAGGTTTGTGACGGTGAGAATATTTTACCACTGGTTAATCTATGTGTGACACCGCTGGGGGCTTTTGAATCGCCAACTTAAAAACGAAAGTAAAATATGCTCGTCCGCACTGACATTGATAGTGGTTGAGCGAGCGTTTCAAATGAATTCCTATGGAAGTAGGAATTAACTGAAAAACATTCACTCTGTTCTGCTCGTTCCTCGCCGTGGATGCGCACCGTTATGAATGCCCGTGCAGCCATGAGCATTTTAGTTTAATTTTACAATTAGCGCCTTTCGGGGGGTGGATTGCTTGAAATTATTTTACAAAAGCACAATGTTGTGTTTTATTGCGACTGTACACACATATAAGTTAACACTTTGCAGTTTGAATGTCGTCCTGTATAATGACGGAGTATGTTTTTATGTGTCCACTGTTCAATCGCGCCCACGCCACACACACACACACACACGGTTTACTATCTTTGTGGGGACTCTCCATAGACTTAATGGTTTTATACTGTACAAACTGTATATTCTATCTCCTCACACTAACCCTACCCCTAAACCTACCTATCCCAGAAAACTTTCTGCATTTTTACATTTCCGAAAAAAACTCATTCTGTATGATTTATAAGCTTGTTTACCCATGGGGACCTCTATTTAGGTCCCCACTGTGACATGAGTCCCCATGAGTCTGTGTGCATTCAGGTTGAAGTCCCCACCGGGATAGAAAAACATGAACACACATATACACACACACACACACACACACACACACACACACACACACACACACACACAAACACACAAACACACATTCCAGCATTGCAATCTTGACATCGCAGCCTGTTCATTATAGCCTTAATAAAATATAATAATAAAATAGTTAACCTAACATATAAAAATTACACTGCTCTAAATAGTCAGTAGTACAATTCGTACATTCACAGTAAGCAACGCACCACTGTGATGTTTCAAGCACATTTTTGCGCGTGTGAAGAGGATGATTTTTTCCGTCGATATTGGAACACGAGTGAAGAACAAAGCCTATAATAAAGAATAGTTTAGCATCCAAATACATCGCAAATGCTGAAACATTTTGATTCTAATGAGAGGGTTACGTGAGCCCAACAGTGCTTACTTTCGTTTTTATTTTTACATTAAATTTAAAAGATTTGTTGTGGAATATTTTGAGTGTATCATAAAATCAGAATAAGGTAATAAGGTTTCTGTCTTTTATATATATATATAAAAATATAGCTGCGAGCAGCGATGAAGGGCCAAAGCCGGTGGCACCGCCACCCCGGTGCCTTTAGGTAACTAAAGGCAACAGGGTTGCGGTGCCACCGGCTTGGGCCCGTAATCGCTGCTCGCAGCTATATTTATTATTATTCTTATTTTTCTGTCAACCTTTCGGGCACTTTTGAGACCCTTAACGTGCTCGAAAACTCTTGAAACTTTGCACACGGGTCAGAACCCGCGGCCATCAGGGCCGGGCTGAAGCTGGTACCCGGGCGTGGCAGAGGGGCTCGACAGCGCCCCCTTGAACGGGGTCCGAAAACTTGGTCCATAAATCAGACACGCTTGCATGTAATAATATGAAACTCGGTACACATATAGATCTCATCGGGCCGAACAACTTTCGTACTTTTACTTTTTACGCCAGCCCAACAGGAAGTCGGCTATTATGGGTTGTTTTGAAACGCATGCTGTGGAATTTAATGTACTCCTCCTAGAGAATTCATCCAATCGCCTCCAAACTCGGTCAGTATGAAGTCAAGACATTGAGGATGCTAAATTGCGGACGGATTTTTGATATCTCGAACGGTTTGGCCGTGGCAAGGAAACGAATTTATGGCGAATAAGGGACACAGGAAGTGTGTTATAACTTCAGCATACATTATCTGATCTTGATGAAACTTCAGCAGTGTGTTCGTTGTAAGAGGCCGAACACAAGGATGTGACTATTGTGAGTCAAAGTTATAGCGCCACCAACTGGCAGCAGGAAGTGTGTCACTTTCAAAATGCTTTGAAATCACTCTCTTATTTTTACCCGATTTGCTTCTAACTTTATGTGTATAATGTAGACACACGGCAGATGTAGACCTGTGAAAGGATTATTGATATCTTAGATACTGTTGCCATGGCAACGCATCAAACTTTAATATTCTTTTTTGATGCTTTTGAGACTCTTAACATACTTGAAATTGCATGAAACTCGACAGACACATCACACTTATTATCCAGTAGACATGGGCAAAGTTTCAGAAACGGGCGTGGTGAGGGGCTCAGTAGCGCCACCTTTAGTCAAAAATGGGGGCTTAGTTTTACCTAGAATCACAAAACTTGGTATGTATATTATTCTTATCGAGCCGGACAACTTTCTAATTTACACTTATCAGCTCAAATTAACAGAAAGTCAGATATTTTGGTTTGAATGTGATTTTTTTGAGAATTTTCTCTCTCTCTCTGTCTCTGAGTGTGTGAGGGGTGGGGGTGATTTGTCAGTTGAGTGAGATTTTCTTTTTCATTTTTATTTCAAGGTTTCTGGGGCTTTTGGGTCCCTAAACGTGCTCGAAAACTCTTGAAACTTTGCACACAGGTCAGAACCCGCGGCCATCAGGGCGGGGCTGAATCTGGTAGCCGGGCGTGGCAGGGGGGCTCAACAGCGCCCCCTTGAACGGGGTTCTAAAACTTGGTCCATATATCAAACACGCTTGCATGAATTAATTTGAAACTCGGTACACATATAGATCTCATCGGGCCAAACAACTTTCGTGCTCTAAGTTTTACGCCAGCCCAACAGGAAGTCGGCTATTTAGGGTTGTTTTGAAATGCTTGCTGTGGAATTTAATGTACTCCTCCTAGGAAATACATCGATTCGCCTCCAAACTCGGTCAGCGTGAAGTCAAGACATTGAGGATGCTAAATTGCGGACGGATTTTTGATATCTCGAACGGTTTGGCTGTGGCGAGGAAACGAATTAATGGCGAGAAAAGAGAAACACGAAGTGTTATAACTAATGCATACATTAACTGATCTTGATGAAACTTCAGCAGTTTGTTCATGGTAAGAGGCCGATCAGATGGATGTAACTATTGTGTGTCAAAGTTAAAGCGCCACCAACTGGCAGCAGGAAATGTGTCACTTTCAAAATTTGACAAAAGTGGGGGGGGTCGTTTTACCTACAGTAGCACAACTCAGTACGTATGTTGATCTCATCGACCCGGACAACTTTATAATTTAAAGTCATTAGCTCCGACCATCAGGAAGTCAGATATTTTGGTTTGAATGTGGATTTTTTGCAAAATCAGCCTCCAAAAGGCACTAAAAGCCTCAAATCTTCTAAAAATGTAATTTTATACCATTTATTTCTATATAAAAGTATACAAATATCACAACTAAACCCATTTTATTCTGATTTTAAAAAGAATTTTATTCTAATTTTATTCTAAATTTTAAAACAGTAAAGTAAAAAAAAAATTCAAGTCATACATAGGGCTATACTGCCCTCTTGTGTCCAAAAGGACATCAAAATAATATATAAAACTTTTTACCAGCTAGGCCAATAATGTATTTAAATATACATTTATTAGGTATGTGTCTGAGGATATTTTCCCACCGGTTAATCGACGTGTGTGACACGAGCGGGTGCTTTTAAATCGCTAATATAAAAGTGAAAGAAAAATACGGACGTCCGCACGGACATTTATAATGGTGCACACACAAATCACACACACGTTGGAAAGAATTATGCTTTTAAACAACACTAAACCGCCATTAGATGTCGCCAAGTGACCGTCTTAATGAGCGAGTCATTGATTCATTCGTTCAAACGATTCGTAATCCATAAACATATACAGATCCATAAACATGGATCCATAAACATCCAATCCATAAACATAAACAGATGTTTATGGATTGATCATTCAATCTTTGAGTCAACCAATTCGTTCAAAATGCTGAATCATTCAGTTATGAGAAAACACGTTCCTGTGAGATGCGTTCTTCTGTGATCTTTGTTTAACTATTTTCGCTGCTGAAACAGAACAAAAACAGTCAATATTGTATCTAAAATGTAAATGACTTCATTTTAACTGTTAATATCCTGTTGTATGAAATCAATGTCACAGTTTCAATTGTGATTGTATTCAGGAAAAGTTAGGTACGGAGAGCGAGCGATTTCAACGAAATCAGAACTAAACCCATTTTATTCTTTTATTATTATTATTATTCAATTTAAGAATTATGTTTGAGTTTAAAAAAAGCCAGAATGTTTTAGTCCAAAAAATAAATAAATCATGCCATGGATTGCTTGAAATTGCTTGTGGAATATTTTGAGTGTATCATAAAATCAGAATATTCTCTCGATTTAGTGATCCCCTACTTATTATTTTATTTAATTTTTTTCTTTGTTCTAATCAGGTCAGGCAAGTAAAATTATCTGTGTCTTGTCCCTTAAATTTATTTATATATATATATATATATATGTATGTGTGTGTGTGTGTGTGTGTGTATATATATATAAATATAAATATAGCTGCGAGCAGCGATGGAGGGCCAAAGCCGGCGGTACCGCCACCCTGGCACCAGGATTGCGGTGCCAACGGCTTGGGCCCGTAATCGCTGCTCGCAGCTATATTTTTTATTATTTTTTTTTCTCTACTTCTCGGGCACTTTTGGGGCCTTTAACATGCTCGAAAACTCTTGAAACTTTGCACACAGGTCAGAACCCGCGGCCATCAGGGCCGGGCTGAACCTGGTACCCGGGCGTGGCAGGGGGGCTCAACAGCGCCCCCTTGAATGGGGTCCGAAAACTTGGTCCATATATCAAATATGCTTGCATAAATTAATATGAATCTCGGTACACATATAGATCGCATCGGACAGAACAACTTCCGCACTCTATGTTATTAGCTCCGCCCAACAGGAAGTCAGCTATTATGGGTTGTTTGAAAAATGCATCCTCTGGAATTTGAAATACTCCTAGAGAATTCATCCATTCACCACCAAACTCGGTCAGCATGAAGTCAAGACATTGAAGATGCTAAATTGCGGACGGATTTTTGATATCTCGAAAGGTTTGGCCGTGGCGAGGAAACGAATTTATGGCGAGAAAAGAGAAACAGGAAGTGTGTTATAACTTCTGCATACATTGACTGATCTTGATGAAACTTCAGCAGTGTGTTTGTTGTAAGAGGCCGATCACATTGATGTGACTATAGTGAGTCAAAGTTATAGCGCCACCAACTGGCAGCAGGAAGTGTGTCACTTTCAAAATGCTTTGAAGTCACCCTCTTACTTTTACCCGATTTGCTTCAAACTTTATGTGTATAATGTAAACACACGGCAGATGTAGACCTGTGAAAGGATTATTGATATCTTAGATACTGTTGCCGTGGCAACGCATCAAATTTTAATATTCTTTTCGGATGCGTTTGAGACTCTTAGCATGCTTGAAATTGGATTAAACTCGACAGACACATAACACTTATTAGCCAGTAGACATGTGAAAAGTTTCAGAAACGGGCGTGGCAGGGGGGCTCAACAGCGCCCTCTTGAACAGGGTCTGAAAACTTGGTCCATATATCAAACACGCTTGCATGAATTAATATGAACCTCGGTACACATATAGATTTCATTGGGCTGAACAACTTTCCCTCTGTCAAGTTTCACGCCAGCCCAACAGGAAGTCGGCTATTATGGGTTGTTTGGAAAACGCTTGCTGTGGAATGTGATGTACTCCTCCTAGAGAATTCATTCAATCACCTCCAAACTCAGTCAGCATGAAGTCAAGACATTGAGAATGCTAAATTGCGGACGGATTTTTGATATCTCGAACGGTTTGGCCGTGGCGAGGAAACAAATTTATGGCGAGAAAAGAGAGGAGACGAAGTGTTATAACTTCTGCATACATTAACTGATCTTGATGAAACTTTAGCAGTATGTTCGTGGTAAGAGGCAGATCAGATGGATGTAACTATTGTGAGTCAAAGTTATAGCGCCACCAACTGGCAGCAGGAAGTGTGTCACTTTTAACATGCGTTTGACAAAAGTGGGTGGGTTAGTTTTACCAACAGTTACAAAAATCAGTATATATATTGGTCTCACCGAGCCGGACAACTTTCTAATTTACAGTTATTAGCTCAGAGCAAAAGGAAGTCAGATATTTTGGTTTGAATGTGGATTTTTTGGATATTTCAGACTCTGAGTTTTTAGCTACTCTTCCTAACTGGTTTATTTTATTCACACCAAACTTTTTCAAAATGATAAAGATACATTAAAGATGCTAAATTGTGAACGGATATTAAACATCTCAAACGGTTTTGCTATAGTGAGGGACTAAAGTAAAGTAACACTTAAAGCCTCATCTTCTAAAAATGTAATTAAACACCATTTATTTCTATATAAAAGTATAAAAATATCACAACTAAACCCATTTTATTCTTTTTTTTTTCAATTTAATAAATATTTATAAGTTTAAAAATAGTAATTGTACTATTTAGTCCCATAAAAGTCAAGTCATACATAGGGCTATACTGCCCTCTTGTGTTCAAAATCAGGTAGGCCTATTGTATCTACATAAAAATATACTAGGTATGTGACGGTGAGAATATTTTACCACCGGTTAATCGACGTGTGACACCGCTGGGGGCTTTTGAATCGCCAACTTAAAAACGAAAGTAAAATATGTTCGTCCACACTGACATTGATATTGGTTGAGCGAGCGTTTCAAATGAATTCCTATGGAAGTAGGAATTAACTGAAAAACGTTCACTCTGTTCTGCTCGTTCCTCGCCGTGGATGCGCACCGTTATGAATGCCCGTGCAGCCATGAGCATTTTAGTTTAATTTTAAAATTAGCGCCTTTCGGGGGTTGATTGCTTGAAATTATTTTACAAAAGCACAATGTTGTGTTTTATTGCGACTGTACACAAATATAAGTTAACACTTTGCAGTTTGAATGTCGTCCTGTATAATGACGGAGTATGTTTTTATGTGTCCACTGTTCAATCGCGCCCACGCCACACACACACACACCCACCCACACACACACGGTTTACTATCTTTGTGGGGACTCTCCATAGATTTAATGATTTTTATACTGTACAAACTGTATATTTTATCTCCTTACACTAACCCTACCCCTAAACCTACCCATCACTGAAAACTTTCTGCATTTTTACATTTCCAAAAAAACTCATTCTGTATGAAGCTTGTTTACCCATGGGGACCTCTATTTAGGTCCCCACTGTGATACGAGTCCCCATGAGTCTGTGTGCATTCAGGTTAAAGTCCCCACCGGGACAGAAAAACATGAACACACACACACACACACACACACACACACACACACACACTCCAGCATTGCAATCTTGACATTGCAGCCTGTTCATTATAAACTTAATAAAATATAATAATAAAATGGTCAACCTAACATATAAAGATTACACTGCTCTAAATAGTCAGTAGTACAATTCGTACAATCAAAGTAAGCACCGCTCCAGTGTGAATTTTCCAAGCACATTTTTGCGCATGTGAAGAGGATAATTTTTCCCTTCGATATTGGAACGTGAGTGAAGTACAAAGCATATAATAAACAATAGTTTAGCATCCAAAAAAAGCTAATTATATATATATATATATATATATATATATATATATATATATATATATTAAAAATAGGGGAAAAAGGAATATATATATATATATATATATATATATTTTTTTTTTTTTTTTTTTTTTTTTAAGTGACAAGACAAAGAATATTACTTGTCTGATATATATATATAAATATAGCTGCGAGCAGCGATGGAGGGCCCAAGCCGGTGACACCGCCACCCCGGTGCCTTTAGTGTAACTAAAGGCACCAGGTTGGCGGTGCCACCGGCTTGGGCCCGCAATCGCTGCTCGCAGCTATATATTTTTTTTTTTCTATTATTTTTCTTTTGCCTTTTTGCCACTTTTGGGGCCCTTAACATGCTCAAAAACTCTTGAATTTTTGCACACGGGTCAAAACCCGCGGCCATCAGGGCCGGACTGAAGCTGGTACCCGGGCGTGGCAGGGGGGCTCGACAGCGCCCCCTGGAATGGTGTCCGAAAACTTGGTCCATAAATCAAACACACTTGCATGTAATAATATGAAACGCAGTACACATATAGATCTCATCGGGCCGAACAACTTTCGTGCTCTAAGTTTTACAAAAGCCCAACAGGAAGTCAACTATTATGGGTTGTTTGAAAAATGCATCCTCTGGAATTTGAAATACTCCTCCTAGAAAATTCGTCCAATCGCCTCCAAACTCGGTCAGCATGAAGTCAAGACATTGAGGATGAAAAATTGCCAGGGGATTTTTGATATCTCGAACGGTTTGGCCGTGGCAAGGAAACGAATTTATGGCGAATAATGGGACACAGGAAGTGTGTTATAACTTCTGCATACATTATCTGATCTTGCTGAAACTTCAGCAGTGTATTCGTTGTAAGAGGCCGATCACATGGATGTGACATTTGTGAGTCAAAGTTATAGCGCCACCAACTGGCAACAGGAAGTGTGTCACTTTTAAAATACTTAGAAATCACCCTCTTATTTTTACCCGATTTGCTTAAAACTTTCTGTGTATAATGTAGACACACGACAAATGTAGACCTGTGAAAGGATTATTGATATCTTAGATACTGTTGCCGTGGCAACGCATCAAACTTTAATATTCTTTTCGGATGCTTTTGAGACTCTTCACATGCTTGAAAATGCATGAAACTCGACAGACACATCACATTTATTATCCAGTAGACATGTGCAAAGTTTCAGAAACGGGCGTGGTGGAATGGCTCAGTAGCGCCACCTTTAGTCAAAAATGGGGGCTTAGTTTTTCCTAGAATCACAAAACTTGGTAGGTGTATTGTTCTCATCAAGCTGGACAACTTTCTAATTTACAGTCATAACCTCAGACCCACAGGAAGTCAGATATTTTGCTTTGAATGTGGATTTTCTGGAGAATTTTCTCTCTCTCTCTGTGTCTGTGTGTGTGGGGGGGGGGGGATTTGTCTATTCCATTTAATCTTTGTTTTTCAAGGTTTCAGGGGCTTTTGGGGCCCTTAACATGCTCAAAAACTCTTGAAACTTTCCACACAGGTCAGAACCCACGGTCATCAGGGCCGGGCTGAAGCTGGTACCCGGGCGTGGCAGGGGGGCTCAACAGCGCCCCCTTGGACACGGTCTGAAAACTTGGTCCATATATCAAACACGCTTGCATGAATTAATATGAAACTCGGTACACATATAGATCTCATCGGGCCGAACAACTTCCGCACTCTAAGTTATTAGCTCCGCCCAACAGGAAGTCGACTATTATGAGTTGTTTGAAAAACGCATGCTGTGGAATTTAATGTACTCATCCTAGAGAATTCATCCAATCGCCTCCAAACTCGGTCAGCATGAAGTCAAGACATTGAGGATGATAAATCCTGAATGGTTTGGCCGTGGCGAGGAAACAATGGCGAGAAAAGAGAAACACGAAGTAATATAACTTCTGCATACATTAACTGATCTTGATGAAACTTCAGCAGTGTGTTCGTGGTAAAAGGCCGATCAGATGGATGTAACTATTGTGAGTCAAAGTTATAGCGCCACCAACTGGCATATATATATATATATATATATATATATATATATATATATATATATATATATATATATATATATATATATATATATTAGGGGTGTAACGGTTCACAAAATTCACGGTTCGGTTCGATACGATACACTCGTCTCACGGTTCGGTTCGGTATGTTTTCCATACAGCAAAAATAAATAAATGCCAGAGAAATTTCCTTGAATTAATTTTTTTTATTATTGTTTTATTTATTAAAACTAACATCATAAAGTATGATTTTTTTTTTTTTTTTTGAGCAATAATGGAGCTATACTTGACTCTTCTTATGAGCATATAAAACAAAACAGCTCCTTGGACAAAATGAAATGTATTATAGTAGTAGGCTAGTTTAGTTCAGATTACATTTGAGGGCAGCAATTGTATTCATAATGTCAAAATAAAACCGACGTAATGTTACTTGAAAGCATTATAGCCCACTATTCCTGACAAACTTCCATACCTTGCAGTTAGTGTTAAGCAAATCCATTCCATGGTGAATGTTGCTGATCTGACACCGGCCAGTTCATTCATGGCACGATGTTTCTTCCTGGTTTCCACGTCAGCGCTGTTTGATCCGTTAACAGAGAAATGTCCATATTTCTCACTAGATCTCGCAGCGATGTTATTACTTCAGTGGCGAATTCAAAAAGCATTTGAAATTCAAATGCTTTCTTTATTGGTCTGGATCTCTTAGCGCTGTGTGGTAGTGTTGCTTGATCAGGCTCGCGCATAGGGCTCGCGAGTCCCGCTTCACAGGTCAAAACTGATAAACGGTCCACACAAACACATAGCTCAGTTTCGTTCCTTACATTGCGTTTGCCAGTTGATGTTGTGGTCGCGCCAGCCTCTATGAGCGCGCTTGCCACCCGCGACGCGCCTTCATTTGAAATAACAAAATTTTGGTCGGCAGAAAAAATGGTCCAGCGAACCGTTCGGTAGGCCTACGTAATGCGTACCGAAAACCGAACCGAAAGCCTCGTACCGAACGGTTCGATACGAATACGCGTATCGTTACACCCCTAATATATATATATATATATATATAAATATAGCTGCGAGCAGCGATGGAGGGCCCAAGCCGGTGACACTGCCACCCCGGTGGCTTTAGTGTAACTAAAGGCACCAGGGTGGCGGTGCCACCGGCTTGGGCCCGCAATCGCTGCTCGCAGCTATATTTTTGTTATTATTAGGGCCCAAGCCCTGAAAGGGCGAAGGCCCTATTGTTTTCGGTAGGATTATTATTAGGGCCCAAGCCCTGAAAGGGCGAAGGCCCTATTGTTTTCGGTAGGATTATTAGGGCCCAAGCCCTGAAAGGGCGAAGGCCCTATTGTTTTTGGTAGGATTATTTATTAGGGCCCAAGCCCTGAAAGGGCGAAGGCCCTATTGTTTTCGGTAGGATTATTTATTATTAGGGCCCGAGCACCGATGGTGTGAGGACCCTCTTGGAATTGCTCTGTTTATTATTATTATTATTATTCTTCTCCGCATTGAATTGCATTTTTGAGGGCCTAAACATGCGCGAAAACTCACGAAACTTTGCACACGCGTCAGAACTGGCGAAAATTTACATCTGATATAGGTTTCAGAATTGGACGGGGCAAAATGGCTCGATAGCGCCACCTATAAAAGTTCAACGGAGTGCGCCTCCTGCAACGTTCCACGTACGTGCACGAAATTCGGTACATACGTGTAATGACCTAATACCTACAAAAAAGTCTCTTGGAGCATAGCCCTAAACACAACAGGAAGTCAGCCATTTTGAACTTCCTCTCAGATTTTTGTGCAGTTTTTGCCATTTTCAGGCCTCGTACTTTAACGAACTCCTCCTACAGTTTTAATCTGATCATCTTCAAATTTGGTGAGTGTAATCTTAAGGCCTTTGCGACGTTAAATTGCGAAGATCTTGAGTTTTCGTCGAAGGGCGGGTCCTCGGCGGCCTTACAAATTTCGATGTTTCGCCATGAAACAGGAAGTTGCTGTAACTCAGGCATGGAATGTCCAATCTCCCCCAAACTTCACACGTTTGATAAGAGTTCTGTCCTGAACACATGGCCATGCTCATATTCAGTTATAGTCATAGCGCCACCTGCTGGCAACAGGAAGTGACATGTTTAACACTGTTATGGACTCCTAATAACATATAAAAAAGTGCCAGCAAGTGCGAAACATGCTAACAACATACTAGAAGCATGCTAAAACATGCTAGCAAACTCTTAGCTAAGTGCTAAAGCATGCTATTATTGCAATTAAATAGGAATTTGCTGTAACTCAGGCATGGAATGTCCAATCTGCCCCAAACTTCACACTTTTGATAAGCGTTCTGTCCTGAACACATCTACATGATAATATTCAGTTATAGTAATAGCGCCACCTACTGGCAACAGGAAGTGTCATGTTTAACACGTTGATGCCATTCTAGCAACATGTTAAAAATGCCATTGAGGTCTAAACATGCTAGAAACATGTTAAAACATGCTAGCAATACTTAGCTAAGTGCTAAAGCATGCTAATTCAATGAAACAGGATGTTGTTGTTACTCAAGAAGGCAATGTCCAATATGCGCCAAACTTCACACTTTTAATAAACGTTCTGTCCTGAACACATGACCATGCTCATATTCAGTTACAGTCATAGTGCCACCTGCTGGCAACAGGAAGTGACATGTTAAACACTGTTGTGGACATATAAAAACATATAAAAAAAGTGCCAGCAAGTGCTAAACATGCTAACAACATACTAGAAACATGCTAAAACATGCTAGCAAACACTTAGCTAAGTGCTAAAGCATGCTATTGCTGCAATTAAATAGGAATTTGCTGTAACACAGGCATGGAATGTCCAATCTGCCCCAAACTTCACACGTTTGATAAGAGTCATGGCCTGAACACATCTACATGAGAATATTCAGTTATAGTAATAGCGCCACCTGCTGTCAACAGGAAGTGACATGTTTAACACTGTTGTGGTCTCCTAATAACATATATAAAAGAGCCAGCAAGTGCTAAACAGGTTAGCAACATACTAGAAACATGCTAGCAAACACTTAGCTAAGTGATAAAGCATGCTATTACTGCAATTAAATAGGAATTTGCTGTAACTCAGGCATGGAACGTCCAATCTGCCCCAAACTTCACATGTTTGATAAGAATCATGGCCTGAACGCATGCCTATGCTCAAATTCAGTTATAGTAATAGCGCCACCTACTGGCAACAGGAAGTGACATGTTTAACACGTTGATGCCGTTCTAGCAACATGTTAAAAATGCCATTGAGTTCTAAACATGCTAGAAACATATTAAAACATGCTAGCAATACTTAGCTAAGTGCTAAAGCATGCTAATTCAATGAAACAGGACTTTGTTGTTACTCAAGAAGGCAATGTACAATCTACCCCAAACGTCACACGTTTGATAAGAGTTATCTCTTGAACACATGTCCATGCTCATATTTAGTTATAGTCATAGCGCCACCTGCTGGCAACAGGAAGTGACGTTTAACACTGTTCTTGACTCCTAATAACATATAAAAAAATGCCAGTAGGTGCTAAACATCCTACCAACATACTAGAGACATGCTAAAACATAATAGCAAACACTTAGCTAAGTGCTAAAGAATGATATTACTGCAATTAAATATGAATTTGCTGTAACTCAGGCATGGAATGTCCAATCTGCCCCAAACTTCACACTTTTGATAAGCGTTCTGTCCTGAACACATGACCATGCTTATATTCAGTTACAGTCATAGCGCCACCTGCTGGCAACAGGAAGTGACATGTTTAACACTGTTGTGGACTCCTAATAACATATAAAAAAGTGCCAGCAAGTGTTAAACATGCTAACAACATACTAGAAACATGCTAAAACATGCTAGCAAACTCTTAGCCAAGTGCTAAAGCATGCTATTATTGCAATTAAATAGGAATTTGCTGTAACTCAGGCATGGAATGTCCAATCTGCCCCAAACTTCACACTTTTGATAAGAGTCATGGCCTGAACACATCTACATGAGAATGTTCAGTTATAGTAATAGCGCCACCAACTGGCAACAGGAAGTGACATGTTTAACACGTTGATGCCGTTCTAGCAACATGTTAAAACATGCTAACAATGCTTAGCTAAGTTCTAAAGAATGCTAATTCAATGAAACATGACTTTGTTGTTACTCAAGAAGGCAATGTCCAATTTGCACCAAACTTCACATGTTTGATAAGAGTTCTGTCCTGAACACACATCCATGCTCATATTCAGTTATAGTCATAACGCCACCTACTGGCAACAGAAACTGACATGGTTAACACAGTAATGCAGTACTAACCACATAATTATTGTGTACTAAGCATGCTAGAAACAGACTGAACATGCTAGCAACACTTAGCTGAGTCATGAAGCATGCTATTATCACCATTATACAAAACATTTTGTAACTGACTTTGACATACTCTTACTATATATACCTCCTTAAATGTACATTTCCCAACCATGCTCTGCCTTCCTAAAGCCACCGAGTGTTGATGGCACGGGTGCGAGGGCCCTTTCATCGCTGCTTGCAGCTTTAATTAGGGCCCAAGCCCTGAAAGGGCGAAGGCCCTATTGTTTTCGGTAGGATTATTTATTATTATTATTATTATTCTTATTTTTCTGTCAACCTTTCGGGCACTTATGAGACCCTTAACGTGCTCGAAAACTCTTGAAACTTTGCACACGGGTCAGAACCCGTGGCCATCAGGGCTGGGCTGAAGCTGGTACCCGGGCGTGGCCGGGTGGCTCGACAGCGCCCCCTTGAACGGGGTCCGAAAACTTGGTCCATAAATCAGACACGCTTGCATGTAATAATATGAAACTCGGTACACATATAGATCTCATCGGGCCGAACAACTTTCGTACTTTTACTTTTTACGCCAGCCCAACAGGAAGTCGGCTATTATGGGTTGTTTTGAAACGCATGCTGTGGAATTTAATGTACTCCTCCAAGAGAATTCATCCAATCGCCTCCAAACTCGGTCAGCATGAAGTCAAGACATTGAGGATGCTAAATTGCGGACGGATTTTTGATATCTTGAACGGTTTGGCCGTGGCGAGGAAACGAATTTATGGCGAAAAAATGAAACAGGAAGTGTGTTATAACTTCTGCATACATTAACTGATCTTGATGAAACTTCAGCAGTGTGTTCGTTGTAAGAGGCCGATCGCACAGATGTGACTATTGTGAGTCAAAGTTATAGCGCCACCAACAGGCAGCAGGAAGTACATCACTATTAAAATGCTTTGAAATCAGTGTCTTATTTTTACCCGATTTGCTTCAAACTTTATGTGTACAATGTAGACACACGGCAGATGTAAACCTGTGAAAGGATTATTGATATCTTAGATACTGTTGCCGTGGCAACGCATCAAACTTTAATATTATTTTTTGATGCTTTTGAGACTCTTAACATACTTGAAATTGCATGAAACTCAACAGACACATCACATTTATTAGCCCGTAGACATGTGCAAAGTTTCAGAAACGGGCGTGGTGGAATGGCTCAGTAGCGCCACCTTTAGTCAAAAATGGGGGCTTAGTTTTTCCTAGAATCACAAAACTTGGTATGTGTATTGTTCTCATCAAGACGGACAACTTTCTAATTTACATGAACCATCTCCGACCAACAGGAAGAGAGATATTTTGGTTTGAATGTGGATTTTCTGAAGAATTTTCTCTCCCTCTCTCTGTGTCTGTGTGTGTGTGAGGGGAGGGGGGGATTGGACTATTGCTTTTATATTGTTAATCAAGGTTTCAGGGGCTTTTGGGGTCCTTAACGTGCTCAAAAACTCTTGAAACTTTGCACACAGGTCAGAACCCACGGCCATCAGGGCCGGGCTGAAGCTGGGACCCGGGCGTGGCTGGGGGGCTCAACAGCGCCCCCTTGAACGGGGTTCTAAAACTTGATCCATATATCAAACACGCTCGCATGAATTAATATGAAACTCGGTACACATATAGATCTCATCGGGCCGAACAACTTTACCCCGGTCAAGTTTTACGCCAGCCCAACAGGAAGTCGGCTATTATGGGTTGTTTGGAAAACGCTTGCTGTGGAATGTGAAATACTCCTCCTAGAAAATTCACCGTGTCCCCTTCAAACTCGGTGTGCATGTAGTCAAGACTTTGAGGATGCTAAATTGCGGACGGATTTTTGATATCTCGAACGGTTTGGCTGTGGCGAGGAATCGAATTTATGGCGAGAAAAGAGAAACACGGAAGTGGAATAACTTCTGCATACATTAACTGATCTTGATGAAACTTCAGCAGTGTGTTCGTGGTAAGAGGCCGATCAGATGGATGTAGCTATTGTGAGTCAAAGTTATAGCGCCACCAACTGGCAGCAGGAAGTGTGTCACTTTCAACATGCTTTTGACAAAAGTGGGGGGGTTAGTTTTAACTACAGTAAAGAAAAAACAGTTTGTATATTGTTCTCATCAAGCCGGACAACTTTCTAATTTACATTCAATAGCTCTGGCCATCAGGAAGTCAGATATTTTGGTCTGAATGTGAATTTTTTTGCAAAATCAGCCTCTGAATTTTTAGCCACTCCTCTTAAACTATTTATTTTATTCGTACCAAACTTTTTCAACATGATGAAACTACATTAAATATGCTAAATTGTGAATGGATAATAAATATCTCAAACGGTTTTGCTATGGCGAGGGATTAAAGTAATGTCCAAAAAGGAAACACTAAAAATCTTCTAAAAATGTAATTATATACCATTTATTTCTATATAAAAGAATACAAATATCACAACTAAACCCATTTTATTCTGTTTTTGCAATTCAAGAAGAATGAAAAAGTTAAAACAGGCTATTTAGTGCTATTTGGTTCAACAAAAAAGCAAACATAGGGCTATACTGCCCTCTTGTGTCCAAAAGGACATCAAAATAGTATATAAAACTTTTTACCAGGTAGGCCAATATTGTATTTAAATGTACATTTATTAGGTATGTGTCTGAGGATATTTTCCCACCGGTTAATCGACGTGTGACACGAGTGGGTGCTTTTAAATCGCTAATATAATAGTGAAAGAAAAATAATGATAATGTTGCACACACAAATCACACACATGTGGGAAAGAATAAACAACACTAAACCGCCATTAGGTGTCGCCAGGCATCCATCTTAATAAGCGAGTCATTGATTCATTCGTTCAAACGATTCGTTCGAATGAGTCGATCATGATTAAGACAGATGTTTATGGATTGATCATTCAATCTTTGAGTCAACCGATTCGTTAAAAATGCTGAATCGTTCAGTTATGAGAAAACACGTGATAAGTGATGGTTCTGCCGTGATCTTTGTTTAACTATTTTCGCTGCTGAAACAGAACAAAAACAGTCAACATTGCATCTAAAATGTAAGTGACTTAATTGTAACTGTTTATTAACCTGCTGTATGAAATCTAGGGGTGGGAGAAAAAAATTATTCTTAGATGCATCGCGATGCGGACGTGGACGATTCTGAATCGATTCACAAATGTCAAAAAATCGATTCTCTAAAAAAAAATTTTCTAATAACGTAATATTGACGGAAGGCAAAAGGCGGAACTCTAAGCGGACGTGCGTGCAGTCTGTGGCGCGCACATAACAGAGAAGTTTCTTCTGCTCACCAAGGCTGCATTTATTTGATTAAAAATACAAACAAAAACAGTAATATTGTAAAATATTATTCCAATTTAAAACAGCTGCTTTCTATTTTAATATATTTTAAACTGTTATTTATTCCTGTGATCAAAGCTGAGTTTTCAGCATCATTACTCCAGTCGTCACTGTCACATGATCCTTCAGAAATTATTCTAATATGATGATTGATACTCAAGAAACATTCATTATTATTTTAAATGTCGAAAACAGTTGTGTACAGTCTTTGATGAATAGAAAGTTCAAAAGAACAGCATTTATCTGAAATCTAAAGCTTTTGTAACATTAAACACTACCGCTCAAAAGTTTTGGGTTAGTAATAATTAAAATTTTATTTTTTGGGGAAATAAATAAAATAAATCAGTACTTTTATTTATGAAGGATGAGTTAAACTGATCAACAGTTACAGTAAAGACATTTATAATGTTAAAAATATATATATTTGAAATATATGCTGTTCTTTTGAACTTTACATTCATCAAAGCATTTTGAAAAAAAAAATCTGTACACAACTGTTTTCAACATTGAAAATAATAATGAATATTTATTGAGCATCAATCATCATATTAGTATGATTTCTGAAGGATCATGTGACACTGAAGACGGGAGTAATGATGCTGAAAACTCAACTTTGATCACAGAAATGAATTACTATGTAAAATATTTAAAAATTGAAAACAGCTGTTTTAAATTGGAATAATATTTCACAATATTACTGTTTTTGTTTGTATTTTTAATCAATAAATGCAGCCTTGGTGAGCAGAAGAGACTTCTCCTAAAAACATAAAAAATCTTACTGACCCCAAACTTTTGAACAATAATATATATATATATATATATATATATATATATATATATATATACATATATATGTATGTGTGTGTATGTATGTATGTATATATATATATATATAAATATAGCTGCGAGCAGCGATGGAGGGCCAAAGCCGGCGGTACCGCCACCCCGGTGCCTTTAGGTAACTAAAGGCACCGGGGTTGCGGTGCCACCGGCTTGGGCCCGTAATCGCTGCTCGCAGCTATATTTATTATTATTATTATTCTTCTCCGCATTTAATTGCATTTTTGAGGGCCTAAACATGCTCGAAAACTCACGAAACTTTGCACACGCGTCAGAACTAGCGAAAATTTACATCTGATATAGGTTTCAGAATTGGACGGGGCAAAATGGCTCGATAGCGCCACCTATAAAAGTTCAACGGAGTGCGCCTCCCGCAACGTTCCACGTACGTGCACGAAATTCGGTACATACATGTAATGACCTAATACCTACAAAAAAGTCTCTTGGAGCATAGCCCTAAACCCAACAGGAAGTCAGCCATTTTGAACTTCCTCCCAGATTTTTGTGCAGTTTTTGACATTTTCAGGCCTCGTACTTTAACGAACTCCTCCTACAGTTTTAATCTGATCATCTTCAAATTTGGTGAGTGTAATCTTAAGGCCTTTGTGACGTTAAATTGCGAAGATCTTGAGTTTTCGTCGAAGGGCGGGTCCTCGGCGGCCTGACAAATTTTGATGTTTCGCCATGAAACAGGAAGTTGCTGTAACTCAGGCATGGAATGTCCAATCTGCCCCAAACTTCACACATTTGATTAGAGTTCTGTCCTGAACACATGACCATGCTCATATTCAGTTATAGTCATAGCGCCACCTGCTGGCAACAGGAAGTGACATGTTTAACACTGTTATGGACTCCTAATAACATATAAAAAAGTGCCAGCAAGTGCTAAACATGCTAACAACATACTAGAAGCATGCTAAAACATGCTAGCAAACTCTTAGCTAAGTGCTAAAGCATGCTATTATTGCAATTAAATAGGAATTTGCTGTAACTCAGGCATGGAATGTCCAATCTGCCCCAAACTTCACACTTTTGATAAGCGTTCTGTCCTGAACATATCTACATGAGAATATTCAGTTATAGTAATAGCGCCACCTACTGGTAACAGGAAATGTCATGTTTAACACGTTGATGCCATTCTAGCAACATGTTAAAAATGCCATTGACTTCTAAACATGCTAGAAACATGTTAAAACATACTAGCAATACTTAGCTAAGTGCTAAAGCATGCTAATTCAATGAAACAGGACTTTGTTGTTACTCAAGAAGGCAATGTACAATCTACCCCAAACGTCACACGTTTGATAAGAGTTATCTCTTGAACACATGTCCATGCTCATATTTAGTTATAGTCATAGCGCCACCTGCTGGCAACAGGAAGTGACGTTTAACACTGTTCTTGACTCCTAATAACATATAAAAAAATGCCAGTAGGTGCTAAACATCCTACCAACATACTATAGACATGCTAAAACATACTAGTAAACACTTAGCTAAGTGCTAAAGAATGATATTACTGCAATTAAATATGAATTTGCTGTAACTCAGGCATGGAATGTCCAATCTGCCCCAAACTTCACACTTTTGATAAGCGTTCTGTCCTGAATACATGACCATGCTTATATTCAGTTACAGTCATAGCGCCACCTGCTGGCAACAGGAAGTGACATGTTTAACACTGTTATGGACTCCTAATAACATATAAAAAAGTGCCAGCAAGTGTTAAACATGCTAACAACATACTAGAAACATGCTAAAACATGCTAGCAAACTCCTAGCCAAGTGCTAAAGCATGCTATTATTGCAATTAAATAGGAATTTGCTGTAACTCAGGCATGGAATGTCCAATCTGCCCCAAACTTCACACTTTTGATAAGAGTCATGGCCTGAACACATCTACATGAGAATGTTCAATTATAGTAATAGCGCCACCAACTGGCAACAGGAAGTGACATGTTTAACACGTTGATGCCGTTCTAGCAACATGTTAAAAATGCCATTGAGTTCTAAACATGCTAGAAACATGTTAAAACATGCTAACAATGCTTAGCTAAGTGCTAAAGCATGCTAATTCAATGAAACATGACTTTGTTGTTACTCAAGAAGGCAATGTCCAATTTGCACCAAACTTCACACGTTTGATAAGAGTTCTGTCCTGAACACACATCCAAGCTCATATTCAGTTATAGTCATAACGCCACCTACTGGCAACAGAAACTGACATGGTTAACACAGTAATGCAGTACTAACCACATAATTATTGTGTACTAAGCATGCTAGAAACACACTAAACATGCTAGCAACACTTAGCTGAGTCATGAAGCATGCTATTATCACCATTATACAAAACATTTTGTAACTGACTTTGACATACTCTTACTATATATACCTCCTTAAATGTACATTTCCCAACCATGCTCTGTCTTCCTAAAGCCACCGAGTGTTGATGGCACGGGTGCGAGGGCCCTTTCATCGCTGCTTGCAGCTTTAATTAGGGCCCGAGCACCGATGGTGTGAGGACCCTCTTGGAATTGCTCTGTTTATTATTATTATTATTATTCTTCTCCGCATTGAATTGCATTTTTGAGGGCCTAAACATGCGCGAAAACTCACGAAACTTTGCGAAACTTACGCGTGTCAGAACTGGCGAAAATTTACATCTGATATAGGTTTCAGAATTGGACGGGGCAAAATGGCTCGATAGCGCCACCTATAAAAGTTCAACGGAGTGCGCCTCCTGCAACGTTCCACGTACGTGCACGAAATTCGGTACATACGTGTAATGACCTAATACCTACAAAAAAGTCTCTTGGAGCATAGCCCTAAACACAACAGGAAGTCAGCCATTTTGAACTTCCTCTCAGATTTTTGTGCAGTTTTTGCCATTTTCAGGCCTCGTACTTTAACGAACTCCTCCTACAGTTTTAATCTGATCATCTTCAAATTTGGTGAGTGTAATCTTAAGGCCTTTGCGACGTTAAATTGCGAAGATCTTGAGTTTTCGTCGAAGGGCGGGTCCTCGGCGGCCTTACAAATTTCGATGTTTCGCCATGAAACAGGAAGTTGCTGTAACTCAGGCATGGAATGTCCAATCTCCCCCAAACTTCACACGTTTGATAAGAGTTCTGTCCTGAACACATGGCCATGCTCATATTCAGTTATAGTCATAGCGCCACCTGCTGGCAACAGGAAGTGACATGTTTAACACTGTTATGGACTCCTAATAACATATAAAAAAGTGCCAGCAAGTGCGAAACATGCTAACAACATACTAGAAGCATGCTAAAACATGCTAGCAAACTCTTAGCTAAGTGCTAAAGCATGCTATTATTGCAATTAAATAGGAATTTGCTGTAACTCAGGCATGGAATGTCCAATCTGCCCCAAACTTCACACTTTTGATAAGCGTTCTGTCCTGAACACATCTACATGATAATATTCAGTTATAGTAATAGCGCCACCTACTGGCAACAGGAAGTGTCATGTTTAACACGTTGATGCCATTCTAGCAACATGTTAAAAATGCCATTGAGGTCTAAACATGCTAGAAACATGTTAAAACATGCTAGCAATACTTAGCTAAGTGCTAAAGCATGCTAATTCAATGAAACAGGATGTTGTTGTTACTCAAGAAGGCAATGTCCAATATGCGCCAAACTTCACACTTTTAATAAACGTTCTGTCCTGAACACATGACCATGCTCATATTCAGTTACAGTCATAGTGCCACCTGCTGGCAACAGGAAGTGACATGTTAAACACTGTTGTGGACATATAAAAACATATAAAAAAAGTGCCAGCAAGTGCTAAACATGCTAACAACATACTAGAAACATGCTAAAACATGCTAGCAAACACTTAGCTAAGTGCTAAAGCATGCTATTGCTGCAATTAAATAGGAATTTGCTGTAACACAGGCATGGAATGTCCAATCTGCCCCAAACTTCACACGTTTGATAAGAGTCATGGCCTGAACACATCTACATGAGAATATTCAGTTATAGTAATAGCGCCACCTGCTGTCAACAGGAAGTGACATGTTTAACACTGTTGTGGTCTCCTAATAACATATATAAAAGAGCCAGCAAGTGCTAAACAGGTTAGCAACATACTAGAAACATGCTAGCAAACACTTAGCTAAGTGATAAAGCATGCTATTACTGCAATTAAATAGGAATTTGCTGTAACTCAGGCATGGAACGTCCAATCTGCCCCAAACTTCACATGTTTGATAAGAATCATGGCCTGAACGCATGCCTATGCTCAAATTCAGTTATAGTAATAGCGCCACCTACTGGCAACAGGAAGTGACATGTTTAACACGTT
The DNA here is from genome assembly GCF_949319135.1 of Squalius cephalus. Lineage (NCBI taxonomy): Eukaryota > Metazoa > Chordata > Actinopteri > Cypriniformes > Leuciscidae > Squalius > Squalius cephalus. The sequence goes on along the minus strand of NC_137123.1, from coordinate 44,498,373 downwards.
GATGCCGTTCTAGCAACATGTTAAAAATGCCATTGAGTTCTAAACATGCTAGAAACATATTAAAACATGCTAGCAATACTTAGCTAAGTGCTAAAGCATGCTAATTCAATGAAACAGGACTTTGTTGTTACTCAAGAAGGCAATGTACAATCTACCCCAAACGTCACACGTTTGATAAGAGTTATCTCTTGAACACATGTCCATGCTCATATTTAGTTATAGTCATAGCGCCACCTGCTGGCAACAGGAAGTGACGTTTAACACTGTTCTTGACTCCTAATAACATATAAAAAAATGCCAGTAGGTGCTAAACATCCTACCAACATACTAGAGACATGCTAAAACATAATAGCAAACACTTAGCTAAGTGCTAAAGAATGATATTACTGCAATTAAATATGAATTTGCTGTAACTCAGGCATGGAATGTCCAATCTGCCCCAAACTTCACACTTTTGATAAGCGTTCTGTCCTGAACACATGACCATGCTTATATTCAGTTACAGTCATAGCGCCACCTGCTGGCAACAGGAAGTGACATGTTTAACACTGTTGTGGACTCCTAATAACATATAAAAAAGTGCCAGCAAGTGTTAAACATGCTAACAACATACTAGAAACATGCTAAAACATGCTAGCAAACTCTTAGCCAAGTGCTAAAGCATGCTATTATTGCAATTAAATAGGAATTTGCTGTAACTCAGGCATGGAATGTCCAATCTGCCCCAAACTTCACACTTTTGATAAGAGTCATGGCCTGAACACATCTACATGAGAATGTTCAGTTATAGTAATAGCGCCACCAACTGGCAACAGGAAGTGACATGTTTAACACGTTGATGCCGTTCTAGCAACATGTTAAAACATGCTAACAATGCTTAGCTAAGTTCTAAAGAATGCTAATTCAATGAAACATGACTTTGTTGTTACTCAAGAAGGCAATGTCCAATTTGCACCAAACTTCACATGTTTGATAAGAGTTCTGTCCTGAACACACATCCATGCTCATATTCAGTTATAGTCATAACGCCACCTACTGGCAACAGAAACTGACATGGTTAACACAGTAATGCAGTACTAACCACATAATTATTGTGTACTAAGCATGCTAGAAACAGACTGAACATGCTAGCAACACTTAGCTGAGTCATGAAGCATGCTATTATCACCATTATACAAAACATTTTGTAACTGACTTTGACATACTCTTACTATATATACCTCCTTAAATGTACATTTCCCAACCATGCTCTGCCTTCCTAAAGCCACCGAGTGTTGATGGCACGGGTGCGAGGGCCCGTAATCGCTGCTTGCAGCTTTAATTATTATTATTATTCTTATTTTT
>NC_137123.1:44374529-44492029 GCF_949319135.1 Squalius cephalus | reverse complement strand
CATTGAGGATGCTAAATTGCGGACGGATTTTTGATATCTCAAACGGTTTGGCCGTGGCGAGGACACGAATTTATGGCGAGAAAAGAGAAACACGAAGTGTTATAACTTCTGCACACATTAACTGATCTTGATGAAACTTCAGCAGTGTGTTCGTGGTAAGAGGCCGATCAGATGGATGTGACTATTGTGAGTCAAAGTTATAGCGCCACCAACTGGCAGCAGGAAGTGTGTCACTTTCAAAATGTTTTTGACAAAAGTGGGGGGGTTAGTTTTACCCACAATTACAAAAATCAGTACGTATATTGGTCTCATCGAGCCGGACAACTTTCTAATTGACAGTTATTAGCTACGACCAACAGGGTGTCAGATATTTTGGTCTGAATATGGATTTTTTGTTAAATCAGCCTCTGAGTTTTTAGTTACTCCTCCTAAAAGGTTTATTTTATTCCCACCAAACTTTTTCAACATGATAAAAATATATTAATGATGCTAAATTGTAAACGGATATTGAATATCTCAAACGGTTTTGCTATGGCGAGGGATTAAATTAATGTCAAAAAGGAAGCAGGAAACATCTCATAACTTCTAAAAATGTAATTATACACCATGTATTTTTATATAAAAATATTAGAACTAAACCTATTTTATTCTGTTTTTGCAATTCAAGAAGTATGAAAAAGTTAAAAACAGGCTATTTAGTGCTATTTGGTTCAACAAAAAAGCAAACATAGGGCTATACTGCCCTCTTGTGTCCAAAAGGATATCAAAATACTATATAAAACGTTTTACTAGGTAGGCCTATTGTATTTAAATATAAATTTATTAGGTATATGACTGTGAGGATATTTTCCCATCGGTTAATCGACGTGTGACACGAGCGGGTGCTTTTAAATCGCTAACTATAGTATACTATATACTAGTAAAATACAGACGTCCGCACAGACATTGATAATGGTGCGGAGTAGAGCGAGCATTTTCAATGTATTCCTATGGATGTAGGAATTAACTAAAACATTTTATTTATGTTTTTGTGTCCACTGTTCAACCGCAACCGCGTCACACACACACACACATTCCAGAATTGCAATCTTGACATCGCAGCCTGTTCATTATAGCCCTAATACAATATAATAATAAAAATAGTCAACCTAACATAAACAAATTACACTGCTCTGTTTAAATAGTCAGTAGTACAATTTGTACCATTCACAGAAAGCAGAGCTCCACTGTGATGTTTCCAAGCACATTTTTGTGCGTGTGAAGAGGATGATTTTTTCCATCGATATTGGAACACGAGTGAAGTACAAAGCCTATAATAAAGAATAGTTTAGCATCCAAATACATCGCAAATATTGAAACATTTTGATTCTAATGAGAGGGTTACGTGAGACCAACACTGCTTACTTTCGTTTTTATTTTTACATTAAATTTAAAGGATTTGTTGTGGAATATTTTGAGTGTATCATAAAATCAGAATAAGGTAAGACAAGTAATATTTTCTGTCTTATATATATATATACACGTGTATATATATATATATATATATATATATATATATATATATATGTATGTATATGTATATGTATGTGTGTGTGTGTATATATATGTATATATATATATATATATATATATATATATATAGATAGATAGATAGATAGATAGATAGATAGATATTTATATACATATATATATATATATAAATATAGCTGCGAGCAGCGATGGAGGGCCAAAGCCGGCGGCACCGCCATCCCCGGTGCCTTTAGGTAACTAAAGGCTCCGGGGTTGCGGTGCCACCGGCTTGGGCCCGTAATCGCTGCTCGCAGCTATATTTTATTATTATTATTATTATTATTATTATTTTTCTGTCAACCTTTCGGGCACTTTTGAGACCCTTAACATGCTCGAAAACTCTTGAAACTTTGCACACGGGTCAGAACCCGCGGCCATCAGGGCCGGGCTGAAGCTGGTACCCGGGCGTGGCAGGGGGCCTCGACAGCGCCCCCTTGAACGGGGTCCGAAAACTTGGTCCATAAATCAGACACGCTTGCATGTAATAATATGAAACTCGGTACACATATAGATCTCATCGGGCCGAACAACTTTCGTACTTTTACTTTTTACGCCAGCCCAACAGGAAGTCAGCTATTATGGGTTGTTTTGAAACGCATGCTGTGGAATTTAATGTACTCCTCCTAGAGAATTCATCCAATCGCCTCCAAACTCGGTCAGCATGAAGTCAAGACATTGAGGATGCTAAATTGCGGACGGATTTTTGATATCTCGAACGGTTTGGCCGTGGCAAGGAAACGAATTTATGGCGAATAAGGGACACAGGAAGTGTGTTATAACTTCAGCATACATTATCTGATCTTGATGAAACTTCAGCAGTGTGTCTGTTGTAAGAGGCCGAACACAAGGATGTGACTATTGTGAGTCAAAGTTATAGCGCCACCAACTGGCAGCAGGAAGTGTGTCACTTTCAAAATGCTTTGAAATCACTCTCTTATTTTTACCTGATTTGCTTCAAACTTTATGTGTATGATGTAGACACACGGCAGATGTAGACCTGTGAAAGGATTATTGATATCTTAGATACTGTTGCCATGGCAACGCATCAAACTTTAATATTCTTTTTTGATGCTTTTGAGACTCTTAACATACTTGAAATTGCATGAAACTCGACAGACACATCACACTTATTATCCAGTAGACATGGGCAAAGTTTCAGAAACGGGCGTGGTGAGGGGCTCAGTAGCGCCACCTTTAGTCAAAAATGGGGGCTTAGTTTTACCTAGAATCACAAAACTTGGTATGTATATTGTTCTTATCGAGCCGGACAACTTTCTAATTTACACTTATTAGCTCAAAGCAACAGAAAGTCAGATATTTTGGTTTGAATGTGATTTTTTGGAGAAATTTCTCTCTCTCTCTGTCTCTGAGTGTGTGAGGGGTGGGGGTGATTTGTCAGTTGAGTGAGATTTACTTTTTCATTTGTTTTTCAAGGTTTCTGGGGCTTTTGGGTCCCTAAACGTGCTCGAAAACTCTTGAAACTTTGCACACAGGTCAGAACCCGCGGCCATCAGGGCGGGGCTGAATCTGGTAGCCGGGCGTGGCAGGGGGGCTCAACAGCGCCCCCTTGAACGGGGTTCTAAAACTTGGTCCATATATCAAACACGCTTGCATGAATTAATTTGAAACTCGGTACACATATAGATCTCATCGGGCCGAACAACTTTCGTGCTCTAAGTTTTACGCCAGCCCAACAGGAAGTCGGCTATTTAGGGTTGTTTGGAAACGCTTGCTGTGGAATTTAATGTACTCCTCCTAGGAAATACATCGATTCGCCTCCAAACTCGGTCAGCGTGAAGTCAAGACATTGATGATGCTAAATTGCGGACGGATTTTTGATATCTCGAACGGTTTGGCTGTGGCGAGGAAACGAATTAATGGCGAGAAAAGAGAAAAACGAAGTGTTATAACTAATGCATACATTAACTGATCTTGATGAAACTTCAGCAGTTTGTTCATGGTAAGAGGCCGATCAGATGGATGTAACTATTGTGTGTCAAAGTTATAGCGCCACCAACTGGCAGCAGGAAATGTGTCACTTTCAAAATGCTTTTGACAAAAGTTGGGGGGGTTGTTTTACCTACAGTAGCACAACTCAGTACGTATGTTGATCTCATCGACCCGGACAACTTTCTAATTTAAAGTCATTAGCTCCGACCATCAGGAAGTCAGATATTTTGGTTTGAATGTGGATTTTTTTGCAAAATCAGCCTCCAAAAGGCACTAAAAGCCTCAAATCTTCTAAAAATGTAATTTTATACCATTTATTTCTATATAAAAGTATACAAATATCACAACTAAACCCATTTTATTCTGTTTTTAAAAAGAATTTTATTCTAATTTTATTCTAAATTTTAAAACAGTAAAGTAAAAAAAAAATTCAAGTCATACATAGGGCTATACTGCCCTCTTGTGTCCAAAAGGACATCAAAATAATATGTAAAACTTTTTACCAGCTAGGCCAATAATGTATTTAAATATACATTTATTAGGTATGTGTCTGAGGATATTTTCCCACCGGTTAATCGGCGTGTGTGACACGAGCGGGTGCTTTTGTATCGCTAATATAAAAGTGAAAGAAAAATACGGACGTCCGCACGGACATTTATAATGGTGCACACACAAATCACACACACGTTGGAAAGAATTATGCTTTTAAACAACACTAAACCGCCATTAGATGTCGCCAAGTGACCGTCTTAATGAGCGAGTCATTGATTCATTCGTTCAAATGATTCGTAATCCATAACATACAGATCCATAAACATGGATCCATAAACATCCAATCCATAAACATAAACAGATGTTTATGGATTGATCATTCAATCTTTGAGTCAACCAATTCGTTCAAAATGCTGAATCATTCAGTTATGAGAAAACACGTTCCTGTGAGATGCGTTCTTCTGTGATCTTTGTTTAACTATTTCCGCTGCTGAAACAGAACAAAAACAGTCAATATTGCATCTAAAATGTAAATGACTTCATTTTAACTGTTAATAACCTGTTGTATGAAATCAATGTCACAGTTTCAATAGTGATTGTATTCAGGAAAAGTTAGGTATGGAGAGCGAGCGATTTCAACGAAATCAGAACTAAACCCATTTTATTCTTTTATTATTATTATTATTCAATTTAAGAATTATGTTTGAGTTTAAAAAAAGCCAGAATGTTTTAGTCCAAAAAATAAATAAATCATGCCATGGATTGCTTGAAATTAATTTTTTTTATTATATTTATTTTTTCGTTTTGGCTTTGTTTATAGTTTATTTTTTATTTTTTATTCTTGTTCCGTTCTGAATATCATTACATTTAAAGGATTTGTTGTGGAATATTTTGAGTGTATCATAAAATCAGAATAATTCTCTCGATTTAGTGATCCCCTACTTATTATTTTATTTTATTTTTTTCTTTGTTCTAATTAGGTCAGGCAAGTAAAATTATCTGTGTCTTGTCCCTTAAATTTATTTATATATATATATATATATATATATATATATATATATATATATATATATATATATATGTATGTGTGTGTGTGTATATATATATATATATATAAATACATGCTATTACTGCAATTAAATAGGAATTTGCTGTAACTCAGGCATGGAATGTCCAATCTTCCCCAAACTTCACACGTTTGATAAGAATCATGGCCTGAACACATGTCTATGCTCAAATTCAGTTATAGTAATAGCGCCACCTACTGGCAACAGGAAGTGACATGTTTAACACGTTGATGCCGTTCTAGCAACATGTTAAAAATGCCATTGAGTTCTAAACATGCTAGAAACATATTTAAACATGCTAGCAATACTTAGCTAAGTGCTAAAGCATGCTAATTCAATGAAACAGGACTTTGTTGTTACTCAAGAAGGCAATGTACAATCTACCCCAAACTTCACACGTTTGATAAGAGTTATCTCTTGAACACATGTCCATGCTCATATTTAGTTATAGTCATAGCGCCACCTGCTGGCAACAGGAAGTGACGTTTAACACTGTTCTTGACTCCTAATAACATTAAAAAAAATTCCAGTAGGTGCTAAACATCCTACCAACATACTAGAGACATGCTAAAACATACTAGCAAACACTTAGCTAAGTGCTAAAGAATGATATTACTGCAATTAAATATGAATTTGCTGTAACTCAGGCATGGAATGTCCAATCTGCCCCAAACTTCACACTTTTGATAAGCGTTCTGTCTTGAACACATGACCATGGTTATATTCAGTTACAGTCATAGCGCCACCTGCTGGCAACAGGAAGTGACATGTTTAACACTGTTATGGACTCCTAATAACATATAAAAAAGTGCCAGCAAGTGTTAAACATGCTAACAACATACTAGAAACATGCTAAAACATGCTAGCAAACTCTTAGCTAAGTGCTAAAGCATGCTATCATTGCAATTAAATAGGAATTTGCTGTAACTCAGGCATGGAATGTCCAATCTGCCCCAAACTTCACACTTTTGATAAGAGTCATGGCCTGAACACATCTACATGAGAATGTTAAGTTATAGTAATAGCGCCACCTACTGGCAACAGGAAGTGACATGTTTAACACGTTGATGCCGTTCTAGCCGTTCAATGGTTAAAAATGCCATTGAGTTCTAAACATGCTAGAAACATGTTAAAACATGCTAACAATGCTTAGCTAAGTGCTAAAGAATGCTAATTCAATGAAACATGACTTTGTTGTTACTCAAGAAGGCAATTTCCAATTTGCACCAAACTTCACACGTTTGATAAGAGTTCTGTCCTGAACACACATCCATGCTCATATTCAGTTATAGTCATAACGCCACCTACTGGCAACAGAAACGGACATGGTTAACACAGTAATGAAGTACTAACCACATAATTATTGTGTACTAAGCATGCTAGAAACAGACTAAACATGCTAGCAACACTTAGCTGAGTCATGAAGCATGCTATTATCACCATTATACAAAACATTTTGTAACTGACTTTGACATACTCTTACTATATATACCTCCTTAAATGTACATTTCCCAACCATGCTCTGTCTTCCTAAAGCCACCGAGTGTTGATGGCACGGGTGCGAGGGCCCTTTCATCGCTGCTTGCAGCTTTAATTGAACAAATATCCCTCGTATAACTAGTAATATAATCATTTTTTATTATGATTATAACATTTATTTAAATGTCTTCTAAATGTCAGAGCCGATAGCCTCGTAGGCAGTACTTCAAGATGTAGTTTGGTTGTGCTTCAGGCGACCCGAGTTCGAATCAAGGCTCTGGGACCTTTCTCAACCCCGCAAAATAATTATTTAAATATCTTCTAATTAAAACAATAATGCTATTGCTTATATCGAAAATACTGATGGTATTAGTATAGTCTACCCATGGCAAATTAACGAATCGTTCAGGTCTTACTATGTATAGTTCGGAATGTTTACAAGGCTCTGAAGTACAAAAAAACTTCAATGTGCATGGTAAATCCAAATCAATAAGTTTGCAAGAAGTAGTAGATGCTATTGAACTGATGAGAGGACCAGACAGCATCCCCATAGACATATCTAAAATAGATCTTATTAGTTTATCTTTAAAGGGGTCATATAATGGTACATGCACTTTTACAAGTTGATTGTACTGGAATGTGTGTTGGCAGTGCCTGTACACAACAATCACAAAAGGATAAAAATCCATCCAGTGGTTTTTTTTTAATCTCCTTATATGTTTGACACTCTCTGAAATTAAGCCGTTCGACCGTGTGACGTCACACGGTCGGACGCCCCTCCCACGATTGTGATTGACAGCTGCAGCGTTTCAACACAGACCCGCCCTCGCTCATGAGCGAGCTGTCAATCATAGTTCGCGCGTCATTGTTGATACCCTCACTGGAGCGCTGTCTATGAGCATAATGGCGTCTGCGATTGTTCTTTGGTGTAATAAGGAACAAAGCAGTCATTTGGATGTTCCTAAATCCGAGCTGTTGAAGATGCAGTGGCTGAGTTTTGTTTTTGAAGGGATATGCCCAAAGGATTGACGCGGGGATTCCCTCACAGGGATTCCCCACGATCGTCTGCGCTTTCCTGTTTGCGTGAATCATTTCAAACCAGACAGCTTTACAAACGAGAAAAAACGGATCGGTACCAACGTGTTCCTGCTGAACCTCCAGAAGTGAGTGTGATGTTTTATTAACCTTTATATTAATATTTATATTAATCTTTGCAAATTTGCAAACCTTGCTGCACGCTTCATGATGAATGCATCTAAGGTTTACACTCCGGGTACATTACGGCATGTTTTCTATGTACGACGTTCTCAATATAATTCATAATCCCACGTTTATAATGAACAACACGTGGTTATTGTGTTAGAAACGGTGTACGCACAGAACAGAGGGGCGGGGTGAGCAAAGCTCATTATCATTTAAAGACACATGCACTGAAACGGCGTGCTGAAAACAGCTGTTTTTGACCAGGTGAAATTAGTGTTTTCTTACAATACTAATGAGAATTTTTAATTAAAGTATATTACAAACTTTTAATTTAGACCCTAAAGAATCATATTAGCTTGTACAAAAATGGCATTATATGACCCCTTTAAAAAAAAAATGTATACATGTTATTGGAAGCCTTTGAAAAGAATGTGCTGCCTGTCTCTGTGAGCGAGGCTTTAATTACTTTGTTGACTAAACCAGGGAAGCCTTAGCCTGACTACGTCAGACTTCGTACTTCCGCTCAATTTCATTTCGCTTCTGTACTCAGTCTGAGACAGCTTCAGAGCTTTCTGTTTGCCACCGGTCTGGAAACAGCCGGGCCAATCAACGAACAGAGGGCGGGCTGAGAGCCGTGACGTACACGCTGATTGTACCGTGGATGCGTAGATTTACTTAACTTAACCTGCAAAAGTCGTTCACAGCCATGTTCACTCCGGTATTTCGCTCGATGGTTTTGTTTTCGCATCATACATGTGTTTACAGTGAAAGTTAAATGCGGCCGAGCATGCGCATAACACACGCCATAACCAAACGTTATGTGATTGGCTTACGGGTAACCAATGATTTTAAACTTCAGACAAGCGCCCCCTAGCAAGAGAGAAAACACTTCTCTGTTATGCCATTCCAGACTCTGTCTACGAAGCAAAGTGAAGTAGCAGAGTCTGGTATTACCAGGCTAGGGAAGCCTAATAATAAATGGAAAATATTATGCGCCCTATGAGTTCAGTAATTTTCCTAAGTTCGGATACGAAAATCCTGTGTAAAATTTTGGCAAGAAGATTTAGAAAATGTATTACCATACTTAGTAGGGAATGGCCAAAATGGGTTTATGTTGAACAGACAAAGACAGGGCTGCCAACTCTCACGCATTGAGCGTGAGACTCACGCAATTGACACTTTTCACACGCTCTCACGCCACACATCCATTTTCTCACGCACAGAAAAATTGCGGAGCAAAGAGGTACTTTTAATATTAAACTAATTCTCAGCTCTAAGATTCCGTCAATTTTTATTACGAAATTCAGACAAAAATACGTTTGGCGCTTGTAAATCTGACGTGACAGATCGCTGAGCGCCTCAGTTCAAGTGCACGTGAACCGATCATCTGTAACTTTTTTATTTAAAGATGCAGTACAACTTACCGAAAGTATACATAATATCGACCAATTAGTGTTTTTCAATAACAGCAGGAGAACAATTATTTCACATAACTTTACATTTACCTCAGGAAAGCCATTTAATGACCATACCATGTTAATTGAATAGAAAAAATAGAGATGGGATTTTGCTGAACACTATATTACATAGGCCCTATTTATTATATGTTTACTTATGTCATTAAATCATTTTTATTATAAGAAAAACTGCATTATATTTATTTTAATTTGTTATTTTTAACCTTTAATAATACCAGCAGATTGGGCCCTTTATGTTTACAGCATTAGGTGAGATTATTTTTTTAAATAAAATTTAAAATAAACATGTATCCAAATTAGTCAATGTTGAATCAAAATTGGAATCAAATCATTTAGTATCATTTAGTAAATCATAAATTTAGTTACCAAATGTTTTGACAATAGCCCCCCCCCCCCCCCCCCCAAAAAAAAAAAAATCTCACTCCAAGCTAAACTCAAAAGTTGGCAGCCCTGCAAAGATGCCATAACGTTAGAAGGGTACTGAATATTTTGCATGACCAGAGGGGAAGAATATACACTGTTTTGCTTTCATTAGATGCAGAGAAAGCATTCGACAGGGTCGAATGGGATTTTCTGTTGGACGTGTTGAAACATTATGGACTTGGTAATTGTTAATGGGTCAGATTGTTATATGTGACCCTGGACCACAAAACCAGTTACATGGGTATTTTTTTTTAATTGAGATTTATACATCATACATTTATACATTTATACATTTATACAAGCTGAATAAATAAGCTTCCCATTGATGTATGGTTTGTTAGGATATGACAATATTTGGCCGAGATACAACTATTTGAACATCTGGAATCTGAGGGTGCAAAAAGTTGTTCATTTATATTCGCGATTTTGCTGCATCCACTCACAAAAATAAATATTTTATATATTTATGGTTGGAAATTTACAAAATATCTTCATGGATCATGATCTTAACTTAATATCCTAATGATTTTTGGCATAAAATAAAAAAAATCGATAATTTTGACCCATACAATGTATTGTTGGCTATTGCCACAAATATCTGTGCGACATGTGACTGGTTTTGTGATCCAGGTTCACATATATGAATCCCATAGCTGAGGTCCTGACTAATAATATGTTATCAAAGCCATTTAATATTTCTAGAGGATGTAGTCAGGGATCTCCTCTTTCCCCTCTGCTTTTTCTTTTAGCCATGGAACCATTTGCAATCGCAGTTAGAAGAAATAGAGATATTGAAGGTATAACAATTTACGGTTTTGAACATAAAATACCTCTTTTTGCTGACGATGTTATATTGCTTATAAAGTATCATATATATATCCTTGCTCTGCTTCACTTTATTAAGATATTTGGATTAAGATATTCAAATATCAGGGTATCGGATTAATAATTCAAAGTCAACGCTTTCGATGCTGAATGAGGAAGAAGGGGAAAATCCTAGCAGTCTTCACATATCTGGGTACTAAAATACCCCCAAAGGTGGAAGGTGTTGTTATAATAAATTATGATTCTGTTTTTGATAATGCAGCAAAGTCAATTGAACGATGGACCTCATTACCCATCTTTGTAATAGGGAGGATAAATATATAAAACATTAATATATTGCTTCCATTTTTATATATTTTTCAGAATATCCCTCTAACACCTCAGAGTGCCTTATTTATATAATAAGGCATATTGTATACACACATATATATATACACACACACACATACATATATATATATATATATACACACATACAATCATATCGTACAAGGTTTAAATCATGTAAATATAGGCCTACATATCAAATAGTAGAACATGGATGATGTAGTATAGTTGATATTACTCTCGCCAAGCTCTGATTTCCGAGAGACGCACAGAGACGAGTATGGCACCGCGGCTATATGATCACTTAACACAATCATTGAGTAATCATTTTAGTGGTAGTTCCGCGCAAAATGGGGGTTTTAAAGACACTCCTTGCTAACTATATGCTAGTAAACTAATTGCTAGGTTCCTTTTATTACTTATTTCATACATTTCAAAATGTGTGCTTAGCTTAGGTGACGTTTTTTAGCCATGTTGCTCCAATCCTTGCTGCTGTGGAACACTGTATAAGAGGGTTTAAATGCTCCATCTGCGACATCTGAGCCCTACATGTGGTCACAAATAAACAGAAGGTACATGTTTCAGACTGTGGCTGTATTAAAGTGCACAACGATGGAAAATTTAACAAAACAGTACTTCATCAAAAAAGAAAGGAACACCTAGGAGATCACAGGAGAACTTACCTTAAACAATACCAAATGAAAAACTGAATGAACAGAGGGCTAAATTACACATAGGCAGCTAATCAACAAAAACTGAAACAGGTGTTTAATTAAAATCAGTAACCATAGTAACAAACTAGTGGTGGGAAAATGAGAACAAAGGAAACAGGATCTAGAATTACAACAAAACCTTGTTGTAGAATTTTCATTAAAACCTACTGTACCTGGACTTTCAGGGTCATCTGATGGCTACCCTAAAGACACAATTAGAACAATTATTATTTAACTTAATCTGGTTAGTGGACAATCTTTAAAAATACCACTGTTATTGTTTAATGCATCAGAACATGTTGGAATTAACATTAGCCAAGCTAAATAAGTGAAGAAAAAATATTGTTTACAGTTATCTTTTGTAAACTAATAAAGTTAGCTAATGTTCCACATTGCAGCATTATTGTAACGTTACGCATGGCATTTGTCAGCTGAATAGATAGCTAGACAATTAAGTTGAAGAAATTAATGAATTAAGCATTTATATAGAGCTATACTGTGTATTACTGTACACCCAAATCACTTTACAATCATATCTTGGGGTCTCCCCTCAACAACCAGCAGTGTGCTGCATCCACTTGGATGATGTGACGGCAGCCACAGAACAACGGTGCTGTTATAAATGTTATTCACATGTACCAGAATCAAAATGTGTGCTGCACATCCTAGAGTTACTAGTTGGTATCCAGCCTTCTCACTCCACTGCTAAAATCCAGGCAAATAACTGGTTTAGTTACATAAGAGTTCACATATTTCATCAGTGTAACATATCTGCTAGTTGCCAAGCTTAAAGCCCTAATGAATGGTTGTGAAGCGAACCCCTGTTATCTCAAAGAAACCGGAACAGACGTGAATGTTCCTTGTCATTGTATCAACTACCAAATTGATTTTGCATGTTGATTTTGCACTCCTGACTGAAATTAAAGGTGCCCTAGAATGTGAAATTGAATTTATCTTGGCATAGTTAAATAACAAGAGTTCAGTACATGGACATGACATACAGTGAGTCTCAAACACCATAGTTTTCTCCTTCTTATTTAAATCTCGTTTTTGAAAAACACCCCTGAAAAACAGGCGAATCTCCACATAACACCGACTGTGACGCAACAGTCGGGATCATTAATATGTACGCCTCCAAAAATGTGCATATGCCAGCCCATGTTCAATGCCAGGCGGAACTGCGTAGCCGAATCATCAGAAGTTCTGCAGGTGAAGAAACAAGCGAGGATCATAGGGAAAATGGCAGATCTGTCTATAATCAATCAATCAAGCAATCAAGCAATCAATGTATCAATCTATCACTCAATCTCTCAATCTATCTATCTATCTATCTATCTATCTATCTATCTATCTCTGATATCGCTACAGTTTAATTCGAAGTTGTTAGTTTGCTCTGCCCATTTCACCACGGACTGTTTTTCTAACCTGGAACAATATCAAGCAGCCAGGCTTCTTTCAGCGTCTCATACTGACGAAGGGGGCAATTTCAACTAACGTTATATTCCCGCAAGCGGTAAGTAGTGATTTTATTAACGATAATTTACACTGTGTTATCTAGATCCAGCGCGATATTGTTTTTTCCTCGAGAGACATCATGGCTTGCAAACGAGCGAACGAAGCATGGCAGTTGCTCAGTGTTTGGATGTACAAATGAACACAAAAGTATTTTTTTTAGTTCCTTCATCCGAGCCTCTGGAGAACACGTGGGTTATGTGAATTTCTGATGCATAATTGTTCAAGTTCAGACAGATAATCTTTCTCTCAAAGTCGTTCAATACTGTTTATGCATCAGTAAATCAAGCCAGTGACTAAACGCTCAACTTCACGTCGTTTCTCGCAGAAACTGCGTTGCAGTGATAAGATCTTCATTCACGCGATCAACAGGCTGTCATCTGCTCAATGCTCATCACTGCAACTTTTTAAATACTTAAAAAACGTCTCACGATTCGTTAATCTCGATAGCTGTAATAGTAAAAACGTATAAAAGCTGTAATAGTAAAAGTTTTCCAGATAGTTCTACATGTAATGCCAGATATTTCATATGCAAGCATGTCAGCCAATCACAGCAGAGGGCGTTTACTCTGAAGTCTCTCAGCAGACACGCCCCTTCAAACAGAGTGTTCAAATCAGAGGATGAAATCAGGCTAGGAAATATGCCTTTTATTTCTAAATTATAACAACTTTAGATCTAAAAAACATACTAACATTATAAGGGCACCCCAGGAAACATTATAAAATAATAAAACAATCCATTCTAGGGCACCTTTAATTAATAACTGTCTATTGCGAACTGCTCTGAGACACACAAATGTTGAGATTCAAACGCAGCTTTTATGGAGTAATCCAGAATTGTAAACCAAATACAGGCAAAGGGTCAAGCACAGGAAGGCAGTCCAAACAAACAAACAAACAAACAAACGTGGACTCCAAGAAACAGGCAAAACTCCAAGAACCAAGAGACATGAAACCAGGGAGAATGCTCAGAAATGCAGAGTAACACTAGGCAAATAAAGTAAAACAGATAACGCAAAACTCAAGGAAACAAAGGAACAAAACTATGAGGATCAGAGAAGCAACAATTACATATAAAACAACTGACAAAGTAACAAGTGAAACACAAGGGCAATAAATACACAGGGACAAACAAGCTTAACTAGGTAATGACAAGATACACCTGGGGAGACTAATCAACATGAAAAACTACATGAAAAACTACATAGAACTACAAAACATGGCACAAGACAGGAAATGACATAAAAGTCCACACAAGACAAGAGGAACACAAGACAGGAATCATGACACTGTCACTTTAACTGTTTTTGTTTTATCATAAATAATATATAAATATATAGTGGTCAAGTATCAAAAATAGAGTCCTAAATCTTTTTTAATGATACACTGTTTGTCAAGATTAAATAACAATGTCATGGTAAAACAGTGTGAAGTGAATGTAAACAACAACAGTCAAAATCAAATCAAAATCAAATATTTGGTTTCACTTTATTTGGTTACACTTTATTATGTTCTTGTTACACTAATTATAAATTTATGTACTGAGTAATATTAATTAACTACATGTACTTACTATAGGGTTAGGGTAGGATTAGGGTTTAGATTAGGGTTTAGGTGCATGTAATTATGCATAATTAGGGGCCAAGCACCGAAGGTGCGTAGGCACCTATTGTATCTGTTCCCGTTCTTATTAGGGGCCAAGCACAGAATGTGCGTAGGCACCTATTGTATATCTGTTGGCGTACCAAAAATAATTCTTCTTTTTCTTCCGACTGGGCGTCTATGGCAGCCCATAGAACCGCTTGCGGGAAAGTTGTGCAATTTAGCACACTGAGGACAGTCTGAACAGTCACCATAGCAAATTTGGAGTCTCCAAACCCATTCCTCTAGCGCCACCAACTGTATAAAGTTGCACACGTTTATGCTAATAACTTTTGAACCACAAGGGCTAGAAACAAAATTCCAATTTCCTCTGATTCCCTAGCTCAAGACGGTGGCAATTTGATTGCACCATATGACGTCATTTTTCGTCATGGAAAAAATATTCGAAATACCTACTTTTTCTAACTCCTCCTAGGCCGATGCTCCGATTTTCACCAAAATTGAACCAGATCATCTCCAGACCATGCCGACAAAAAGTAATGGAATTCAAGTTGATTCGCTTAACCGTTTTCGATAAACCCACGGAGAAATTTTACGTAGCGCTTGCGAAAACAGACGTAAGGCTGTATCACCGCAACGCTTTATCAGATTCAGACCAAACTTGGTCCATGTCATGACAAGCATGACCTGAGGCTAAATGCTGCGTTTCGGCACAGCGACACCTACTGGTCCAGAGATATGAAAAATGGCTCTTTTTGCTTATAACTACTGAATGGTTTGTCCAAAAATCATAATCAAAAGTGGTCTTGTTAGATTCATGGAATCATGCTGAGTCGACCGATATCCAATTTTCCCAGATCAGCCATTTTGTCTGTCGGCCATTTTGAATTATGTGCTAAAATGCTGTATTTTAAGAACGCATGAACAGATTGTTACGAAACTTGGTATGGGTCATCAGCACGATGTCCTGAAGGAGCGTGATAAGTTTCTAAACAGCGCCAACTAGTGGTGAATTTTTTTTTCCAAATGCTTATAACTTTGGATGTGATCGACTTATTTTCACGAATCTCATCTCATTAGACTCTTGAATCGTTGCCGAGTCCCACGATACCAAACATGCTAGGTTTCGCCTTACGGGTTGTGTAGCGTTGTGATTTAGCACTTAAAAAACATTTGGCTTTATCTTCGAAACCGCTTGTCCGATCGAGACGAAACCACCGTCAGAAGTTTGGAAACATAGGTCGATAGTTTAACGTCAATGCCCAAATGCGAAAATATTGATAGTAAGGGGTAGTAAAATTCAATCAAAGTCATGTGTCAGTCATTTTGTACGTGTTTTTTCATATAAATGTCTATAACTGTGAAATGAATTGAGATATTTTCACCAAAATTTATACACATATGTATGGGCTCACTCTGAGGACACATAATAAAAATTGTGGGACTGAGCCTCTTGGTGGCGCTATAATAGAACAAAACATGAAATTCCCACTGACTTCAATACAGTTTTGTGAAATAAAATGCTATACTAAACAAATGCATTGGTGTAATATTACGAAACTCAGAATGTGCCATCAACACCATCCCCTGAAGGTACTCAAAATATTTCGAGACAGCGCCACCTAGTGGTCAAAAGTTATAACAAAATTTCCAAAAAGGCTAATAACTTTTGAATAAATCTGGCTATTGAAATGCCTGTGGACTTAATAGATTCCTTGGGTCAAGCCGAGAACATAGATACCAAGTTTTCCTTATTTGGCCGAACTTCCTGTCCGCCATCTTGATTTTCAGTCAAAACATACTTTTTCGAACTCCTCCTAGACCGTTTGTCCGATTTTCACCAAAATCGAATCGTATCATCTCCAGACCGTGCCGACTAAAAGTTATGGATTTCGTGTCGATAGACGAAACCGTTTTCGTATAGCGCAGCAGCAAAGTTGAGGCATGATGCCAAAAAGACTATTCAGGCTTTATCTCTGCAATGCCTTGACATATTGACGCCAAACTTTTCTCATTGTTGCAGTTGGTCTGACACGTCTTGTCGTCTTGTTCTGCTTGGCCCCGATAATTGCTGCTTGCAGTTATATTTTATAGTTATTACTATAGTAAATACATGTTACGTATAACAAGGATACATTAAAATAAAGTATTTCCAAATATTTTAGTCAAAAGCATTCTTTTTTGTCAGAATCAAACTTTGGCCTCAGATGACACACAAAACCTAACAAATACACAATAGACTACATTCCTGCCTAGAGAACATCAATGATATCAATTCATAACACTGTAATAAATATGTCTTTGTCACGACTGGATGCTAAAAGTAATCTCACAACGAAGAATCAATCAAGGGAACAATCTTTAATGACAAACTCTCAGGAAACAGGCAGGAGAAACTTGTGGAGAACGAGTGCAGATATCATAAAATACAACTATGAGGTTTAGGAAAATTTTATATTCATTAAACTACTGTAAAGTGATGTTAGTGTAGATGAAAAACAATAGAAAAGAAAAGTTCAAATACCAAAGAACTGAATATGAACACAATACAGTATACTGTCTATTACAGTAAAAATAGAAATTAATTCTTTTTTAATGAATAAATAAAATCGTAACTTTGTTACGAAATTTCATTTCAGTATACAATACTATAACAGTTTCTTGATCTTCTGACAAAAGACTTTCATAACTCATTTAGGCAGTCATTTCTCAGTTCCGTAGAAACACAGTACATGTAAAAAATGGCTTCAAATAATGTGGTTAAAATGTATGTACTGCCACACTATAACTATCTTTTTCAATCTCTACCATGCTATTTAAATAAATAATTTTTCAAAACTTTAAATAAGCAGATTAGCGCCTTTATCTTGAATAACCATCCACCAATGATCGCTCTCAAAACCTTATGCAAATCAAAAGAAAATGGGGGACTTGGGCTTCCAGACTTTCAATTATACTATTGGGCTGCACAAACAAAAAGTATTATAAGTTGGGTACACTTTCGAGAGAATGCACGGTGGACTGATATTGAGAAACAGGCCATTTACCCAGTATCATTAACATCACTACCCTATATTAAGAACATAAAACAGGTAAATGGCTGTGTAAAGACATATGTGATTTATAATATAATGAAAGCCTGGCAGGAAATTATTATTATTATTATTATTATTATTATTATTATTATTATTATTATTATTATTTTGCAGTTTGCACTCAAAAATGTATATCTTGTCACCTTTGTCTTTTAACCCAGATGTACCACCTTTTATGGGAAGGACATCATTCACAAAGCGGAAAGATCAGGGCATTGTTTCTTTTAAGCAAGTTCTTAAAGAGGGTACCCTTAAATCGTTTTCTGAATTAAAAAATGAATTTGACATTGATAATAAAGATTTCTACAAATAACGATCTCCTAGCAAAGGGTCATATCTCATCGGAAATATCTAAATTAGTAAACATTCTAGAGACCACGTCAATATTGAAGGGGAAAATGTATGAGATATATACAAATTTAAGAGATCAAGCTGACTCAACTTTAACTTCATTAAAAAGCATATGGCAAAAAGATCTTGATTGTAATTTTGATGATGTTCAGTGGGATATTATATACAAAAGTTTTTTTTGTTTGTTTTTTTTTGTTTTTTTTCATTCTCTAGTAAAAAATAATTGAACAAAATTACAAATGTAGATGCAAGACACATAGGGGTACCATTATGTATATTTTTTGGAACTGCAAAAAATTAAATAAGTTTTGGGATTCTGTACATGAGTTCTCTGTGATGGCACTGAGGAAAAAAAAAATATTACAAGGCTCCTTTAAAGGGATATTTCACCGCTGGAAAGATGAATGTGTATTTAAATTGGGTCATTTATGTAGTAGAAATGTGAAATTATTTTAGAAGTTGGTGCATTCTAGACTGAGAAAAGCCAGAAAATGTATTTTTGGCTCATGTGGATGAAAGACAACAACTCCCAGAATGCACTTGCTTCGCTGCACTACGAGGCCACTCCCAAGCCACGCCTACCGGTTACAGAGGGCAGTATCGGAAGAAATTATACAACTAGGCTATTAGTTGACTCAAAACTGAAAAGACGCCGTTTTATCGTAAGATCCCACCCCCTATGGGCGGATTGAAAACATGCGGAACTAGCTCCTACTACTGGCTGGTAGTCTCTAGCCTCTTTAGCTGAAAAAGCCTCCGATGACACTAAATGGCGATTTTGCGTCATCTGAGTTTTTTTTCCAGACACACAATACAGAAATCTCTCGTCTCAGGAGGACATAAGGGAGGGAAGCACGGTCATTTGAAAATACTGCTGGGTTTCTACTGATACAAAGCTTAATGCTAATCGGTGAAGTATCCCTTTAAAGAAGAACTCCGGTCAATTTTAACATTGAGCTCATTTTTTTGTAAATTTGGAGTGCTGTCAGTACAGAGAACAACGACAAAAATCGGTGTTGCCTACACCGTGTTATCCTCTTTTTAAAATTTTCACCCTGTTGACTTCAATGGGGCAAGTTTTAAACCTGCTTTTAGCCTCTTAACATCCTTGATGTGTCATTACAAGTGCCCAGCCATTGTGAGTGATTCCTTTAGAGTTAACCCTCTGAGGTCGGCAATCACGCCGGCGTGATCTGCTCGCTTTTTTCCTTATCAGTTGAATTGAGACCCGAAATACTCTTTTGACTTTGATTTTACAAACAAGTTTCATACATCAATCGATTCTGTTAAATGTGTATTATTTTTGTGTATACTCACAATAAAAACAAAGTGTTGTGCTTTTTGCCAAATAAAGAAAAATAAACACAAAGCGAGTTCTGCCTTCTCTCTGTCAGTGTAGTCCATTCTGAAACGCGTCCGAAAATGAACAATAACTCAGCGAATACTCAGTCAAACAGACATACAGACACATAGGCATGAAGCTTGAATTATCTTCTTTTAAATGAAGTAATTTATATAAAAAACAAATATTCTCATCTTGTGAAATCTGTATTAAAAGAGAGCGATTCCAGTCGAGCTCATTAGAGCTCATTCAAATGTAATGTGACCCGCCCACGGAGAGCGTGCGCTATTCAAACACAAATGTCTGAGGCAATCCACGCAAACCTGTGAACGCCCCCATATCAGCTCGAGAAAACACAAGTTTATTCAGATCATTACTTGTTTACACCGTCTCGCAGCGCTGTGAGGAATAATAATAATGGAAAATGTACCTCAGAAGTGCGGGTATTTCGAGGAGCAAGGATCCGACTGAGCTAAGGAATACTGTAGTAAGTTTTTTTTCCTTCTCAAGTGATTCGCGTTTCTGTGTGAATGAATGAACGGCAGAAATGCGCGCTGTTTACCACAGCTCGCACACTCGCGTTTCTGTGTGAATGAATGATGATGTTTTAGCAAACTGTATTGCTATACTGAGATGAGTAAAAATCGACTGAAATATGTTGAAATAAAATGTAGGCTATTTGTAAAAGCAACGTATTAAACTGCAAATTAACATTTATATGCCCTAATATTTCATAAAAACAACGTTACACGAAATATGAAAGACAACATTTTGTTGACTAGATTTGGGTACAGTTTTTACTGTAGAATATACTGCCACATCAAATAAGCTTTTGTTTAGCAATTTCTGCTCATGTTATATATATATACTGTATATATATATATATATATATATATATATATATATATATACATATACATGTACATATGTATGAATGTGTATATATATATATATATATATATATATATATATATATATATATATATATATAAAATACTATTTTTGTCAAAAATAAAGTCATCAACTAAGATGTTAGCTGTTCCAATGTTGGCTATATTCAAACTAATGAATACATAAAATGTAGGCCTATAATCATTTTTTTACAAAGAAAGAGTACACTTGAAATATTGCTGAAATTGTAATTATTGTTGTAATTGTAACCTTTTTAATAAAATAGCAAAATATATTTACAAGATAGATGTAAGCAAAATCTTAAATGGTCAATATAAGTCTTCTTCTAAATATATCTTTTGTCCTTGCATTGTGGCTCAGTCAGTGTCACACCTGAATGAATGGCTCATTATGCAGAGTGGGTGGGACATTGTATTCTCAGGTGTAAACCACTCCTCGTTCACGCCCCCCTCGCATATTGGCTTTCCAAGCAAAACCTGTCTTACCCAATTTAAATCAATGTATTGTTTTATGTGAGCGATAAAGCAAGACTATGTTCACATAATTTTGAAGCCAGAACTAGTAGCAACAACATCCATTAGTCAAAAGTCTTATTGACACATATTTGTTATGAGTTTTGTGGTCTTATTTCAGCAACTTTCATTTTTATTTTTTTCAATAACCACGCATTTAAACATTATTCTCTTAAAAATACAAACATCTACATACACAATGCTTACATATTATGGTAGCCCTGTTTGTGCTATATAGAGTGAATTTACACCTTTGCCATTATCATGTTTATAAATAACTGAAAAAAGCACAAATGTCAGGGCATGTCAAAACATCCCAAGGGCCCCAAAAACACCCCAGACCCCAGAGGGTTAACACGGGTGAATCTGACTGCAGTAGATGTGAAAGATATGAATAAATTTACATCCTGTTTTCGGTCGAAGTCCACAGTAGTCGATTGTCGAGTTCACGCGCGTGATCATAGGTACTAAACCTATGCGCGTGAACTCGACAATCGATTACTGTGGACTTCGACCGAAAACAGGAAGAAAATATAGGTATGTGCGCTGGCTGAAATAACATCACTTTTATTAATATCTTTCACAACTGCAGTCAGATTCACCCGTGTTAACTCTAAAGGAATCACTCAAATGGCAGAAACGGTTGGTGCAGTTAGAAAAGCAAGATGGCGCCGATTGAAATGGCATGCCGTCAGCTCCTCTGCTATTTTCGTTTGTTTCTTGGTTTATTTGTGTCTATACATTTCTTGTCTTTATTAAGTCAAAATGAGGCCATATCGTTAATATACGATCGCCAAACGCTGCTTAATATCAGATCTACTATAGCGCTTTACTCCTTCGAGGATACGACTGGTCCGAGTTTCAGCCTAACACCTCCACCCCTCTCGATGAACATACCTCCATGGTTACGCCGTGTGCCGTGTGCGCTTTCCTGGAGAAAGCGGCGTAGGAGGAGAGGAAAGCGCGGGGGC
Organism: Squalius cephalus; assembly: GCF_949319135.1. Lineage (NCBI taxonomy): Eukaryota > Metazoa > Chordata > Actinopteri > Cypriniformes > Leuciscidae > Squalius > Squalius cephalus. The sequence goes on along the minus strand of NC_137123.1, from coordinate 44,470,206 downwards.
ATTGCTGCTAGGCTGAGATTTTGCCTGGCCTCCTCTCGATTGATCTGTCAACCTCGTCTGGATGCTGTGCGGACGGAGATAAATCGCGGCCTCTACATCCCAAGGCGCTCTCTGGAAATTCCTTATCAATGGATTGTACACTTGTCAGCGGACTCGTTGGTGCCTCCCTGCCGTCGCCGCTCACCGCGTCTTCGGCGTGGTGGGGTGGATTGTCATCATCTCCGTCCACTTTGTCGGGCATCGCACATTGTTTCGCAACAGGTCTGTGAATCATCTTCGATCAAAATGGCTCTAGTAAATGCAAGGTCGCTGGGAAACAAGACGTTTATTCTGAACGACTTTATAAACTCTGGCAACTTAGATTTTTTATTTGTGACTGAGACCTGGCTGTCTGTTGGAGATAATACTCCTTTCTCTGAACTCACCCCCCCTAATTATAAATTTTTTAATTCACCCCGTTTGTCTGGTCGGGGTGGAGGACTGGCATCTGTTTTTAGAGATGTTTTTTGTTGTAGAATCTTAGAAACCGACAGTTTCACAAGTTTTGAAGTTCAAAGTTTTGCGCTGGACTCGATGAACTCGTTGGTGGTGGCAGTGGTTTATCGTCCACCAAAAACAAACAAAAACTTTATCGCCGAGTTCTCCGAATTTCTAGGGGATATTACCCCTAAATTTGATAGAATTCTAATTGTTGGTGATTTTAATATTCATGTTGGTTGTGAATCCGAAGTGTTAGTGAAAGAGTTTCTTAGTCTCATAGAGGCGTGTGATTTTGTCCAGTGGGTGAAAGAACCAACACATTGTCAGGCTTCTGGGTGGATGAAGTAGGAGACGAACACGAAGACGATGAATTCCAAGATTTTAATTCTCAATATAAACAAATACAAACAAAAAGGGAGCGTGTGCTCAGACCATAGATTAACCTAACATAAACAAACCTAACATAAACATTGACCGACAAGTGATGAGTGAACAGAAGGAACTTAAATACACAGTCAGATGAACACAAGACAGGTGATGCAGATGATGATGATGACGAACAGGCGGGTAATGAAGGGAGTGAGTTCAGGTGTGGAAACAAGGAGGATTCTGGGAACTGTAGTGCAGACAGGACGATGACAGACGGTGAATGTGACATTACTCCCCCCTCCCGGTAGGCGCGTCCTCGCGCCGTAGAAAGACCAAAGGGGTGGGAGGGTGGGCGCCCTGGAGGCTGACGGGGAAGACAAGGCAAGGGAGACAAGGCAGGAAGCCTCCAGGGCGGAGCAGACTGTGGGTGTGGTCACGGTGGAGCAGGCTGTGGGCGTGGCCAGGACGGAGACGACCCCTCGGGCGGCCACGGCGGTGAGGACCCTTCGGGTGGCCACGGCGGAGAGGACCCTTCGGGTGGCCAGGGCGGTGATGTCCCCTCAGGCGACCACGGCAGTGAGGACCCTTCGGGTGGCCATGGCGGTCCGGACCCTTCGGGTGGCCAAGGCGGAGAAGACCCTTCAGGTGGCCATGGCGGAGAAGACCCTTCAGGTGGCCATGGCGGAGAAGACCCTTCAGGTGGCCACGGCGGTGAAGACCCTTCAGGTGGCCACGGCGGTGAAGACCCTTCAGGTGGCCACGGCGGTGAAGACCCTTCAGGTGGCCACGGCGGTGAAGACCCTTCAGGTGGCCACGGCGGTGAAGACCCTTCAGGTGGCCATGGTGGTGAGGACCCCTCAGGTGGCCATGGCCCCTCGAGTGGCCAGGACGGAGCCCTATGGCCCCCCCCCCAAAAAATACTTGGGAAAAGTCCCGGGTACCAGAGAGGGCTCGGTGCTGGGCAGCGACGAGGGCTCGGTGCTGGGCAGATCTAGCGACGAGGGCTCGGTGCTGGGCAGATCCAGCGACGAGGGCTCGGTGCTGGGCAGATCCAGCGACGAGGGCTCGGTGCTGGGCAGATCCAGCGACGAGGGCTCGGTGCTGGGCAGATCCAGCGACGAGGGCTCGGTGCTGGGCAGATCCAGCGACGAGGGCTCGGTGCTGGGCAGATCCAGCGGTGAGGGCTTTGTGCTGGGCAGATCCAACGATGAGGGCTTTGTGCTGGGCAGATCCAGCGATGAGGGCTTTGTGCTGGGCAGATCCAGCGATGAGGGCTTTGTGCTGGGCAGATCCAGCGATGAGGGCTTTGTGCTGGGCAGATCCAGCGATGAGGGCTTTGTGCTGGGCAGATCCAGCGACGAAGAGGGCTCTGAGCTGGACAGGACCAGCGGCGAAGAGGGCTCTGAGCTGGGCAGGACCAGCGGCGAAGAGGGCTCTGAGCTGGGCGGAACCAGCGGCGAAGAGGGCTCTGAGCTGGGCGGAACCAGCGGCGAAGAGGGCTCTGAGCTGGGCGGAACCAGCGGCGAAGAGGGCTCTGAGCTGGGCGGAACCAGCGGCGAAGAGGGCTCTGAGCTGGGCGGAACCAGCGGCGAAGAGGGCTCTGAGCTGGGCGGAACCAGCGGCGAAGAGGGCTCTGAGCTGGGCGGGACCAGCGGCGAAGAGGGCTCTGAGCTGGGCGGGACCAGCGGCGAAGAGGGCTCTGAGCTGGGCGGGACCAGCGGCGAAGAGGGCTTTGAGCTGGACAGGACCAGCGGCGAAGAGGACTCTGAGCTGGGCAGGACCAGCGGCGAAGAAGGCTTTGAGCTGGGCAGGACCAGCGGCGAAGAGGGCTCTGAGCTGGGCGGAACCAGCGGCGAAGAGGGCTCTGAACTGGACAGGACCAGCGATGAAGAGGGCTCTGTGCTGGACGGGACCAGCGGTGAAGGCTTTGAGCTGGACGGAACCAGCGGCGAAGGGAGCTTCAAAGTCGGCGGAATAAAAGAAAACAAAAGCTCTGCGGGCATGACGCTGTCTGTCACAGGTGCAGCGGGCATAACGCTCACAGTCTCAGGGGCGGCGGGCATGACGCATACTGCCTTGGCTTCGGCAGATCTGGCAGGCTCGGCTGGACTGGCGTGAAGTGCTGGCTCGGCTGGACTGGCGTGAAGTGCAGGCTCGGCTGGACTGGCGTGAAGTGCAGGCTCGGCTGGACTGGCGTGAAGTGCAGGCTCGGCTGGACTGATGAGAGGAGGGAGATCAGAGAAGTCATCATCTCTGGAGATGTGTTTGATCCTGCAGACGACTGGCTCAGGTTCTGGTTGGACGTGGGGATGTTGGTGCTGAAAAAAGTGTCTGGCCCCATATCGCTCATATCCTCCCCTGTGACCTCCACAGATCCCCCTGAACACAGCTTGGCGGGTTCCCACAAAGGCCTGCTTCCAGATCTCCATCTTCCTTTCTTTTTATTTAAGGTCGGTCAATCTGTCAGGCTTCTGGGTGGATGAAGTAGGAGACGAACACGAAGATGATGAATTCCAAGATTTTAATTCTCAATATAAACAAATACAAACAAAAAGGGAGCGTGTGCTCAGACCATAGATTAACCTAACATAAACCAACCTAACATAAACATTGACCGACAAGTGATGAGTGAACAGAAGGAACTTAAATACACAGTCAGATGAACACAAGACAGGTGATGCAGATGATGATGATGACGAACAGGCGGGTAATGAAGGGAGTGAGTTCAGGTGTGGAAACAAGGAGGATTCTGGGAACTGTAGTGCAGACAGGACGATGACAGACGGTGAATGTGACACACATGCACAGGGTCATATTTTAGACTTGGTGTTAACACATGGTTTTTCTATTTCAGATGTGCATATCGATGATTTGAGTTTTTCGGATCACAAGCCTATAATGTTTACTGCTGATATTTCTCGTCACACTACTGAAATAATGAGACCTGAAAAATGGTCACGTGTTGGCCTTTTTGCTCCAACCTCGGTGGAAAAATTTTCAGTGACATTCAAAGAGACCTGTGATTTGCTTTCCTCAGATTATCTTGTTAATGTGTTAAATGTGGACGAGCTTCTTAATACGTTTAATTATGTATGCACTAGTGTTTTAGATATTATTGCCCCTATGAAACTAAAAAAATATAAAAACAAAATAGAACCATGGTTAAACAACAATACACGTAGTTTGAGGAAAGCCTGCAGAAGGGCAGAACGCAGGTGGAAAAAGGATAAACTTCAAGTATCCTATGACATGCTACGGGAATCTTTAATGACATACCAAAAAGCAGTGAAAGTTGCGAAATCTCAGTATTTTTCTGAGATAATTCGCAAAAGTACAAATAGTCCCAGGGCTTTATTTAATATCTTGAATTCTGTTTATAATCCAAACGGCAAAATTTGTTTAGTGGAGTCCTCAACTTTGTGTGAAATTTTTTTGATATTCTTTAAGGATAAAATCGATACAATTAGACAGTCCATTGTTCCTTGTACTGACAACCCTGTTGATTTTTTAATTCCTACTAAGTTTTTTAACTTTTTTAAATTTGAGCCGATCACATTGCTGGGTCTAATGGATTCAGTTGCTAAGCTGAAGCCTACCACCTCTGCATGTGATATTGTTCCGACCCAATTTTTTAAATTGGTACTTGATTGTGTTGGGGATTGGATTTTAGCAATTATAAATAAGAGCATTCTTTCTGGGATTGTTCCATCCTTTTGCAAACATGCTATGGTGAAACCTTTGTTGAAAAAAACAGGTCTGGATATAAATATCTTATCAAATTTTAGGCCAATCTCAAATTTACCTTTCATGGCAAAAATCTTAGAGAATGCTGTATCTGTGCAATTGCAGAGCTTTCTAGAAACAAATAATATTGCAGAAAAATTCCAATCTGGATTTAGGAAAAAACATAGTACTGAGTCAGCACTTCTAAGAGTTTTAAACGATGTTTTATTATTTGTTGATTCCGGGAACTCAGCAATCTTGGTGCTATTAGATTTGAGCGCAGCATTTGATACAGTTGATCATGAAATTCTTTTAACGCGTCTTGAAAAGTGTGTGGGCATTCAAGGAACTGCCCTTAGCTGGTTCAGATCTTATCTTAGTAATAGAACCTTTTCAGTGGGAATTGGTCGCGCTGTATCATCTGTAGCACGAGTTGCCTGTGGTGTTCCTCAAGGGTCTATTCTGGCTCCCATTTTATTCTCACTATATATGTTACCACTAGGCTCAATTCTTAAGAAGCATGGAGTGTCCTTTCATTTTTATGCAGACGACACCCAAATCTATCTCCCTTTGAAACATAATGACAAGCAAGGCCTAGAAACTTTGCTTGCCTGTTTAACTGATGTACGATCTTGGATGTCTTTGAATTTCTTGCACTTAAATGAGAGTAAGACTGAAGTAATTGTTTTTGGCCCCTCTGTGGGGAAAGCAAACCCGAATACTGATTATGATTATTTAAACTCTTATATCAAACCCACTGTGAAAAATTTAGGAGTTCTTTTTGATTCATCTCTCAAGTTTGACCAACATATAAATTCTGTGGTAAAGTCTTGTTTTTTCCATATTAAACTGCTGTCCAAAGTCAAAACTTTTTTATCTTTTAACGATCTTAAAACTGTCACACATGTTTTTGTTTTATCTCGTTTGGACTATTGTAATTCTCTGTATATGGGATTACCCAAATCCTCCATGTCACGGCTTCAGATGGTCCAAAACGCCGCTGCCAGGTTTTTAACTGGGGTTCGTAGACGAGAACACATTACTCCGATACTATCATTTTTAAATTGGTTGCCAGTGTAGTTGAATTTAAAATTTTGTTGTTAGTTTTAAAGGCTTTGATTGGTCTGGCACCATCCTATTTGTCAGATCTTATAAATGTGAAAAAGTCAACAAGATGTTTGCGATCCTCAAACAGCATTATACTGTCGTATCCAAGATCAAGACTGAAGTTGCGAGGCGATCGTGCTTTTTCAGTGGCCGGTCCTAGGACGTGGAACAGTCTTCCCTTATCTGTGAGGTCTGCTACGTCTGTTTATGAATTTAAATCTAAACTACAGTCTTATCTATTTACTCTTGCATATCACTCATAATTTTGATCTCGCTAAACCCTAACTATAGTGTTTTATTGTCTGTTATTAATGTATTGTGTGTGGTTTTGTTTTATATTTATTAACTTGTACAGCACAGTGGTCAACGTCTGTTGTGTTTATTTGTGCTTTATAAATAAATAAAATGAAATGAAATGAAATGGGCACTTGTAATGACACATCAAGGATGTTAAGAGGCTAAAAGCAGGTTTAAAACTTGCCCCATTGAAGTCAACAGGGTGCAAATTTTAAAAAGAGAATAACACGGTGTAGGCAACACCGATTTTTGTCGTTGTTCTCTGTACTGTCAGCACTCCACATTTACAAAAAAATGAGCTCAATGTTAAAATTGACCGGAGTTCTCCTTTAATGTATCTTTTTGGTGTGGACTTAAATGAGATATCAGACCCTGTATTTATCAAAAGAGTAGGTCTGATTTCTTATTCATCTAAGATATGTATTCTACTAAACTGGAAAAAAGAATACCCTCCAACATTTTAATTATATAAGCATATCATAAACGACACGCTAAACATGGAATATTTAACATACATTTTAAAAAACAAAACCCACATCTTCTTAGAGACCTGGAATATTTTTACGGAGCTAATATAAACCCTTTGACCCATGTCTTTATAATTTACTTTCCACTGTATTCATACTGAACATTTATGTCCTGTTATTTTATCTCAGTTTTAATTTGCTAACTGGATTTGTTGATGTATATGTTTTCATATACTGTATACTCTGATGCTGCTTAATGTAGAATATTTCCATTGTTTTGATTGTTGTGCTATATTGTAAATTGAAAAAAAAGGGGGGACACTGCAATTAAAAGCAAGCCAATTTACTTAATATAACTGAATGAATGATGTGACAGTATGAAGTCAGGAAATGTATTTCATGAAGGACACAAAACACATAAAATTGAGAGCAAAGCAAAAAAAAAAATAAAAAAAAAAAATAAATAAATTCAGATGCCTTGCTGCTCTGCTGCTTAGATTTTTCTCAGAAAATCAATTGATTATTCAAATTACTTTCCATCATGCTTTCTTTACAAAGTCCTCAGTAAAGGATGTTAAATAGGCTTAGAAGTGAAAAGGGGACCAACAGCTCTAAAGCACTCTCTAGGGTGAAATAAACAAGATTGCAAGTGTCATTCAGTAAAATAATTAGCTAAATATTCAGATATCGTTGACTGAATTGAATGTGCAAATTGCAAGAGTGCAGTGTGAGCAGAATGAAAAGAAAAAGTTTTTTTTTGAAAATATTTGCACATTTGATTGTTTCTTTTAGAAACTGCATGTGCTGCTCTTATCAAGAAGATCTTCGAGACATTATGCCAGGCTGCGCTCCATCTCCTCTGAGGAACGCACTTCCCCTCACATGATTTAGAGATTAAAGCAAAAATGTCCACTGCCTGGCCCCTAGTGGCACTTTGCTCATTAGTGGTAAACCATAGTCGCGTGTAAGGAAATGGCCATGGGTCAGGCTGCACATGTAGGGACTGAGCCGTGAGAACATGACGTGTGCCTTAACAAAGTGTTAATGTGTGAAAATCCTAATATTTTCTGTTAACAGAGCGTCAACAAGAGGACTTGAGATGTCAAAGCAGTATTAAGGATTTTAACTTACTGCCAACATTCCAAGAAAAACATGCAATTTAAATCATGAAACAGGCATATGAATTTAAATAAGAACGAACTACTGATATATTATCGGATGCAAGTGGCTAAACTATGATTCCACAAGTTTTTCTTTTACATTTAGCTAATAGTGTTAATATTACTGCTTTTCTCTAAGCAGATGTTGTATCATTGTTTTCCATGTGTCTTGTCAGCAGTGCTGCATGTCAGGACTGTTACAGTCAAGAGCAGACAGCGTAAACATAACTTTTATCTTAAGTTTACTCAGCTTGAATAACAATGCAAAAACATGCAGAAGGGGGTGGATTTACAGTGAAAGAAAGTATGTGGATGCTGTGTTCAGCCTGTAGAGGGCCTCTTGTGTCTGTGTGCATGTGACTAAGCTTGATTTTTGGAAGTGAGTTTCTGAGATTGTGTGTGAGAACATTCTGCACAGCTGTAATAGTGATATAAGGAGGGATTTACTGTCCTGCCCAGCTCGCTGTTTCCATATCCAACAACCTGGAGATTAAAGCAGTGGCTGAGATGTTGCAGTCTCTCTTTTCCTAAATCTTGTTTAATCACACTGTTTTTTCTCCTCTCCAGAAGCACTTCTCTTTAAGCCAAGACCCCTGATGCAGTCATTTGAACTCATACGTATAGCTACATTATGAAACCATAGAAACCTTCTATCATCAGGATACCATTTACTCTTTGGAGATATGAGATATAGATATATGTTTATTAGGGGTGTAACGGTACACAAAAATCACGGTTCGGTACGTACCTCGGTTTTAAAGTCACGGTTCGGTTTATTTTCGGTACAGTAAGGGGAAGAAATGCAAACATTAAACTGCAGGTTGTTTATTACTATAAACTTTTTTTTAACAATTTGTTTGCACTTTTTTAAACACTTTTTAATAAAATATAATAAAATAGATATAAAATAAAATAAAAAGAATAAGAAATAAAATACTGCTGGAAAGTTCTCCACTAAATAAAATACTCTCAGTCTCAAACCAATATCACATAATAAATTTAATGAAAAATATAAATAAATAACTATGATTACAGTGCAGCATTACCAATCCCAGCTTGTAGGCCTGCTCATATTTAAAAATTAAGGCTGGGGATCGATAAAAAAAAAAAACTAATTAATTGCACAATTTGCTGTAATTAATTGCAATTCCTCCAAGCTTGTAATCATCAATAATTAAACTTATAATCACCTAATTAAATGAAACATGGGGAAAAAAGGAACAGAAAATAGCCCTATATTAAAATAATATTAAGCATAAATATATCAATGTATTATTATTTTTCAATAATCAATCAACATAATCAATTTAAGATTTTTTTCCCACTTTTTTAATAATTATCAAAATAAAATATAGTCCAAAGCTATAGTAGCCTACAAAGCTATTATTACCAGAGCATGTGATCAGAGCAGGTCATTTTACCATTGTTGCCAGCATGACTATACCAGCTCAGCAAACAGAAGTGTACTACTGAGAAATTTCACCTTATTTGAGCTGACTTTGCTTTTCCAGTGCGTGATCGGTACATGATTGGAGTGTTTGGGCCGTTAACGACAGAGCAGAACACGCAGCGCAAACACGGACTCGAACATTGAGCAGAGAGTGCAGCGGGCCGACACACACACAAACACACACACGCGCGCGCGGAACGGAGAGTGCGGCGGCGCACACGGAGCGGAAAAGCTTTTTTTCGCCCTGCAGTTGATTTCATTGGTTTAGGTTACAGTGACGAGGATAAAACTTTAGAATCAGCTGCAGGGCGGGATTTGCGCTGAACGCGGAGACTTCCGCCACTTAATATGTTCGTGTGGAAACACGAAAATGTACCTATGTTCCGCACACAAAATATTGCATTCAGTCATTCGGTACACACGTGCACCGAACCGAAAGCCCTGTACCGAAACGGTCCGGTACGAATACACGTACCGTTACACCCCTAATGTTTATCTCATCTCCGTTGACTTAGACTTGGTGTAAATAGACAGAGACTAAATAAATACACAAGTCTGGTCTGAAATAAGGGCTCAATGCCTCATCTAGGCCCAGTGCACACAGAAAGCTCATCCTACAGATATCTATTGAAGGATAAATCAAAGTACATGACCTCACTAGTTTGCTCATCTTTTGCTTTAATGTTTGTAAGGTAACAAATAAAAGAAGGTGAAATATCACAGCAGACTTAGTGTTTATAAGAGTGTAATTCTCACAAGGTCTATACACTGTGCCATTTTGTGCAATCTTATGAAACCAGTAGAATTAAATTGGAAAGCAGTCCTGGTCAACCATGAAGTTTTGAGAAGATATTTTTTTATACAATTAAACAAGATAATCAGCTGATTCAGATGATACACAAAGTGTTTTATCGCCATGTAAAGCCCTAGTATTTTTTGCACAGAGACTTTGGACTTCAATTGTCAGTTCAGGAGGGTCATGTAGTTTTGCCTTTATAGCTAATTACTAATTGGTTAAACAAACAAACAAACCCTCAAATGGTTACTTCATTTCGATATAGTCCACTTTAGACATTCTACTAACTATAAGTAACTTTGCAACTACATGGCAGCTAGCTCTCATTAATTTGCAACTATATGTCAACTGACTCTCATTAGAGTATTAGTAGAGTGTTAGGTTAAGATTAGGGTTAGAGTTAGTAGAATAAGTTGACATATATACTTGGTTACTAAAGTTACTTATAGTTAGCACAATACATATCATACAGACTAAATAAATTGACACCGTGTTTTATTCATTTTAGATACACATCGTGTTATTAGGTAAATATATTTTATTCTAATAGAGCATTATAATAGAGTAAAATTTACTGCATTCTTCTCCCACTTCTCCAGCCACATGTATTTCGGGAGAAGTGGATGAATGTTGTAAATCCGACAGATATGATTCTCTGAATTGTGGTGCAAGCTAACACTGCGCCCATCGCGCGTTATAGATCTACCATGATCATTATAATGGTTTATACAGTAATAACAGTAATAAGGTAATACATTCTAAAATAAAGGTTGCCGTAATAAAATTCACTCTAGAGGGGTCAGCTAGAATATTTTAAACCTACATGTGAAAGGGTTAACAAGCCAACTGATTGGGGCTGTAAAAATATACATATATATCAACTACTGCAAACTCCACCAGCATGTGACAGTAAAATTAGCTACCTCTCTAGATGCATCTCTTAGGTCAGAGAAACACACAGGAGTGTGTGTCATGGGACACAGATTCGAGTTGTCCTAAGACTCATTTCTTTCTTTTTTTTTTTTTTTTTTTTTGTATATTATTAAATAGTTAACATATATAAGTACTGTTCTTTTACATTATTAATAAATGTATAAGAATATACATTTTGCCATGACCAAGTTTTAGAGAGTACAAAAGTCTAAAAAATATTGCGTAACCGTGATACTGTTTGCATATAATTATTAATAGTGTATTAACAGACAATTAATTATGAATTTACTAATGCAACACTTTCTTTTCTTTCTTTCTTTCTTTCTTTCTTTCTTTCTTTCTTTCTTCATATTATAGATATACATATATGTTTTCACAATTAACAACAACAACAACAAAAAGACAAAGTAAATGAATAAAGGGAAAAGAGTGTTCAGCCTTTGTCCCTGATGGCAGGAAGACACATACAGTACTGAACTGCCAGGTGGATACACTTTTCTTTCTCCCCCAAAATATACATAAGTTTGTCGATGTGGCAATTATTTCTTAGTGAAAGAGGGTAAATGACAGAATATCTAAGCCCAGAAAAAAAAAGAGCTGGTTTAAGCATGTCAGACTTGGGCAGCATTTCTACAGCGGGGAGAACATGCTATCACATTCATAAATTGCACATATGACAGGATGAGAAGCAACATTCATAAATTGCACATATGACAGGATGAGAAGCTGGAAATGAGAGACGGAGAGACGATGAGGGAGAGAGAGAGAGAGAGAGAGAGAGAGAGAGAGAGAGAGAGAGAGAGAGAGAGAGAGAGAGAGAGAGAGAGAGAGATGTGCTGTTGTACATTGTAGTGACTGTTTCTCTCTGATCTTTTATTATGAGAGATAAAGGAAGGGCTTTGGTGCATGTGCAGTGCTCAGGGGAGCTCCCTTTGGGTGACAGTCTATGATGAGAGACAGCACTTCACTGCTTCTCGCCAGGGTGTTTCCGGCTGGCTCCAATTAACCTTGCGCTGATTGCCCCAAGGAGCTTTGCACACTAATTAGAGGTGAGAAATATGTCTCTGATTCAAAATGCCATAGAGACATACAGGCACTGTTATCCTAACAGACAAGCCAAGGTGTGAGAGAGACCTCCTCTATTGTGACTGGGAGCATTCGGTCTTCAACCCAGCTGGTGACAGTTAGCAGCTCTGACATCCTGATGATCACACTGTCTTTCTCTCTTCCAGCCATATGGTTGACATCCTTATCAGATGAGTGCATGGGTAACAGTACTTTACAGTAAAACCCCTGATAGCCATTCATTTTGACTCTAATAATTTTGTCACGGCCAGAATAAATCAAAGTTCCAAGATGCTGCAAGTTTGCTTTTTTCCTGTTTTCCTTGTATTTCTCTCTGAAATGTCATATGTTTTAAAAAAGACTTCCAGCATGCCTATTCTACCCTTGCTGATTGTCTATTCCCTTTGAATTTATTCTTTAAAAAATTATGAGCCTGTGAGAGAGGAAGACATGAAGAAAGAAAGTGTGTTTCTGTGGTTTCAGAGAGTGTACAATCAGAACAAAATACTGTTTTCTTGCATTAAGGTATCACAGTTATACAGTTAGTTTCATACTTTTGTCAACAAGGAGTTTTTCAAATTCCTCACACAGTATATTTCAACATGCAGCTTGACACCAAAATTCACTAATATATATATATATATATATGGAAACAGCAATGCTAGTCAAGCAAGGCCTTCTTTATTTGGCCACGTACTTAAAGTCGGCATGAAACAGAAATTGTGATAGTCTTTTCATCCCTATTGTGATGTATATGTGTGAAACGGCTTCTTGAACAAGAAAAAATATAGAGCCGGATTTGATTTTGTCCATTGGGAATTGATTGGATCATTGGATCACTGTGGTTTGCTATTGCGGTGATCTCATGTTAGTGACAGGTTGTCCTGTCCTTGCACCGATAAACACATCATCAGAGAAGAGAAGAGATGTCGCAGTGAGAGTGAGGGGAAGTTATTTTGATTAAAGATTATGAGGGCATATGAATAATAAAAAAGAGATACACTGATTAATCATTAAAAAGTAAACACAACAATATTCCATAAAAAAATAAAAAATAAAATAGACAATTTTGATATTATAGTGAATTTAAATATATCACACCATTTGTCCATCTCTTACAATCTTTAGCAGATATGTGCAGACATTCAGCATCCATTGCATTGAGGAGGGATGCATCATTATTTGTACTGTGGCCATTCACTTTGCACCTTCATGACGGAATAGAGGAATAACTATACAAACGAATCACGTTTCTAATTATTTTTTTACTGTTGTGTTTTGGACATAAATGTAATTATTGAATTAATGAAAGTATTGAATGCATTATGCAATCGAAAAGTAATGATAATAATACACAGTTTAGTCCATAGACTCTGCTGTTATATCTGAAGAGTTTTGAAAATGTATAGTCCTTCTAGGTATTGAAAAAAAAACCCACATAAACAGTTGTGAAAAGTGTCAAGAAAGGGACACATATGGAGGGGAAGAAAGGGGCACATATAGAGGGAGGAGGATGTTCTAATGGCACTCCTTTACTTTGCAACCTTCTATCTCAGTTGGAACCATTTGTGAATAAGAGTGGCCTGTCTCTTTTTGTTTTACATGCTGTTAGCGAAGGCAGGAGCTGATACAAACATGTTATGGGAGTTGTACAGCAAACAGCCATTTGTATCTGCCTTTGACCAGAGGGACCCTTGAAAGGGAAACAAGGGAGGGGTGTAGAGAGAATGACTTGTGCTTAATAGCTCTTGAGTACAGTGGCTGCAGCTCAGTGATGTAGTGTGTCAACTCCCTCCGGATATGGGCACTCCCCTTTATGCACCTTGGCATGACTTTTCACTTTGATTGTCAGGCAAGACTGTGTGCTTCAGTGACTCCATATCCCAGAAACCCCTGGGACAACAGAAACTGAATATGTGGTAGCTGAGTGCTGTGCATGATTATAGAGGGTGCCTCAGTAGCTTAGGCCAATACATAAAACTGTGTATTTATATGTGCATGGTATTACATTTTCATCTCAAAAACCCAATATATATATATATATATTAACGATCTAAGCGAATGGTATAAAGCACACCACACAAATCCACTTTTGCTAAAAACGGGAAAAAATGTTCGGCGCATCTATATGTACCCGCCTATAGGCGCATATTACTAATGCGCCCTTTAAATAACAAAAAAATAAATAAATACTGCACCATTGCTTTTTTTGTTGGTCAATAGTGCAGTCTATTTCAGTTGACTCAAAATAGCAACACGTCAACAATGCGCCCGAACACACTTCGTTTTCAGACCAGCACGCACATGGGCGCACAAAGGGGCACAAAGGCATTTGCTATTTAAACAATATGTCGCAGGATGTGAAAATGATAATTGCGTCGGGCTGAAACTAGCAAAAAACACTTGCGTTGCGCCTGACGCCGGGTGTATGATAGGGCCCATAGTCTTAATACATGCAGCATCACCACTGTTTTAACCACAAAAAACTTCAACATAACAGAAACTTTTTTAAATATCAAACATAACTGAAGTCTTTCTCAAAAACACAAAAAATAAGACTTAAAGAATAGTTCACCAAAACTGAAAATTTGCTATTAATTTGCTCACCCTGAGGCCAAGATGTAGGTGTCCTTTTTCATCAGTAGAACAGTAAAGAAGATTTTTAGGTTAAACCGTAGTCCTTGGGGATTCATATAATGCAAGTCAACTGCTACCATCACTTTGAGGGTCGAAAAAACATATACAGGCAAAACAAAATTAATACCCGTGGCACCTGACAATTCCTTGAGTACTTATGAAGCGAAACAATCGTTCTGTCCAAGAAACTGAACATTATTTACAGCATTATTACCTGTAATCCACAGCCTGGGCAAACGGTCCTGAGTATAATCATGGAAGTCTGGAGCGCAAGCTTCCTGTCGCATAATGATGTTTGCGCAGGAGCTCAAACATTGGGAATCTTTGAAAAGTCAATCTTCCCGATTGAGATTGTGCAAGCAAACGTAATCTATTTTTTTATATAGGTTGTGGAATCCAGGATAAGCGCTAGTAAGTACCACTTTGCATCTACTCGCATCGCGCTGTGCCACAACAGCTAGAAGCTGTCTGCACTGGACAGTGGACACGACAAAGCAACTGTTCCTTCCTATGAGAAGTATCGTGGGTGCTTGGAGTACATCATAAATAGAATAAGGCATTAATTTACTGTCGGGGATTTGTCGCGCTGCATCCAGTGAAGACAACATCACTGATTATAATGGGTTCTATTGTCTTTTGTCGCATTGCGCCTCTCGCGTCCGTGTAGACACAGTGAAAGAATCTGTCTATTACAGTAGTTAGTTAGTTACCATTTTGAAATGTACTATATTCTATTTTTTCCTACTCCTCCTTCAGATTTTGCCCAATTCTTTGTAACGACTGAGACAAATGAGACACAAGTATTTGTAATAGTTTAACAAATAATATTTAAAACTCACTCTGGGATCTGTGGGCCCATTCCCCCAAAAAGGGCAAAAAGGTCTTAGTTACCATCACCACGATCAGATAAGTTGGTTTTATGGCTGTTAAAAAAATGTGGTCACGTGGTCGAGACAGAGACAATGGGGAAGACAGAAACAGACTTTAAAACAGACTTTGCTGCATTAATCTGATCTATAAATGAACATGCATCCCAGAAAATTGTGTGAATGATTTACTGTCTTGTGTAGTGTTTTTAATTCTATTATTTTCTTGATACTGTGTATCTTATGATAGAACCAACGGTTAATGTAACCTCACCTATACCATGTTTGGTCTCTATAAATTGGTACTTTGAAGATCGAAATGATTGTGTACATGATATGCTGATAGTTGCGCAACATATTAGTATTACAAGAATCTTTCTTAGTTTCTTCATCAGAAACCAATCCAGCTTCACATGCAAATGAGCATGCTTAAAACAAAGATTCATAAATCAACCACAGAGGAATTTTCCCGCTTGGAAATTCCACCCTTCTCATTGGTCAAGCAAACCCGGAGAGGTGGGGCCTTTATCAGGATTTATTAGAGACAAATTCACAGTGACCCTCCTCTCTCTTCTTCTGGCTCTCTACTGCTGCTTCTTCGGGTTGATGTCTGTGGGGACCCCCCACTGGGACCCAAAGGCCCCGGCAGGCTGTGACCACCGCCTGCTTTGCTTTCACTCTCCCAAAGGAGTCAGACTGTATTTTCTTAAATCCAGCTCAGAAGAAAATTGCAACCTTACCATCACTGAATGGGCAACGATCAACTCTTGGCCTTCTCGGTACGTTCAGGGTGCCGTGCTGTCCAGCGTGGCCTCAGCAGGCCCCAGGGCAGCAGGCCTCGACTCACAACCAGCCATGCGCTCATTCAGGAGAGAGAGGACTCTCTCAACCACAACAGAATCAAGGACAACCTCGAAGTCGAACTAGCCATGCAAGTTCATCATATCTTCTTCATCCAACGGAGAAGAAAATGATTGCAACTTTAACATTTGACACTCACCCGAACCATCAACATCCTTTTCAACAACTTTAAGAATTGTGTCCACTGCACAGATCATGCAAGAATCAATTTAATGAGGTGCTCTGAAAATAATAAGCTTATGGTTCTTTTCATAGTTAAATGGATCTTTTCCATAGTTCCATTACCTGCTTCCGGTTTCATATCACTCACCATTTTACCTATGTATGTATGTATGTATGTATGTATGTATGTATGTATGTTTGTTTAGTTTAGTTATGTTTGTGATTTAGTTAATAAAACTTGTGCACAATATGTATTTGGTTCTGATTCTCTGCTTGCAACAGTCTATTTTACGATCTTGATCTTGTTACAGGCTCTAAGCGCCATACATGCTAAGAAATAATTATTTTTCGGTGGCCATGAAAGATACGCTTTTCTTAGAATAAATGAATAATCAAAAGAGTTTGTTGGACGAACTGATTAATTGATTGTAATATTAATTTAGCTACATCAAGTTAATCCAATTAACTGACCCAAATATTAATAATTAATCATAAAAAGTGACGAGTTATTATTCATATTTCCCCTTTGAGCTAACTCGTTACACTTACCAAAATTGGCTCAGATGATCACTGGACTGAGCTGCACAGAAATGATTAATTCAGAACAGAATTTTGATAGACCTTTTTATTTAAAATGATAATGTGAAGTTAACAATGTATACCCAAAAGTAGATTATTGTGTGCTCATTCTCAAACTGAAAATTCTCCTCAGAATCACTGCAGATGTGTGTCCTCTACATTGCACACTGTGATTAGCAGTGAGCACCTGACCAGAAGGTTGCAGGTTCGATTATACCGTGTATCACAACCTCAGACCGCAAGAGGTTCAGGGTACTCAGTATCCTGTGTTTGTTTTCTATACAAAACCTTATGAATTTTTGTGATTTAGAGATGCATATTGCAGTCCCTCTCATTGTTCCCTGTGACATATGACATGCTTGCTGTAATTGCTGTGCTTGCTGTGCCTTCACTGCTTGGCCCCAAATTGCTGCTTGCAGCTATATTACTGTATATCTTACAGCTATAGTTGTCAATCTTGGTGTGAACGGGCCTTTATTGTTTGGTGGTTGAGATGGACAGGGTTTGAACAACTGGGTTTTTGTGCTGGCTGGCATGTAGTGAAGACAGGCAGATGAAGCAATTGATGATGTTGATGATGTTCATTTTCACTGGAAGTAATTACAGTGTAATAATGTCAGCAACAATAGATTGGCCTGATTCTAGACCTATGTCTTCCCAAAACCATAATACAACTTATTGTTATTCTTGTGATGCCAACCCACACAGCAATGGTGGTAATATCCATCCTTCCAGAGATCTACTTAGGTAAATTACTGACATATACCTAGATGGGATGTTTAATGAGTCTGTTTAGCTGAACCTCTGGCCCATCCACATTACTTCCATTCATTATTAAATAATTTTGAGTTTGTATGTGTGTCAGCAGTAAATAATGCTGTTGGTGACAGTCACAGCTATGTTTGCTGGGTCTGTGAGCTCTATCTCCAGAGGCCTGAGGATATGAATAGCTCAAGAGATGCTGCTGAAGCAGACAAGAGAAGAAAAAAGCCACCTCTAAGCTAATGGCCTTGCATCTTCCTGGCAGTATGTCAATAATGGCTCTTATCACATTAGGCAAAGAGTCCATTAGCTTATTCTCTTCGCCTGCATGTGCTGTGGCAGCACCAGTTTGTACATAACCTCTCTAATAGTCGTGTGTGTGTGTGTGTGTGTGTGTGTGTGTGTGTGTGTGTGTGTGTGTGTGTGTGTGTGTGTGTGTGTGTGTGTGTGTGTGTGTGTGTGTGTGTGTGTGTGTGTGTGAGAGAGAGAGAGAGAGAGAGAGAGAGAGAGAGAGAGAGAGAGAGAGATAGAGAGAGAGAGAGAGAGAGATTAGTAATCCACCAAATGTAAAACGTGGCTTACTTCACAGTCAAATTAGGATCAGAGAGGAGATATAAAATTGTTTTGTTTGACTTGCAACGAAAGAGGCATAGATTTTGTTTAAAGCAAGAAGTAAGGTGAACACATACATATCTTCTCTCCATGTTTTCATCTGATCTCCTTCCAGCTGAGCTAATCTTTTGAAGGTTACTCTTTGACTTCTATTTAATAACAACAATATAATAGCTTTTGAGAAAGAGGTGTAAGCATTACTCTAAATGATAACAGTAATGTAAAACACCTCCCAGTATCACACTGATACAAGACACGACAGCCAAGAAGCAAATTGTGAGCATACGTCACACCTTTTCCAAGCATTAGCAAGCAATCACTGGGGTGATAGAAAGAAGATGTGATATCATAAAGAACAAAAAAAGACAGTTGCATCAAAGACCAACAGACGGGACATTTCTCACGCACTCCCACTGTTCCCCTTACAAAACTCCATGTCCACCTAACATCTGCTTCCCATATCAGAAAATCCATTATATTCCCTGATAGAAGGAGATCACATAAATCCTTTATTATTTTCCCTCAGTCCCTCTACACTTGAGTGTTGCCCCACATCACAGACATGTGTTACAGTCAAAATGACAATGATGCAGTCAGATCACTTGAATTGTAACCTCATTCAACCACAATTACCAATTTATACTCCCTTTTAAGCTCACATTCCACAGACAGGTTTTTTATTTTTTTATTTTTTTATTTTTTTACACATGAAATATAGTACCAAAGAAAATAATAACTGTTTCTGTCACACTTGTATGAGGTAGACTGTTTAAATAACATTTATCAAAATGTCTGGACATGCAAAATCATCATGATTTTGGTCTACATTGGATGTATGTTCTGCACTGAGAAAATGCTAGGCAATGCAATTAGAGTAGCTCTGTTCCAAATTATAGAAAAAGTGGTTCACAGTAGGCCATGTGTGTACGTGTATAATAGGCAACACCTTATTTGGACTTATTTGGTTTTCTCCAGCTTGGTCAGTGTATACCAACTTTCCCCAGAGATCACGAGCAGTCATTTAGGATTATCGTTTAGCCAGGAAATGTGGATGTATTTTTCTTCTACATTTATTTCATATGTCATCCAGCACAATGCCAGATAAACGATATGTATTATTGGATGGCTGCGCCACACACCTCCCTAATGCCATGCATTTTTAGACATATTAGTACAATTAAAATGTGGTTTGATATAAAAATTAAAAATAAAAACATAACATTGCATATCCACATTTGGCCATCTAAGAATAGAGAGCTCTATGATAATCATTAGGCACTATTTGACCAATGAGAGATACACAAGACTCTTATGAGCTCTCCCTCTGATGTCATGGCTCCAGGCACTGGGCTTTGACTGAGCCTTTCCCCCCTTTTTGCCACTGCCCTACTCAATTATTCATTGCTTAAAATAAAAAGGTCAGAAAGTAGAATACTGAGCAATTCATGGGTTCAAGACCTTCTAAGATCACAGGGAAACCTCTGCTTAACCTCCCTTGAAGTAGTGAACACAGGGGATGGAAGTTTTTTTTTTCCTTTTTTTTTTTTTTTTTCTGGGATATGATAGCTACCCCTTGATCAATAGTGAATTCTTGTTGTGTCCACTGGGAGTCACTGGATCAATGTGGTTCCCAGACCAATTGTCCATGGTGAATTAGACATTTTAGAAATCTCAGTTCAATATTAAGTAGAAAGAAGCAAATGTTTAAAATGTGATATTGGAATATTTTGATTAAAAAAAAAAAAATTTATTTAATAAATTAAAATATTTCTAGTATCAAAGAAAAGCTAGTGTGCTGTGCATTGACCCAGTCTGTGTATTTACCTTTTCTTACTCTGTGCCCACTGTATATATTTTCTTAGAGCTTAATGATCCCATGACTATGATAAGTGATGATTGCTAAAAGGACTGTACTCAGTGGCTTAATGTTCAGCCTTTAACACAAGACTGGGGGAATGTTAATATGATAACTGCATAACATGACTTTTTTTTATGCTGATAACATTGGCATGGATATGTGGCCATATTTTGCCTGTCCTCAGAGACCATTTACAAAGCTCAAGCCTTCAGCATCATTATTGGGTTGCAGTAAGTGACACCAGAAGCAGTGAGATAAATACAGCTGTCACAGTTGACACATTTGCAGCATTTGCCGACTGCACCATGTCCATGGATAGATGAGACTGGTGACTTAACGCTATAATTATTAACTAATTGTCTTTAACCTCACAAACAGTGTTCAGCCACATTATGTAAAGGAGTCAGGGATGTGTAATGACAGTGTAATCCATCACAGCGTTGGGGGGCGTGGGGGACGTTTCTAATGAGATTTCATTTGAGTATGGCAAATCTGCAGAATGCATAGATAGAAGCCACATTAAGCTAATTGGGAGATGAGTGCCTTGGTGTAAAAGTGCTTCTAATGGCAGGTTTGTTACCTGACTAATGCAGGGGAGTTGGCTAAGGACCTAAGGCTGATTTGTGGGCAGACATACAGTACTAATATTTTATCGTAAAAAAAAACTAATATTTTATCGGGTTGTGGGCTCGATCTACTCCGTCTGTGTTTTGATCATAGTTCTGAACCTCATCTGGACGTAGTCTTTGACACAAATGTGACTTTCTCAGCTTTTTGTTTAAAATGTTGATAAAAATGATGTGTTAATAAAAAAGGATGCATGAAGCTAGAATTAAATGTTTTTAAACTGGAAAGAGTTAAAGTACAGTTAAAGGTATATTTCAAGTATACAAAATGAATACCTAAATAGGAACATAGTAGTATACTTAAAGAGCAAAAATAATTCAGAAATAGTAAACTGTAAGTATGATGTTAACTTATATATACTTTTTTCCCTTTACTTACATCAAATTGAAATACAGGAGTTCAAACCACTGTGCCATATAAAATAATATTGTTGAGGCTGAAATTTAAAGTCTTACCTCCAGGCTAAACTCATACTCAAACATGGAATGAAAGAGTAAAATGTTTTTAATGTATATTTAACAACAAATACCCCAGTGACTATTGATGTGCTGTCTCTAAAGAATTTATCTCGCTTAAATGTCTGAGGCCATGCTGTTGTGAAACCATTCTGTATTCCCACCTCTCACTTTCTCTTACTATCTTCTTTTTTCCTCACTTTCTCTCATTCTCTAACTATCTTAGTCTCTTTAAACATTAATACTCTGTCTGTGCCTTAAAGGCCCTTTGTGCTTTGTGCTGTTGATTTTTACAGCTCTTAAAATCCAGAGTAACCATTTATCATTCATAGATCCTAGCAGGCTGGGCCAGACAAAGCCTTGTGTCATCTCTAATTGTCGTCAGAACAGCCATTGCTCCCTTGATGTTGCCTTATTCTGTGTCAAATGTAAACTGGATCATGTATGAGTAGAGCAAACAAATTTTATCTCCCCTTAAACTGGAAGTGCCATTCATAAACTTGCATTGTAGCAAGGGCAGAGTGACACACTTTTGGCATCACATTCTGTGGCAAATGCCAATGAACATGTATAGTTTATAGATAGAACATGAAAAGTTATGCCTGTTAATTTACATGACTTAAAAAGCCTGCTTATTCACATGAAGATAATACCAGTAATAAAGCAATATATAACAGTTGATGTTCAGTTTTCGAACTTCAGTGGGGTTTAGGAACCACAGTAATATAATGTAAGGAAACATACTTCAGAGTCAAATAATGCAGGTATGAGAAAGAGGGAACAGAAAACAAAGTCACATATTTTATGTATCAAAGTTACAAGCCTGACCACAACGCTAAAAGATCCTGCCAAGATTCCATTCCCAGAATCTCTTGCCATGTATCAGCGCATGGCGGTGGGCAAGTATGCAATCTCAAACTGTTTTATTTTTCAGTTAATAATACCATTACTTAGAACGCTGGCCGAAGAACAAGCTCCTTGGAAGTGGTGCTTATTTCTCCTCCTGGAGCAATACTGCACTCTCAAGATAAGGAAACTTCCCACATCCCATGGTCAGGCTCTGCAAAAAAAAAAAAAAAAAAATAAAATAAAATAAAGGTCAATTTAGGATATGTTGAGATTTACATCATTTCATACTTGTGTGCCTGAAGGTAAACCATATGTAAGTTAAACATATTCTTTAGTTGACAAAATCTTCTTGAGAAAGTATGACTTCATTAATATTTAATCTAGTTTGAGACATGCATCCTCTAAACTCCAATTAACATAAAGCTCAGTTAATACTGAGTCTGCATCCTGCTTAATAAATTTAATGCAAGTTTGCTGTCACCTCCAAGGCTTCTTAAAAGACATGGTTAAATAAACATGAGCTGTTTATTTTTTATGTCCAACATTGCAGCCACAGAAATTATTATTAAAAAAAAAAGAAAAAAAAAAGACTTATTTATTTTTGTAAAGTTATGAACCTTCTTTTTGAGAAACATATTTTAAAACTATATTTGACACAATATTAAAAGCATAGATATACCAAATAAATTTAAATACTACTACAACAACAACAACTACTACTACTACTACTACTACTACTACTACTACTACTACTACTACTACTACTACTACTTCTAATAATAATAATAATAATAATAATAATAATAATAATCGTTTATTATTACTCCGTAAATGTAATCTCTTATTTTATTTAGTGTCTGTCAACAGCAATAATCAGTGGGTAATTGTGGGAGATGCAGCAAGAGTTTTATCTTTCTGAGAAGTTTTGTTCATTGTCTTATATCAAATAAATTGATGTCCTCTCTTCAGTTTCACAGGGACTCCCTAATAAGTGACTACTGGTAGCTTCTAAATTTTATTTGATGGCTGTTAAAGGGGACCTATTATGCAAAATTCACTTTTGCATGCTGTTTGGACATAAATGTGTGTTGACAGTGTGTGTACACAACCACCCAATAGTGATAAAAATCCTCTCACTCCTTTTTTATTAATCCCCATAAATAATCAGCAGTGTCTCCCAACGACTTGTTTTCAGAATGCGGCTTTAGTGACGTCACTAAGCACAGGCCCCGCCCACGAGTGTTGACAGACACTGCCGTTTTAACATACACCCGCCCTGATCGAGTTCACAGCGAGTTGTACACATCCGCCATCGCTGCACTGACGAGAATGTCTCCCAAGCGGTGTAGGTGTTGTGTGGCTGGATGTATTAATCCACATAGCTCTCTCTAATTACTCCCGAAATCTGAGGCAGCCGCTGAAGACAAGGAGGAATTATTTTGTTTTCAAAGAAAATGCTCCCTCAACTCTACCGAAATTCGTTTATGTACTTACGCACTTCTTATACTGTGTTTAACTTACTCAGCTCTTAAAGGGCACCTATTATGCCCCTTTTTAGAAGATGTAATATTGGTCTTGGGTGTCCCCAGAATGTATTTGTAAAGTTTCAGCACAAAATACCCCACAGTTAATTTATTATAACCATTTGAAAATGTCATTTTTGGGGCCTGTTTTAAAAAGAGCTGTTTTGGCGTCTACCACTTTAAATGTAAATGAGCTGCATATCCCCGCCCTGCTGGACCTAGATGATGAAGAGACTCCGGCACAGAATAAACACGAATGAAAATGGACTAAACGTCTCGGAATGGTTATTTGATACATTTATGTACTTACAAAGTTTTAGTCGCGTCCCCTTTGCCATTATGGATGTGCAACACACACACACACACGAACTGTGATAACGTTCGCGCAATTTTTTTAAACTACACACACACACACACTACTGTGATAACGTTTGCTAAGTACAAACGATTTATTTATTTATTTCTTAAGGGGAGGGAGATAGACGTTTATATAGCATACTGTCAATGGAGATAGAGCAGACCTTAATTTATTTACATTTGTAAATGCTGCAAAAAAATGCCTACGTGACATAAAACTGCCTGACGTTGTTTGTTGAGACATCCTATGACAACGACAATAAATAGCTTTAGACGCATTTGTTGTTGAACTGGCTGACATCGATTGAAATGACTATTTGCTCAAAAATCATAAAATACACTTACTTCTTCTGGAGGTGACGTTGGATCGCGAACAGTAGGCAACGATCCACACTTGAGGATTAACTTTGACCCTCGTTCACTAAACAGTCAGTCAGAAAATGATTCTTGTATTTAGGAAGTTTAAGTGGTGCCTTTTCTTCATAAATAAAATCCATCTGCTGTGTTTTCAGTGGCTCTGATGTCAGTGAAGACTACTATGTCCATTCTTACATCCCACAACAGAACACCTACACTTCTTAGGAGACATTACCGGCTGTTGTTGAAAACAATGGAGGATGCAGATCACCGAGGGCGGGGTCTATGCCAAAACCAGATGTCAATCAAATCACGTCGGTGGGGCTTAGCTCATTTCTACGTCACAATGAGGAAAATCTAGAACAGGGTGTTCTGAGACAGTGCTTATGATTTATTGAGATAGTAAAAAAACTACTGGGTGGATTTTTATCATTCTAGGGTGGTTTTGCTCACACATTGCCAACACACATTTATGTTAAAACACCATGTAAAAGTGAATTTTGCATAATAGGTGCCCTTTAAGGTGATTTTCTGGAGTGAGATGTACAATAAACTTTATTAAACTCATCAGTATATTTTTGATCATCATTCGGACCTGGTCCGAAACAGCAGACTTGTAGGCTATTAATAGTGGATACATACAAGCAGATGACAAATACGTTATAACCGTAATTAAACTAAACAATACCTGTTCCATCTCCATACTGCACTCACTATTGTCCGACTCCAGGTCTAAATGAACACCGTTACTAAGAGTTTCTGATATTATCATCATTCCGTGAGATGAAATTGTCCTGAGAGACTGAGCGCGAGCTCATGAAGCTCCGCCCCCTGGGCCGGCAGCAGCAGCTTATTTGCATTTAAAGGGCATACATTGAAACAGCGTGTTTTTCTGAGCACCAAAAAGTGACAATTTAAACATGCTGTAAAAAATGATCTGTTGGGTATTTTGAGCTAAAACTTCACATACACACTCTGGGGACATCAGAGACTTATTTTACATCTTGTGAAAAGGGGCATAATAGGTCCCCTTTAAGTTTTGCATTGGTTACCTTTAGTGTGCACCTAATGACTACATTTGCCATTTGCATGGTTATTTTTGACTGTCAAAATGCCGGCGGACACAGCGACAGTGAGTTGTTCAAAATCTTTCTTTTTAGTAAACTCTGTGTACACAAACAATGCTCTCAATGCTCGAGTTCATGTGAAGAGCCCCAGGTGATACTTCGAGCAAAGTTTTATGTTGTGTCGAGCCTTCTTAGTGTTTTAAAAATAGTGATTTTTGATACTATCATAGAAGTGCCCCAAGCACTCCCATTCAAAAGGCAATTTGGCCGAAAATGAAAATACGGACAAACTTAAAAGTGGCATTTCCATTCTAATTATACTTTTAAATGAAAGTTCGCCTCGGGTAGATTAACAAAAATACCCTAGGTTGCATTTTGGCGAGAGTTACCCTTTAAGAAAGAAAATACAAAGTGTAGAGAGGTCAAGATATTGTCAGTTGAGAAACAAATCATCAGTCTTTATATATTGCTTCATGTGCTCTTTTGGGTGACATTCCTTTATCCTTACCCTCCCCATCACCTCTATCTTCTCAGATAATATTCAGAAGAAAAAAAAAGTATTTGTTTAGTTTTTTAATCTTTTCTCTGATATGGCCTCTAGGATGCTGCAGGCAAGGTTCTGGACAGATGGACTATAATGTCCCGGGAAGAGGAGATCATCACTCTACAACAGTTTCTGCGCTTTGGTGAAACCAAGTCTATTGTGGAATTGATGGCCATCCAGGAAAAGGAGGGTCAGGCAATTACAGTGCCCTCATCAAAGACTGACTCTGGTATCAGAACTTTTATTGAAAGCAACAATCGCACACGTAGCCCTGGCCTTCTGTCGCACCTAGAGAACAACAGCCCCTCTAGTATTCACCATTTTGAGAACATTCCAAACAGTCTGGCCTTCTTGCTGCCCTTCCAGTACATAAACCCAGTGTCAGCCCCCATGTTAGGTCTGCCACCAAATGGACTGAACATTGAGCAATCAGGTCTCAGAATGCGAGAGCCAAATCTGCCCAATCAGAATGAGCAGGTGGAGACCAGTGAATCTGAAGTGTCCCTCTCACCATTTCGTAGTGGTCAGAGCCCAAGTCGAGGAGCAATGGGGACCTTACCCAACGCCATTGAACCTAAAATAGAACCCAACAGAGCTTCACCCATTTCTCCAACACCATCTACACAGCAGTCCCAGCAACCACATACACCAACACAGCATCAGGGGCAGCAACAGCAGCAGTCAAGCACTCTGAACAACCACCAGATCCATCACCATTTTGAAAAGAATGAACAATCGAAAACCATTACACATTCTTCTTTCTCTTCCAAAATGCATCGCATGCGTCGAATGGGTGCAACCTCACGTAAGGGTCGTGTTTGCTGCAACTCCTGTGGCAAGACTTTCTATGATAAGGGCACTCTAAAGATCCATTACAATGCTGTGCATCTGAAGATTAAGCACCGTTGTACTATTGAAGGCTGCAATATGGTCTTCAGCTCTTTGCGAAGTCGTAACCGCCATAGTGCTAATCCCAATCCTCGCCTACATATGCCTATGCTGAGGAACAACCGGGACAAGGACCTCATTCGCTCCAGTTCTGGTACTGCCACACCTGTCATATCAAGTGCCAAAAGTGGCTTCAATATAACTAGCCCAGGACGGCCACCACTAAGCTTTGCCACCCCTCCTCTTGACCCCATGATACATTCACCTCTACAGAGCCCTCTTGTCTTCCCTTCCCTGAAGTCTGTGCAGCCAGTGCAACCTGTGCCACCCTTTTATCGCACATTGCTCTCTCCTGCTGACCTAGTTAGTCCCCCAGTCTCTCTGCCTACCAGTCCAATTTTGCCTACCACAATCAACAGCACATCTTTGACGGACCAGCAACAGGTGTTAGCTGCTAGCTCCCACAACATGCATGTATCTGAAACATCAACATTCTCTCATCACCTACCCACAACTCCCAGTACCCAAGATTCCATGACTCTCGACCCAATGCCTAAAAAGAAGCCTCGTAAATCCAGTATGCCAGTAAAAATAGAGAAAGAAGTGATAGATGTGGCAGATGATTATGATGACAAAGATGATGATGATGATGAAGATAGTTGTCACCATCACCACCATCAGCCATCCAACATCCATAATAATGTCAATGGCAACTGCAACAACAACAATAACAGCAGCAGCAGCAGCAGCAGTCATCATTGTGGGGGTAGCAGACATCAGTCTCCATCACAGAATGAAATGAGTCCCAGTCTAGCCCTTAGAGGCATGCTCCATCCTGACCAAGAAGAGTGTAGTGGGAGTCATGGTGGTAGAAGCCATGGCGACCTGCGCTGTATTGACAGTTTTACCTCTGAGGACCAAGATCATGAGCGTGACTTTGAAAATGAGTCAGAGACATCTGAATCCAAGTTCTACCGGGATGATCTGATGGACACTGACGAACATCAACCTGCCCAAGAGAGAAATCTCGATAAGGAATACCAGGAGGTAGAAGATGAGGGACACCTCCAGAAAGATTTGGAGGAACAAAGGCATTCCCCGACTTCACAACACCAGCCTGTTATCAAAATCAAAGAAGAGATCAATGATCCTACTTATGACATGTTTTGCATGGGTCAATATAGCCTTTACAATGGGGGTATGGCAGCTGCTGCTGCCGCTGCTGCCAGCATGGCTGCCTTACATGAAAGTTTCATCTCATCAATGAGCTATGGAACAAGCCCACCAAAGTTCCCCTCCCAGTCCCCTGACGGTGATCTCTGTGCTAGTCCTGATCCCAAGATCTGCTACGTCTGCAAAAAGAGCTTTAAAAGTTCATATAGTGTTAAATTGCACTACAAGAATGTACACCTAAAAGAGATGCATGTGTGTACTGTGGCTGGATGCAACGCTGCTTTCCCCTCCCGACGGAGCAGAGATAGGTGAGACAAATCACTTTTTATTTTCCACTAAAATCAAACTGATGTATGCTGATATAAATATGATAACTGGTAAACTTAAAACAGGTGGTTTTGAATTTTTACATTTCATAAAGTTATTATATGTGGGTAACCTGTCTAATCTTCATTCTTGCAAGTTTGAGGGGGACAAATAGTTGAAAAAAGATGTTAACAAATTATGCTTTAACAGGAAGAATGTGTTGATTGTACATTTCTGCAGACACTTATTTAATGAATTAATGTGCTGTTTACCTGTACTTGCTCACCTGTCACACACAGGTAGACATGCATACATTAGCAGAGGCTGCAGATTGTCAAACCACTGCATTCATTATCGCATCAGGAGGTGCAGGTTTCTCCGACTGCTAGTTAACACATTTACCATACACAGCCCCAAAAATTGGATCTTCAGTCAAATGTAGACTTTCCAAAGCTAATTGTTTTGGCTCTACAAGTAAAGTGCATTATGTGATGCTATTAAAGTCAGTCATATCATTAGTGACATAAAACTCACTACTAATATCATTCAGCAGAAAGTTACACAAATTGGTTTAATTTAGTGGCCCACTTACATACTCATACCGTAGGTCAATGCATGCAGTCTTTAAAAACTGCTCCACTTCAAGGAAGTCCATAAAGAGTAAGAATACACATCTGTATCAAAATACAGAAATATGGAACAAAAACTTATTTTGTTGCCAGAGGAGTAGTGCATGTCAGAAAGAGCCCTCTAGACAGTCAAGCACTCTAAAGAGAGAAAAATAGACCTCATCCATCTCATTCACTCCAGAGGAAGGACAGATAAGAGACTGTCTCTTCTCACCCTCTCTGGTCACAAGTGATAGTTTTATTTAGATAACAAATTATTGAAGGCATGTTAATTGTGTGTGTGTGTGTGTGTGTGTGTGTGTGTGTGTGTGTGTGTGTGTGTGTGTGTGTGTGTGTGTGTGTGTGTGTGTGTGTGTGTGTGTGTGTGTGTGTGTGTGTGTGTGTGTGTGTTCATTCCACTTTACTGGAAATTAAAAATTAATATTTGTTGAGGGGTGACACTTTTTCCCAGACATGTTTGTTCATTAGTACAGTTTAAAAATCATTGGTGACTGTAGGACAGAGAACAGTAGAGAGTTGCTGTGTTCTTTTGTACTGATGTGCTGCAATAACTTCCTTCTGCCTGTGGAGGGAAGATTTGTTTTCCCCCAATGTGAGGCAGCAGTTGTGTAGAGGGCAAAGGTTTGGGGGAATGGGGAGCCCTAGAAGGCTAGAAACAGAGTGCTCCAGGCAGAGCAGTCCTGCAAATAAGCTGACATTCTAATAATACCATACCATCTGTGTCATTAAAAATGTATTAAATATTTTTTATGTTTTACAATACTTTACAAATAATAGTTTTAGTCATTTAATAATTTACTAGAATTCTAATTTATAAACTCACATTAAACATCTTATCTATCAACATTCTATTCAAAATGTATATATCACAAACTTGAATGAATTTAATCAGTCTGAACATAGCTGGCTTTAAAATTCAAATAACAAATGCTAATATGGCATCTAAATTCAGTGTTAAAAGACTTCTCCACACTGACTTTTAAATGAGCTCTTGACATCCTTGAGTAGGAAGTCAGTTTGATAAATTACACCCAGTTCAGGTATCTCAAACAAGTATCCATCTCCCCTTTAAAATGAATAAACATGGGTTTGCATCCAGTTCAGGTATCTCAAACAAGTATCCATCTCCCCTACATTGGCTTGATGATTCAATTATGATAAAAAAAGAGTGTCTCAGTGATGTAGCCGAATATTACTACGCAGGTACACTACATTTGATGTTGTTGTTTGTAGCAAAGAGTGAGAAAGTAAGTCTGTAATTGAATAGCATTGCATGTTACATAATTATTTTTTTTAATGGATGTAAAAGATTGCATATTTTTTGTAAGGGGTGAGCAGGTGGAGAGAAGCAGTGTGATTGATTGCTGGAAACACACACACCTCTCAATCATTATTTATTTCTGTTTGAATGTATGTATGTATGTATGTATGTATTAATTCCTTCATTCATTCATTAATTTTCTTATGTTTATCTCGCTTGCTGATTGGTGATGACCCTTGGTGATGAGTGTTTGCCTGGCTCCAGAGTCCCATGGTGTGCTAATATTCAGTCTACAGTCTCACACAAGCCAACTGTGGTTAGGGAGAGTGAAGGCTAATTCTGTCTTCCCATTCCTCTCTGCTCTTCCTGTGGCGTTGAGAAATGATGTCAGGCTTAGAGAATTCAGCACTCCAAACTATGACTGAACTTTGTCATTTGCGTTTAAACATTCTTAGCTACTGTGATGATGGCATTGACATAGAGAAAGTGATCTGATCTTTAGCTGCCCACTGCACATTAGAGGAAAAGATAAAGACAAAAACAAAGCACCTTATCATCTAATGTGACTCTCTTTCACTTTGAAATTGAGTATTACAACTCATTTCACAAATGTGCACACTTGGCAGGAACTGAAAGGGCCATCAAATCCTAAAGATGATTAACATTCTTAGGAAAAGACACATTAAGAGCCATACCTCTCTCCTCCTCTGCAGAGAAAAAAAAAAGGATTCTCAGGAGAGGCTGCTTCAAGCTTTGGGCAAATTGGTTTGGCTGCTACATTAAAGGTCGGATAGAGAGCTGAGGAGGTTGTTGGGGGATGGAGGAGGGGACTGAGAGGCATAACTTAGTTGTGCCCTTAAATGAGGTTGCAAGGGAGAAGGAAATGAGGCAGAAAGGCTTAACCTGATAAATGAAAGGGTAGACTCAATCATGGAGTGTTAGGGCTTGGGCTTTGTGTTTAACTGCTCTTAGTCAAAATAAACTAAGTGAAATGTACTGCTTGCTTGGTTCCATTAAATCTCTCTCTCTCTCTCTCTCTCTCTCTCTCTCTCTCTCTCTCTCTCTCTCTCTCTCTCTCTCTCTCTCTCTCTCTCTCTCTCTCTCTCTCTCTCTCTCTCTCTCTCTCTCTCTCTCTCTCTCTCTCTCTCTCTCTCTCTCTCTGTGAGTGTGTGTGTGTGTGTGTGTGTGTTGTGGTTTGACCTATATCACGGGTAGACAAGTTCCTGTCCTGCAGAGTTTAGCTCCAAAACTAATCAAACACGCCTGAACAAGCTAATCAATGTCTTTAGGATTACTAAGGCTACAGGCAGGTGAGGGGTGTTTCAGGGTTGGAGCCTAACTCTACAGGACAGTGGCTCTCTAGGACACAACTTGCCTATCCATGACCTCATTATGAGGACCTAAAGTTACACCCATTGTGGTATGTATTCAGGTTTTCGGCCACACCCCCTACATTATGAGGACACGTCAATGTCCTCTCTCCCTCTTTATATATATAAATGCAGAAAGTTTTTTTTTTTTTAAATAAAACTTATACTTTCCCAAAACTTTTGATCTGTGTTGTTATATTATATATTGTATGTACGTATAAAATATATTTTGGTGTATATCATTATTATTACTATTATTCACCTATTTATCACTTAAAAAACATGTCACTGAATGCCACATAACAGATTTGATTTGACTGGATAGTTGAAATATCATTATCTTTAGTTTCCAAGGAGCAAAAAAGTCATGTGAATAGGTATAATATTTATGAGTGTTAAATAATTGCTTTAGAAATTTGGCACTGAAACTTAGTGTTACGTAGATTATCACAAAATGCAGCCAACCTGCATACAAGAAGCATTCATATAATTTTTTTTTTCCATCGGAAAACAAGAACAAGAAAAAAGCTGAATGCTAAGTTGTTTTCACTGGAAGTTCGGCAGCTGTGCTACAAAATGCTGACAGAAACACTTAAGTAAATATTCGTTGCTATGGAAAGAGTCAGAATACCGTTGATTCTAGTCACATTGGTGTAAACGGGTAGGTTACACCAGAGAAAGTCTAATATGGCGAGAACTTTCACTCTCAGTACACTTCCGGCTTCTGAACTGGTTGCAGTTCCTCTCTGATTCCATATGAGGGCGCTCACAGGACGAGTGCAGAATGAATGGAGGTCTATGGCGCTATACCAATAAAAATCCACTTTTCTCAGGATATAATTTTTTGTCTAGTAATTTGAATGTAGTATTCGAAAGGAGATGCAAATAAATTACACATTGCTGGGTGTTAGATTTTTTTGAGTCACTTATTTGCTTTAAAAAGTCTTTTAAAGTGTCAATGACGTCATATACATGTACGACCAGAGATACTGCTTCACGGCAATCCTTCAGTCACTCTGGTGCGTTCGCGCTCTGCACTTTCATTTCTCTCGAGGCATCGACAACACAGCTGACACAGGTAAACACACTTGCTAGAAGAGTTTTTGTTTTGTTTGTTTCTGGTCCCGCTGCGGATGACACGATGCCATCAAGCGGTTTCTCTGGTCGTAATCAGTCCTTCACTGACCAATCAGCATTCATTAGCAGAATGCTAGCGTGTTATGGGCAACAGCAAGTCAACCTGTAAGAAATCGAAAGGACATAAGTACTCGTTCATTCAACTTTCGACCTATAACCCATGTTGAACTTGCAAAATCTACAATCAGATTTGAGATTTATCAACGGCAATCGGGTGAAAGAAATACATTTAGCCGTCTAGCCCCATAGACTCCCATTCATTTTGCACTCATGACGATTGCCCCCAGTGGAACTCTGCTGGTACTACAACCAAAATTCGGTACAATAGGACTTAATAGGGAGTGGGCAGGCTCTCCGTAGACGGGCTCTGGTTACACTATGTCTATATCAGACGCGAATGGAGCGACACATCGCGTTAAAGGGACACTATGCAAGTCTGAGTGTTTTTTCTCTACGAGCTCCCCCTAGTGTCTGGTAGTATAATGCTTTCAAACACTCTGTCGTAAAAACGAACTGTTGTCCCTCCCCCCTTGCCACGAGCAACCCAGCTGATCAGCTGTCAACCCAGCTGAGCAGAGGAACCGGCTATTTCAAAACCAGTTATGTCTACCAAGGCAAGTAAAGCAATACTTTCCTTCCAACTGATGGCGATTTTTTTATTTATTGTGTTGTCATGCATACTAGTATTTTTTACCGGGAACGAACGATATGAACGAGGCGAACTACTGCTTTCGTGTTTGTTTGTTTGTTTGTTTTTGGGAGAATGGGCATGAGCATAAAAAAATATATCTATCAGAGGCTAATATTTGTCTAAAGTTATATTAGCAAGGTCTATAAGTTCATCTGGTAGAATGATGGTTTACCTTTGCTTGTCTAAGAAAACATCAGAACGTTTTTTCTAGCTCGATCATGATATGTGCAACATTTTGCGCGTCTGATATTGCCTACTATCAGACGCGTTGACTTAGTGACATAAAATAAAAGTGTAAGTTACACAAATAAAACCGACAGAGGAACGGCCAAACAACTACAGAAATCAAACGTGTTTGCTATGATGACAATGCTAACATCAAAGTTATAGTATCTAGCGTACTAGTAAGCCCCTAACAGACAGCGATCATAATAAAAACCTTTACAGACAATAGCAAACATCCTGAGGTCACAATTACTTGAAATTTAAATATTAAACACAGTTTATTCCAAAGATACTTAACTTACAAGTGCAACAGCAGGATCAGCATCCGTTTTGCAGGCTTCTGTTTCTCTCAGTTCTCACCATTCTGAAAAAGCCGGTCCGATATATTTACTCGAGTCTGACTTCTTGCTCGGTCAGTCTCCCGTTTCCTCTTTCGTTGGTCCTCCGACAAAGATTTCCTAGCTTTCTGCTTCTTTTTTACAGGCTCAGCCTCAGCCATAACTCAATCTATCGTTGCCCTTTGCTTATAGCTAGCCCGCCGGTGCTTGAATGGGGGCGTGTACGTGTGCAGTGCCGTCAAGCAATTCGTTACATCGCGAGACCTGATATCACGCGATACTTCCTGACACCGACCCGCGTCCCAAAGTTGCAAGTGAGTTTTTTCCGCTCTCGGGCACCAGGGGGGTGCGAAACCACCACCATTCAACCCGAAATAAGTCATATAACCATTCCACTGACTCCGAAGCTGTTCAGTTAAGGTTAAAAAGTTACCTAGAGCACCTTTAAATGCACATAAAAAACCCCATCAGTGATTATGTGGATGTGCGCCAAGAAGCCGACAGTGGATGCTACGTTCTATTTTTGACGTACTCATTCTGCGCACTTGCACTACTGACAAACGAACAAACGCATTTGGAACATTCACTGTGATTTCTCGAAGGACAAGACGGTAGGCTATTATAATTTTGCAAACCATTATTTTGTTTTATTTATTTATTTTTTTTTTTTTTTTGCAAGTAGTTACAAGTTTCTTCTCTTAAATCTTTGCCATTTACTCACCTTAAACGCCCCCCAAGAACACCTCAACACTCCCCTTTCAAAGATATCCAGCACCCTCTGAAGTTCCTCTGAACGCCCCCATTGAGAAACGCTAGGTTAGGGGATCATTAGCTCAGTATAAAAAACTATTACGCAAATGGAATGTCTGAAAAATTAAATGTGTAGCCTACCAACATGTGTGTATGTAATGTTAAGTCACCTTATAGTGCTTTTCTACAATATAAATTGTTTAAAAGCAGCTTCACAGTAATAATCAGTAAAGTAACAGAATTAATGATGCAAACTTCATTAAATATGTGTAACGTTTTGGCTGTGGCAGTAATAATCGCACAACGAGAGAGACTTCAACAATATATTTTTTTTAATTACAACTACATATTTATTTATAAAAAAATAAAAAAATAAATGGAACAGAAACGGGTGCATGACTAATGAGAAACTATGACAACAGATGAGTAACTAGGACTAAACCAATGACAATAAAAACTAAGACTAGATAGAACAGAACAAGACAAGAACCTGACAATATGAGACACATTCAAATTCTGCTGTAACGAAGCTGTAGTAAGTTAATAGTGTCATTTTTCAGCTTAATTCAGTTCAGTGTTGATTCAATTCAGTTAACTGTGTAGTTAATTCATTATGAAATAAGTTTAATTCTGCTGTGTGTGTGTAGCCTATTGCCAATGTCTGTTAGCTTTGAAATAACATATGGTCACGTATTTCTAAACATTTAAATGTTTTTAAACATTTCAATCAAAAGGTTGCCTGTAAATATAACAGTAACTTATAGTTAAGACAATAATCATATCATATTGTTGAAGCATGAATACAGCAAGTGTGTGTGTGTGTGTGTGTGTGTGTGTGTGTGTGTGTGTGTGTGTGCGTGCGTGTGTGCTTGCGTGTTGTCCTGGTAAAACCTGGTAAACCCTACTTGTGTCCCCACAAAGAGGGCAATATCAGAAATCCTTGTTCTTGCAGGGATATTTTTTGGTCCCCATGCGGAAAACAGCTTATAAGTCATACTAAGTGATGTATTTAAAAAAAAATAATAAAAAAATGCTGAGTTTTCTGTGATGGGTAGGTTTAGGATATAGGTTAAGGGTTAGAGGATAAAATATATAGTTTATGCTATTTAAAAATAATTTTGTCTATGGAATGTCCCCATCAAAGCTTTCCATGTTTTATGGGGACATTCCATAGACATAATGATTTTTATTTTAAATGGCATAAACTATATATTCTATCCCCTACGTGTGTGTGTGTGTGTGTGTGTGTGTGTGTGTGTGTGTGTGTGTGTGTGTGTGTGTTAGTGTGTGTGTGTGTGTGTGTTAGTGTGTGTGTGTGTTAGTGTGTGTGTTAGTGTTACCAATTAGGTATGGCAGCTTAGAGCTTATGAGCAGTGTGAGGGTGCAATGTTGAGGTATGGTCACATGCTGCAAAAGGAGCTGCCAACTTAAAGGGATAGTTCACCCAAAAATGAATATTAGCCCATGATTTACCCACCCTCAAGCCATCCTAATTGTATATGACATTCTTCAGACGAATACAATCGGAGTTATATAAAAAAATGTTCTGGCTCTTCCAAGCTTTATAATGGCAGTGAATGGCCGTTTATGTTTTGAAGTCCATAAAAGTGCATCCATTCATGATAAAAGTTCTCCACGTGGCCCTGGGGGGTTAATAAAGGCCTTCTGAAGTGAAGCGATGTGTTTGTGTAAGAAACATATCCATAGGAGGCGTCAAAGCTTACGCTACTCCTACATCCTACGTCATACATTGTCAAGTGTTACTCTTTTGCCGTAAATAGATGCGTACGGCCATCTGCCGGAAGCTAGATACACTGTTAGACTTTCCAAGGTTTTTTTACAGTAACTTACTGGCAACACTGTTACAAGCTAATCAGTACACTACTGTATTTTTTTTATTTGTACTAAATATAAATTAGATTTCATAATTTTGATATAGAATTAATTTTATTTTTATCCTACATAAGTACTACTGACATTCAAATCAATTAGACAAAATTATTACAAAATACAATTTTTTTTTTAATTTAAAACATTTCATATACAT
Organism: Squalius cephalus; assembly: GCF_949319135.1. Lineage (NCBI taxonomy): Eukaryota > Metazoa > Chordata > Actinopteri > Cypriniformes > Leuciscidae > Squalius > Squalius cephalus. The sequence goes on along the minus strand of NC_137123.1, from coordinate 44,433,428 downwards.
CACAAAATAAACAGTCTGCCAATGCTGGGAATGATGTGTTACATTTTTACACATTAATGGGTGAGTTTAGGGTTTTGTGTCAATTTTAACTCATTCATTGTGTTAATGATTTTAACAAAGTAATTATGTCAGAAAGGTTAGCACAAATATGTGTAAACGTGTTAAATTAACACATTATGTGCTGTCCTTCACTGCACACATTGTTAAAAAAAGTACATAAAATCCTAAACAAAACGTTAGCATTTGACAAAATGATTGTAGAGGCATTTGTTGTTTAGCTTATACAATTATTATAATGAAATATCAACCATTACATTCATAAAACTGCAGAATATAAATATATTAAGCAGTCAAAAAGGAACAAAATAGCAAAACACAGGTCTTTTCACAATACATGACACATAACCCCATCAAAATAATTTCACTTATTTCCAAAAATGTGTTGGATTCATGTGCACTGGTGGCCAAAATAAATATTTAAGTGTCTTTTAAATGTTTTTGAAATAAGTCTCGATGCTCAAGAAACATTTCTTATTATTATCAATGTCTGTCATCTATTCCACAGCATAGGAGTAAAAATCATCATCAAAATAATCTTTAAAAAGTCAACACAATGTTTTTGTCCGCCTTTGTTAATAAATGAACTTCTCCAAAGATTGGTTCCTGTTCAGCACTTGACTGACAACATCAGAATGTTCCCTGGTCTGTATTGCGTGTCCACAAACACAAATGTTCTCAGTCCTTCAGAGGAGATCCTGGTCCCAACACTATATGAGAGAGAGAGAGAGAGAGAGAGAGAGAGAGAGAGAGAGAGAGAGAGAGAGAATATTAGTGTCACATTATTTTTAACCTCCTTTTTTGTTAATTTTTATTATTATTTTCACAAAAACTTAAGAATATATATTTGTAAACAGCTTTTGTGAATAAATAGCATACTAAAGAACTAAATTAAATTATGCCAGATTAAATTTTAATACTTACAAATCCTAAATTCTGTCCAAAAATGCTGAGATCCATAGAAAGAACGACTGAAATCGATGATTTTAGCCCATTTCAGCTCGTCTGCAGTGAAGGGGTCCCTGTCTGAGACAAATACACAGTAAGACACATGCAAGAAATTACTGTGTGATGATCCTTCTCTTTCCTACAGTAGTTAACCCACCTGTGCGCTGATATTAGGACCTTCCTGGTCAGGTGGGACTGCTATGGTAGAGTCTTCTGCCAAATAAAATATCTAAATAATGCAAAAATATAAACTTAAGTTGTTTAGAATGCTAGATTTGGTATGAATAAATTAGTGAGAGTTTTACTGCAGTGCTTACCTGGGTACATTTAATCTGGTGAGACTGAACAAAGACAATGGTCCATCTTCTGATTGGTTCATTTGCTGTGTAATAAATATAAAGTTAGACGTGATGCAAAGGTCACTTATTTGATATAAAGTTAGCCAATTTTATAGAGATTTTATAAGATATTGTAAGCTACCTAGTCTGCACCAGTGGCTCCAAAGCAATTTTCACATATTGCTAATCATTTCATCAAACTTATCTCAAAATATATCACAAATGGCCCAATGTTAACTTACCTCCGGAATCTTGCTAGAAGTCACTGGCGCGAATTGGCGCTTTGTTGCCTTTAAACACATATAAAAATGGAAGTAAATATTAAATTCCATTAAAAAAAAAAACTATAATATGTTATAGTTAGCAAACTAATGCTAAAACTATAAAGGTTCTCATCAGTAGGCCAATACAACCAATAACCAAAACAGAATTTCACATTAGTTTATTCACATTTATTGTTAATGTAAACGCGTTGCTCGTTGGTATATTTTAACTCGACAATTCAATAATCTAACAAAGTCCGTAAAATGAAACGTTAGCTCAGTTTACCGTGGTAAAGTTCGTTACCGTCATGTTGACAAGTATAGGCTAACGTTATAACATAGGTTAAACTGTGCACAATCCTGTCAACACACAGAATGTTTGTTTGTTTGTTTTTTTTTTTTTTTTAACCTTGCTTGCTGGTCTCTTTCTCGGTGAAGTGAATTCCGTCTCTTCCCCAGGCCAGACACGAACGGCGCGATCCAACAAAAGACAGTCAGAACCCAGTGATATTACACTGGACGCTCCTGCGCGACACGACAAATCCCAGACAGTGTAGTGATGCGCCGCGGGCGTTATATTTCTGACGAACGGTACTCCGAGTCCAAGCGCTCGCGCTATTTCTGACAAGGGACAAACAGGTTTGCATTTTGTATTAAAGGTCCGGTCGCTTCAATGTGTCCAATATAGACAGCCTCTGGCTATTATAGCGTTGTAGACACGCGGTGTAAAGCAAAAATTAGGAAATAAAAAGCATGATGGAATGGTGCCAGCCAGAGAGGCCGTTACGTCAAATACAGTAGTATACAGCCAATTTAAAAAATACAGTAAGTCTCTGTATGTGGTGTTAGACAAATACAGTAGTATACAGCAAATTTAAAAAATACAGTAAGTCTCTGTATGTGGTGTTAGACGTCACAGAAAATTCCCATGATGCAATGGGAATCACAGTTATTTACTGTAAAGAGAAATAGCAGTATAATACTGGGGGATTTAAAGTAAATAACTGTAGAAATTACAGAAAAGTCTAACAGTGTATTTTAGTCGATAAAGTCTTAAATATGGATATTATTCTTACACGGATGCATCTCTTCGGGTTAAGAAGGTCTTTATTTATCCCCCCAGAGCCACGTGGAGCACTTTTATCATGAATAGATGCACTTTGATGGACTTCAAAACATAAACGGCCATTCACTGTCATTATAAAGTTTGAAAGAGACAGGGCATTTTTTAATATAACTCTTATTGTATTCATCTGAAATAAGAATGCCATATACACCTGGCTTGAGGGTGAGTAAATCATGGGGTAATTTTCATTTTTGGGTGAACTATCCCTTTAAGCATCATCAACTGCATAAAAAAAATCAGTCACAATGAACAAGCTCTACAAGATTGCTGTGAGTTATTCAAAATAAAATTAGTTGTCCCCTTAATTTTAAGATATCTAAAATAGTTAATTGTTTCCTATCAGAACTAAACTGGTCTGATATTTTATAAATACAAACAAAATACCGTAATGGTCATGTGTACACACGCTTATCTTATCACATGCTTATCTGTTGACCACCACAGTTAATAAGTATGCTGTTCTCTTTAATGCTGATGATGCTTTGGTGGTCCACTCCTATATACCTAATATCAACAGAAAGGGTCCCTCTATTGAATTTATTTTTACTTCTTGCAGGAGAATGTCGGATAGGGAACTAAATAATTAAAGAAAAGGGACCCTTTTTGACTGCATCAACCATGGCACTGCTGGTAAGCTCTACAACACATTGTACAATCCATTTATCAGTCAGAGTCAGGTTTAGGTGACTTTAAATTTAAATTGCTTTTAACCCTTTCGCATGACCTGGGATTCCTGTGGTCTTTTTTTTATTTTAATTTCTTGTATCTATTACTATTAATTTTAGACAGAAAATGTAGTGAGCAATTGTAGTATAGCACCCACAGAGGCTCAGTGCACACATAAATCTTGGTGGTTTTATTGGTTTGGTTACTACATGTACTAGCCAATATTGCAGTGTTTTTCATGACACTAGAATATTTGTTTAGTTGTTAGTTGAACTTAATGAGGATTGACATATTACATAGTCTCATATTTGAGGGACTTTGAACAGTTGTCTAGAGGCAGATCAAGTTGTAAATAAATCAAGTTTTAGATTAATTGCTGCAAAGTCACTTTCTCTTGTTATGTGTTATGTGATCCTGGATTGGGGTGAGAGAAAGTCCATCTTTATTAAAGTGAAGCCTGAATGAACAATATCCTTATGGGTCTCGATTAAACTACCTTCAGGAGTGAGTAAATGTGCTAATGCTATCCAAGTCTGAGTTAATATGTTATCAAGTTTCCCTCTATTATTGCATTACCACAGCTCGAATCAATTGATAAACTCCCATTCAATGAGGTGGAGTATTTAATTGAGTCAGAGTCAATTGCATTTGTGCATGCCTGCAGACATGCTGACAGGAGTAAACACTTTAGCAGAATACTGTCTAAGCGGTGTTAGAGTTATTGAACTCTCTGCTATGTCAGAAAGTAGTGTGCTTTAACACACATTCATGCAGTCACTCAAATAAAAGCATGACAATGCAGGAAATGTGATAGATTGGTGCTATAAAATTAACATAATTAAGTATTTCATAGGGCTGGAACGACGTGTCGACATAATCGATTAAGTTGCTTACGCATTGTTTATGTTTATCCCTTATCCCCTGTCCTGTTTCACACAAAACACAACTCTAGAGCATATGCTAATGGATAGTATGGCAGCGCCGCTTAATACGTTTGCAATTATACAGCGTTTCGTTTTTTTTATGAGCGTGACAACCCCATTCTATAATCAAACTGACACCTGCACATTTTCAGTACTCACAACCACATTCTCGACAAATCTCCACCAAATGAACTGAACCGCACTGGACAACTAGTTGTCTGCCATGTCATATAATGTGAGAGCCACAGTGAACTGTATAATCCTGACAGGTTTATTTTACTCACGTAGACGGAGAAATATTAATTGCGTTCAACCGCAGATCCAACTGAGCTGCAATTGGTGCGAGCTGTGAGGCACGCGACTCAAACAAACTCTGCACTTGGTTACTAAGCATTTAATGTCCTTGTTGGTTGTTTAAAATATCTGATGGATGAACTCACACCTTGATTGGACTCGTTAATTTAATAACAATTTCAATTGTGATAAAACTTCCCAATGTTATGGACATTGGGATACTGTCACTGAATGTGGTCGTGAGTCCTAATAATGTGCAGGCTCGTATTGAGCGGTGCTGCCATACTAGCATTAGCATCTGCTCTAAAATGTTATGTTTTCAGTTCAAATAAATTGCTACAGGATCCCTGTTCTCTCTTCCCTGCAGACATAGCTCCAACATCAACCTGCACCGCAAACTACTGACCAAAGAGCTGGATGACATTGTCCTGGACCCCCAGCTTACAACCTTGCCTAAAGATCTGCGTGCTGAGTTCCTATCAAATATCTATGCTGACCACCACCTGGGACTAGAGGGGGTGGGAATTGCTGCCAGTGGACCACCACGAGGCAGAAGACACGAGGGAATGAGATCCCCAGTCACTAGAGTATATGCACATAGCAATGGCTATTGCCATGGCCCCAATGATGACTACATGGTGCTGGACCTGAGCACTGCCTCTAGCGCACAGTCAAGTGGCAGTGTGCAATCCTCACAGGAGTCTGATGAGGGCAGCGATGACGGTATCCTGCTGGATGACCTGGAGGGTGCTAGTGAAACTGAGGACTGCAACCCTAGTTCTGGGGCTCAGAGACTGGCAATGGAGGGAAAGGATGGGGAAGAGGCCAGGAAGGAAGGAAGAGAAGGAGGCACAGAGGAGGGGATTCTGCGCTGTGACCCTTCCTTCTCGCCATCCATCTTGGCTTCCAGTGGAGGTAATGGTACAGGAGGCATCCTTTGCACCATCTGCAACAAACTGTACAGTAACAAAGGGACCCTTCGGGTGCACTACAAGACTGTCCACCTGCGTGAAATGCACAAATGCAAAATACCTGGCTGTAACATGATGTTTTCTTCTGTGAGAAGCAGAAACAGGCATAGCCAGAACCCCAACCTACACAAAAATGCCCCTTATACCACAATGGTTGATTAGATCAGTCCACACAACATCCACACAACAACCCCCTCTTCATTCCCCCACAACAATTCCATATTGCTACGAAAATAGCATTGTTCCTCTTAAACGACTTTTCAAGGATGAAAAGTTAGAGCAGAATTTTGCCCTTTTGACATTTCCGTTTTTTTGGAAGCAATGGACTAAACATACAATGACTCCATAGATCCCTCAATCCCTGACACAAACTTCTTCTCAATCTCTTATTTGTGACTCTTGCCTGCAGAAATGATCATGAAAAAAAAAAATGAAAAAAAAAAAAAAAAAAAAATTGCATTTGTGTAATAATAGCTTTTAAAAGAATCCCATACAAGTGCATGACTGGCTTAAATATGTAAATAGTGTTGTGAGGGGCTTTGGTGTGAAACAGTTGTATTGATGGTTGATATTTTGTTCATTTGTTTTTCATTTTCTTTTACTGAAATACTTTCATTTTAATTAGGTAAGGTAATCAAGACAAAGTAGCATCTGCCTAGCTTGATTCATTTATATTGGCTTTAAAAAAGAATTTTAGAAAAGAAAAAAGTTAAATATGTGACTTGTGAATTGTTTTATCTACCAGTTAGATATACAGATGGAGCTGGCATGCTTTAGCTCTAACAAAGTACTTTTTTTTATTTTCTCATGTTTATAGCTTTAGTAAAAAATAAAAAAAAGTTAAAAAAATTAACAGAAAAAAAATGCACTTTGCAACTATACTAGTGGGACTTGTAATAATATTACAAGGATAACACTTTACAATGATGGTTGTCCAACATGGAAAGGACATTTTTAAGGATACAGTGCCAAATGGTAAGTACTGTACCTTTAATAAAAAACGTGCCAGATCTTTATATGAGAGTAATCTCATTTGACATGATTAAACCCAATATTCATCCCATTTAATAAGTGTTTCAGGTATATTCATTTGAATGCAGTAAATAAGTTTTACTGACTCTGATCATAACATTTGACGAGTAAACATTTGAAGAGTATAAGTGTATGGTTAAAGGCTGAACTAGCCCAGAGGTTAGGTAGATAATCTTTCTACTGCATGTAGTATTACTTTAAAAGTGTTAGTATGTGTCCTGTAATTTATTTTGTCTCTATAAATTTGAGCAATTTTAACATATATAAATGCCATTGACTTTTCAGTGTGCCACAAAAGAGAGGCTCTAAACTGTGACCAAAATCAAAGACAACGTCCCAACACCCAATGAAAAGAAATTACATTGAGAAGAAGTTACAGTAGTTTGCTATCTCCTCCAATGCATTACTTCCAGACATTCATTGACTGTTTTATTTTTTTATTTTTTTTTTATCATAATCTTATTCATGGCATGCATTGTCTATCGGCCACACAATAACAAGACAAAGAAGAAAGCACTATTAAATTTGAACCAGTTAGAGGCTGTGTAGATATGAGTATTTATTTCTAGGTATTTGTTTATAATAATTAATTGAATGCAAATTAGCCCTTTGATGTCTGTTGATTTCAATTGGAATAAATGAAATGAAAGATAATTATGAATGAATGACATGTAATTTACTATACTGGAACTCCATGCAGTCCAAAAGGTTATTAATGTTGGATAAAGACTAGATGAATTTGCTCCCTCCTTTATGTGCTATGATGATAGTAGCCTTGCTGTTATTTTCTGAGAAAAAGAGCAGATATGAAAATATGAACTATATCAGCAGTGATATCAGCAGTGTGTATAATTAAAATGTACTGATACACAGAACCTGGAGGTATTTCCACCACTGACCTGTGGAAATTCAATAAATTCAGTGATTCATTGAATGTTGCTGACAATACTGCATCATGGAGAGACCCAAAGCTCTTTTACTGGTTTTATCTTTTCTTCTTTTCCACTGTCTTCTCCTGCTCTGCCACCACTCTACCTGCTACCTCCTACCCCTATCACAACTGCTGCCACAGTGGGTGGTCCTTTAGGACACTGGCTGATAGTGTACGCTTAACTTCACTGGATGGCACACAAGACAGAAAAGGAATTGTTATTGGCTGTTTATTCCATATGATGGGAACATTGAGCACATACAGCCAAGTTTCTCCCGTGAGTCACAGCAGTGTTTTCCTTTCTATCTGCTATCTGAAAGGGCTATGAAAGAAAACCGGCATTTGACTGCCTCAAGAACAACGTTTCTGAGTTACTTTAACTCTTGCACCAATAACTGGTCAATACAATTACAGAAACAGTATGACCTGTTATCCTCAAAACAGAAAGCATTTTTAGGACTGTCAAAGGCTGGTGTTTTATTTTAAACCCAAATAATAATAATTATAATTATAATAATAAATACATGTGTAGATAGGTAACGTGATATCACAAAGTGAAGAACTTTGGCCCCATACTTTCCAGACTGTTGAACCAAAGACTTCTAGAGAGACATACAGCACGGACACAAAGGGAGAAAAAACTCATAATTTTAATCTACTGAAGAGAAAGAAAATTATTTCCAAATCTGATTCCCTGAATACTTACACATTGTGGTTCTGATAGAATTAGATTTATCTGATGGTTGTAAAAATGTGTACATTGAAAAATCAGGCAGTACATTAAATGGCCAAGTAATAAGGAATGAAATCATTAAATCATTTAACAGGAGAGAGGTATGAGAGAAGATCTCCAGTGCACAGCAGGATTGGACAGTCATTACTGTCCTGCATGGTCCCCACAGAGTTAGGCTTTTACCATGAAGCCATTGGCTAAAAGAGTGAGCCTTAAATATTTTATTGCAGCTCAGAGGACAGGGCCATCACAGACCATTAACATTGAATGCAATATCTTGCAAAGGTTATCTCTAAGTTTGTTGTGTTAATACTGTTTCTTCGAGGACATGGAGTGATATAGCACAAAAATAAGAACAAATTGAATTGAAACTGTAGAATAGAAGATATCAACAATATATCAATTGAAATTTCAAATACAGAGGAACATTCTGATCAGTGTGAACAGTTATATGAAGTATCAATGATTCAATGGAAAAAAAATCCACAATTTAATACTAGTGCAATATATTCTGTGTTGTGCAACCATAAACAATGAGAAATTAGCTTGAAATATTTTGTTGAACTTTTCTGTTGATCTAATGTGATGTTTGGCGTAGTTGTCTTGTTTTATTGTCCTTATTGGCCACTGAAGAAAAATACATCCACATCAGAGGAAGTTCACATTTTGATTTACAAAGGTATTGATAGCTTAACAATGCTACGTTAGGTCTAAATTGTTTATTTTTACCCACTGAGCCTGTATGATGTCCTCCTTGAATAAAAATAATTTTTGGAATCTTTTGTACCATAACCTCTTTTTTGACATAAAATGCATATGGTTTTGGCGTATAAATGGATTTTTTGTACAAATCAGAACTCTTGTACAATTTTATATTAAAGATTTATGAGTCACTGGCACGTTGAAGTACTTTATTCTTTTGGAACAGACATATATATATATATATATGTATATGTATATAGTTTATTTGCACACTTGCAAGTCAGAAATGTATTAAAGTCACATCAGAAATTGCTATTTTTGCCCGTTTTAACTTACAAGTTCGATTTAAAATAAGCATAGATTTCTTGAGCATTTTGGAAACAACAAACTTTTATGTGGAATACAACAATCATTTCTGGCATGTATGACATATTGTGGTACAAATGATGTGCAATCAACATCTGCTTTGATGCGTTTTTGTGCCATTGTTCAGTAGACAGAGACAGCTGGCAAAAGCTAACTTGTAAACTTAAAATGAATGACAGATGCAAGCTTGTGTATATGCTGTTTGCATTGTGATTGGCTGGATTAATATTATTCTGCTTAAATTTTGGTTGGTGTCATAATTATTGGCATAAAGTGTTATTTTAGACTTTAATAATAATAACATGTAAGGAACATGATCATTTGACTGTATAAGTCATTTAAACTTAAATTTAATCTGACTTTAAAAAACGAGTTGAATCTTGTAAAGCTTGTAAAAGAAGTTGAAAACTGCTTAACTTATTTTCATGAGTTAAAGTAATGTGAAAACATATGTTGACTTACTGATCATATCAAAGTGCTATACCAAATAATGCAATTTGAATTGTATTGAATCACTTTTATGACTAACAATGCAAACAGGAACATAATGCATGTCGTGAAAGAGTGCGCTTGAGTCCAGCCCCATTTGTTCTTTGTCACTCATTGCATTCTCATTCAGTGTCTGTCAATACATGGTTGAATAATAGAACTGAGGCTATTGATTATCCAAGGGTTGTTAAAGACTTTTTTTTTCACCATTCCACCCACTGCCACAAGGATGACAGGTCCACACAAGGGACACAGAACTGCTGGCATCCAGCGGACCTGCAACATAACTTACTGTGTTCCCAAAGAGACAGCATCGATTAAGCACAACCAATACATCAAGCCCTAGCCTGACTCTTTCACTATAGAGCAGAGTGTGTTGTGAACAGTCAGCAAGGAGGTCAAGGTTTGTGTAACAAGTGATTGAATAGAGCCTCAGTAATTATGCTTATGTCAGACTTCTGTGAAGACTGTATAGCATTACAATTTAGTAGTGAAAATCAGTTGAGTATGAGGGGCTGATTATGGCTATTGTTTAATTCAACAGATATACTGAAATCCTAAAAAAAAAAAATAAAAAAAAAATTGTGCATTTTGTTTGTGGCTATTGCTTATAATATTGTTTATTGCTAATTTATAATGTCTTTTAAAGGGACTGATAATATGAATTGGCTAAGATGGGGGAGTTGAAGAATCTGAAAGCTTGATAGAAGCTATCTGTTCAGCAAGATCATCATAATTAGCAACCCTCTCCAAAGAATTACTCTATGAAGCACTTCATCAAGGCTGACAGTCACAGGGGGGATGTATCTGCCATATTATGCCACCACCACTGACTAGTGATAAAGTTAGACTTAAATGTAGGCATTGTGAAGACCCTGAACCATGATCTGTAATAGATTTTAGAATAGAAATTAAATAACTGTGATAGCATTTAAATAATTATTGGCTAGAAAACTGTCATGTTTGTTACAAAATAAAGCAATTGTGTCATAAAGCGTTTCATTCTAGTCCTTTTTCTCACATCAACATACTTACTCAGCCCACATAGCACAAAGCATATCCTTTGAATGCTAACTGATTTAAAATTAATGTAGTAATTGGTGAGAAAACAGGCCAAATAAAGTGAGACAACTGCAGACGTCATCTGTGCCATACATTTAAGGAGCATTAGTGAGCTGAGTATCTCATTTCAATATCTATAGAAACAAATTAATATCAGTTTCAGAAAGAGGCATAATAGATCTGAATCAATAATTAAACTCTACTAAGGTTGCCTTTTACCTCTCATTCTTTGTACAAACAAATTTTTGGTTACACAAGCTTGGCCAAAGATGGGCATGTCAACGTATTAGACTTTTAAGTGAATGGTATTGATTATTTTCTACACCAGTGAGGCCTGCAATGCTGGCTAATGCTATTGACAAGCCATTGGTCTTGTATAAAACTGTGGATGTATGCGGCTTCTTAGAGACAGGAGGAAAGAGAGTAAAAAAAAACACGTCAATGGACAGTGATGGAGAGCAGGGCCAAGATGCAAGCACAGCAGACACACTAAGGACCGTATCTATGGTTTGGGAACCCTAAATTAGAGGAAAGACAAAGGTAAGGAGGGAGAGGGAGAGAGAGAGAGAAAGAGAGAGAGAGAGAGAGAGAGAGAGAGAGAGAGAGAGAGAGAGAGAGAGAGAGAGAAAGAGAGAGAGAGAGAGAGAGAGAGAGAGAGAGAGAGAGAGAGAGAGACCGCTGTATTGATCCTTCAGCCAATCAAACCAACATGTATGACCACGGGATGCATATTTACACAAACTCTAAAGCATTACTAGAAATTCAGATGAATGGATATTATTTTCATGGATATTACAGAACAGATACTGTAATAAAGAATCCTGGGTGGTGAAAAGGATTCTGTAGCAGAGGGGCGAGAATTAAGGGGGTGGGGGCAGAAGAAAAGCTAAAATCATAACAAACCCTTCTCTCAGATCCACTGCCTTTGCTGTAATGACCTCAACCAGACGGGAATTCCTTTTAATTAAAGTGGAGGGAGATCAGTTAAGCAGATGGTTGTCAACAAATATTAGGGGAAATAGACAATTTAATGGTCTGTGCACTTATCACTCCTATTTTCTGTACCCAGCATATACTGATAAACAGAAAAGGGTGTTAATCAACCTTGGAACCTTTAAAGCTAGAGATAAGGAGACATTTGGTATCTTTGTAAATTAACTTCAATTTGGCTAAGACTAGTCTGCTTATGCTCACATATACATATGTCAGACTGACATAAATATAATCTCTATCCATCTGATTGCCTCTGTGTTCTGGTGCGGAAGTTTGTAAAAGAAAAATGAATGAATGTCCATGGTGACAAATGACTGGCAGGAAACTAGAACAAAGGAAACGTGTCACTGAAAAGTGTAACTAAAAGTCCATGAAAATGAAACTAACTGAACATAATCATGACAGAACACCCCTCTACATGACTGAAGAGTGGGTTCAGGGGACGGACGAAGGGCTGGTGAAGGAGGAAGTCAGAAAGGAACCAGGGTAGTGCAGATGGTGGGAGGAGCCAGGGAGAAGCATGGAGCAGGAGGTGCCAGGTGGCACATCAGAGTCCAGCCAGGATGGAAACCCATGACAGAGCCAATGGTGGGGTGGAGCCTTAGGCCTAGACAGAGAGCCAATGGTAAGTGGCAAAAGGATGGACGACGTCCGACCGAGGTGGAGACGGTGGTCTGAGGGAGCCCGGTGGAATCAGTAAGCCCAATAGTCCATGGTGGAGCCGAGACAGGAAAGAGCCAAGTCGGAGGAGTCAGGGCGACGAGCCGAGATGGAGAGTTGAGATCAGCAGCCAGAGGCGGAGCCAGGGGATCCACCTGTGCAGGAGGAGCTGGGGGGTATTCCAGAAAGCAGGTTATGTGACATACCCGGGTATGTTTAAGGGTAAGTAAGCGGATAACCACAACTTTTGGTTCCAAAAATCAAGCATAGCGTTAGTTCTGGCAGGTCACATTAGTCAAGCTCGCATCAGCTGACTTCTCAGCTGATCCACGCCTACCTATAGGAATACGATGCCCATCACTGTATTCATATATAAGTTCCTTCAGTATTATCAACAGCTATCGCGTTTCTCCGGAGCTAATTAAATTGCAAAATTTGGCAGGCAAACCACATCATCTCACAAGGAATCATGAAATCGGGAATTTAGTGAGAGGAATTCGTTCCCCACAAGGGAATTTCACCTCAGATTAATTCAGGTTCGTGAACTTGAGCACGCGAATTCACCACATTGATCATAAGCTGCCTGATTTGGAAGTTACCTGAGTTAGCATTGCTTCTAGCATCACTGCATTATTGACATTGGACTCGTTGATGTTATACAAGTGACTGACTCAAGAAAAAGTTCCAATGAGATCTGCACTCCATGCATGAAGAAGGATATCAAGAGAAAATTAAGCATCCACGTCAAAGCTGGCCGAAATTCACTCTCCATTCATCTCTGCTTCCTTTTTTATGCTCTTTGCTATCAGGGTATTGGCAACATGCTTGTTGCTAATGCTATCCGTGTTGCTTAGGCTACAGTAGTCGTTTTCATTGTGCTAGGCTTATGCTATCATATTGGCAATGTGCATTACTCAATGTGCGTTCGCTGTATTTATAATCCATTTATTCACTTTTTGAGCATAGACCTGAAAATTTAATTTCCAACTTAAACTGTCGTAAATCTTGAAAGCTACGGTCTTATGGACTTAACGGATGCCCTCATGCGGAAGCCATTGTAAGTCCACAAGACCGAAAGTGCACATGAAGTGTGCCATTTGGGACAGGGCCTTAGTGTTGAATAACAGACCTCTGCAGTGAAACTTTTGTGCATTTAGCACAAGCATGTTACCAATAATCTGATAAGCTTAATGGTGCGTTCACACCGGACGCGAATAGGGTGTCAGGCGCGAGTGATTTCAATGTTAAGTCAATGCAAAGACGCGTTACGCGCGTAAAAAATTCCTGCAGCGCGAATGAGGCGTAGAGCGCGGCGCGGTAGACGCGAATACGCCTCATTCGTGCGTCAAGTTCACGCGAATGGCGCAAATTGAGCGTCTGGCGCGTTAAGCGCGTTACGCGCAAATGATTTTATGTAGTGCTTTTTGTGCATTCAAAATCTGAACTTCTGCGTCAATTCGCGCCGCGTTAACCAATCAGGAGCCTGCTTGCTGCTGTCACGTGGTGAAGTAAAAACAAAGTAAATCTTTTATCACATAAAAACTTTCAATATATGAGACATATTCATTTTGTATTGAATGCTATTTATAATATATCTAAATCAAGATTATATGAAACATTATTATTCTAATGTAAAGACAACCAATATATTTTAGTGTATAACATAGTTCGTGTCTGGACACTGTTGTGTGAGAAAAAAAAAAACAAAAAAAAACACAGGACAGGTTAATTACTTTTGGAGGCTGGCTCCATTTCTCATCAATACAAAAATAAATTACAGATTATGTGGGTGAGGGGGCGGGTGATCCTCGCTCCGATGCGGGACAACAGGTCCTCAAACTGGGCGCGGGACAGGCGGAAGCATCGCTGATAGCGGCCGTCATCCAGGCGCAGCTCCTGGAGCAAATGGTGAAACTCGCCAAACTAGGTACGAAGGGTCTCGGTGGACCCAAATCCGGCGACGATGATCCCTACGCCACTGTTCTGCTCTCCAGAGCAAATATAGACCGGTAACTCTCTCGATAAATGATCGATCAACATCAGACATCTTGTAAAAAGATGGCCACCAACGGGTTCGAAACTTTCGCCTCTGACGCGCGTGATGCGCGTAAATTTCGCTTCAAACTTTTGTTTTTATGCGCATCAATTTCGCTCTTGACACGCGAATGGACACAAAGTGGTCAAGCGTATATCTAGACGTGGCAGGCGTGAATTTGACGCGCTATTCGCGTCCGGTGTGAACGCACAGTAAGACACAAGCATATGCTAACTTATTGAAAATAGTATTTTTGCAGATTTTTCATAACAATAAATGTAAAATTCTGTAACTCTTTTTATGTTCACATTTTAAAAATTTTCTCGCTTCAGCAATAATCTGCCAAGTGTCATCTTTGAAAAGAGATCAATCAAGCCACGCCCTAGCAACCTTTTAGAGCACCTTAGCAACAAGTTCCATAGACTTCCATTTAAAGAGATAAAAGAGATATCTCTGGACTGAATTGTCATAGAAACATGAGGGTGGTCTTGTTTGTCTCGGGGCAGCAAACAGCCAATCATGAATCACCTCAACACTTCCTAGCCCCTCCCTAGCAACCATTGTCGAGCACCTTAGCAACCAAAATCCAAAGAGGGATATCTTCCATTCTGAATGTCACACAGGCATGGGAATTGGTTTATATCATTCATACTGACAAGCAGCCTTTGAAGTTTCATGATTGGCAGCTGCCAAGCCACTCCATAGCAACCAAATAGAGTACCCTAGCAACCAAAATCTAAAGAGGGATATCTTCCATTCTGAATATCACAGAGGCATGGGAGTTGGATTATTTCATTCATACTGACAAGAAGCCTTTGGAATTTCATCATTGGCAGCTGCCAAGCAACTCCATAGCAACCAAACAGAGAAACCTAGCAACCAAAATCCAAAGAGGGATATCTTCCATTCTGAATGTCACACAGGTATATCACTCATACTGACAAGCAGCCTTTGGAGTTTCATGATTGACAGCTGCCAAGCCACTCCCTAGAAACCAAACAGAGTACCCTAGCAAACATTTTGCAAGACCTGTATCTCTGCATCAGAACATTGTATATAGATGGGGGTTGGTTTATATCATTCAAACTGACAAGCAGCCTTTGGAGTTTCATGATTGGGAGCTGCCAAGCCACTCCCTAGCAACCAAACAGAGTACCCTAGCAACCAAAATCCAAAGAGGGATATCTTCCATTCTGAATGTCACAGAGGCATGGGAGTTGGTTTATATCATTCATACTGACAAGAAGCCTTTGCAGTTGCATCATTGGCAGCTGCCAAGCAACTCCATAGCAACCAAACAGAGTACCATAGCAACCAAAATCCAAAGAGGGATATCTTCCATTATGAAGGTCACAGAGGCATGGGAGTTGGTTTATATCATTCATAGTGACAAGAAGCCTTTGCAGTTTCATCATTGGCAGCTGCCAAGCAACTCCATAGCAACCAAACAGAGTACCATAGCAACCAAAATCCAAAGAGGGATATCTTCCATTATGAATGTCACAGAGGCATGGGAGTTGGTTTATATCATTCATAGTGACAAGAATCCTTTGCATTTGCATCATTGGCAGCTGCCAAGCAACTCCATAGCAACCAAACAGAGTACCCTAGCAACCGTTTAGCAAAACGTATATCTCTGCATCAAAACATTGTATAGAGATGGGGCTTGGCTCCTTTGACTAAATCATGGTAAACTATGGTAACTCATGCTAGAATCATAGTAAATCATACTAGAACATGGTAAATCACGGTATACTATAGTAAATCATGGTAAACTATGGTAAATCGTGGTAAATCATGGTAAACTATAGTAAATCATGGTAAACTATGGTAAATCATGCTAGAATCATAGTAAATCATACTTGAACATGGTAAATCATGGTATACAATAGTAAATCATGGTAAACTATGGTAAATGGTGGTAAATCATGGTAAATCATGGAATATTATACTGCCCTACAAAGCAAAAAGGCAGTAACTACACAGAGTGCAGAACTGAGAAAAATTACTTTAAAGTTATCCTGTCATCCAGCCTAAGTAGTTGTAGGTAGATTATTGGACATGTGGCTGTTTTGTTACGTTATATTAGCTTATTCTTTGTACATATCAATCCTCATATTTAATTTGATATTTTACCCCTATTTTGCAGTTACTGTATTCTTGCTTTGTAAATTTGCTTTGTATTACTTACCAAAAACGTGGCACCATACCAAGAAAAAAGGCAGTAACTACAGATTCTCCAAAAACTATTACAATTTTTCTCCAAAACGACACACATTTGAGATAAGATGCTTTGTCACATAACAAAGGATGCCTTGAATGTCATGAAAATGATAATAACTCATTTTTGACCAAAAATGCAGTTACTGCCTTTTTGTTATGTAGGGCAGAATAGTAAATCATGGTAAACTATGGTAAATGGTGGTAAATCATGGTAAACTATGGTAAATCATGGTAAACCATGCTAGCAACATGGTAAAAAATAAAAAAATGCTAGCATCTTGCTAGCAACATGATAATCATGCTAGCATGATGCTAGCAAAATGCTAATAATGCTAACATGATGCTAGCTACATGCTAATAATGCTAACATAATGCTAGCATGATGCTAATCATGCTAGCATGATGCTAATAATGCAAGCATGATGCTAGAAACATGCTAATTATGCTAGCTTCTTGCTACAAACATGCTAGCAAACATGCTATTCATGTTAGCATCTTGTTAAGAAATATGCTAGCATCATGCTAAGAACATGCTAATCATGCTAGCTACACGCTAATGATGCTAGCTACATGTTAATAATGCTAGCTTTTGCTATAAACATGTTAGCATGATGCTAGCAACATGCTAATCATATTGGCATCATGCTAGCTACATGCTAATCATGCTAGCAACATGTTAGCATTATGTTAGTCACATGCTTATCATGCTAGCATGATGTTAATTTTGTTATCATCTTGTTAAAAACTAGCTAACTGCACCCTAGCAACCGAGTGGCGAGTTTTGCCACTGCAAGCACCACTCACATTTTCTTCAGGAAATGTGCATTCTAGTTATAATACTTATTCTTATTATTTCACTCAAAGTTTGGCATGTAACTCGCCCCGCACTGTTTGTCACAGACCCCTGAGTGAGGTGTCAAATCGACCGGCCACAGGCCGAGTGCCGTACTGAAGGCACTCGTTATTAAAGATATTAAGAACTCTATAAAAACTCCATAGTAGCCATCTTTGACGACTACCAACCACCTAGTAACACCATAGCAACTACCAAAAATACCTTAGCAACCACCCTGAACACCCTAGTAACATCTAGAAACGCTCTAGTAACCACCAAAAATACCCTAGCAGCCACCCAGAACACCCTAGCATTGTGGAGCTGAAATATGGCTTCTATATGTTGCACTATGGTTGCTAGGTGACTCTAAACGGTTGCTAGGGTTTGAATACACAGTTACCATGATGATATTTACAGACTGTTTCCCAACCGAAACAAAAGAGCCAACCCCCATCTCTATGTGATGTTCTGTTGCAGAGACATGGGTCTTGATAAACGGTTGCTAGGGTACTCTGTTTGGTTGCTAGGGAGAGGCTTGGCAGGTGCCAATCATGAAACTCCAAATGCTGCTTGTCAGTATGAATGATATAAACCAACTCCCATGCCTCTGTGATATTCAGAATGGAAGATATCCCTCTTTGGATTTTGGTTGCTAGGGTACTCTGTTTGGTTGCTATGGAGTTGCTTAGTAGCTGCCAATGATGAAACTGCAAAGGCTTATTGTCACTATGAATGATATAAACCAACTGATATATGACAATTTAGTCTGGAGATATCCCTTTGATCTCTTTCAATGGAAGTCTGTGGAACTTGTTGCTAAGGTGCTCTAAATGGTTGCTAGGGCGTGGCTTGATAGCTTCACAATGATCCTGAGAGACTGATTGGTCGTCTGAGTTAAATGAGCCCTTGTCTCTATAACACTGTGATCCAGAGCTATGTTCAATACAAAATCCCTATGCAATTTACCATAGTAGGAAAAACGCATGCATTTCATGGGCCGTCTTACTCCATAGTAAGTCAATGGGAAATTTTGGGCAGCTCCTGCTCCCCAGGGGTGCAGCTTTGTGAGGGATATTCTTACAGAGCCTGTCATCCTCTTCAAATGTGGCAAATCACAAGTTTCTGTGAAATTCTTGCTCGGAGATATGACTCGTCAAAGTTTGTCGCAATGTTAAGTCTATGGGATTTTTCGGCCGCTTTTTCGCCCCTGGGGCGAACACCATACCCCCGATCGCTTATAAAAGTCATAGCACACCATTCCCGAATAATACACATGATTTGACGCCTCATTCGTGGGTCTGTGACAAAAGCTGCGGGAGGAGTTACGCTGAGGGTCAGCTGATGCGAGTTTGACTAATGTGACCTGCCAGAACTAACGCTACGCTTGATTTCTGTCAGGACCACTACCGTCAAATATGATTGACAATTAGCATAAAGTTTGGATTGGCGGTATGGTTCCGTTCTGGGCGAGAACTCCCTGCGCATCCATGCAGCCTAGCATGGATAAGAGCAGGGAGAGCAGCAATAATCCCCCAAAACAAAACCATATGCCAATATCCCCCAAAACCAACTGACAGCGCAATCTGGATGCTTTGTAGTTACCTGAGTGAGCCAAGACAACAAGCATGTTGCCAATACCTGAAAAGCTTGAGCAACAGCATGCTACCAACAATACCAGATAGCCTTAAAGCTACACTGTGTGATATTTTCCCCCATCTAGCGGTGAAATTGTATATGACTACCCAGTGAATATTAGTTTCTGTTCCTTTCAATTTCGAGGGTGTTTTAACTCCTACGGTGGCCGTATTATTCCAAGATTAACATGGCTTCCAGTTCGACTTCGTCCAATTGCGCCTTTAAAACTATCACCTGTGATCCGTCGCAGCACAGATTTATGTTACAAGGTAAACAATACTTTTTCACCATTGACGTGAGGAAAATAATGCAAGTTATACTAGAGGTCGTTCTGGCATTATGCACAACCATGCTATGGTTAGACAAGCAACTATAAAACTTTGAATTTACACAAATAGGCTGAATTACCTGTCGAGAAGAAAGCAAGCAACTTCGGCGTCCGTTTTAAAATCTTTGCTCCTCATGAGCTCTTTCCATCTGGGAAAAGTTACTCCAGTATTGACTTTGGTCTTGCTGATTTGCCTGTCGCGTTGACGTTTTAATTCTCTCTTTCGCTTCCTTGGCGACTATGCTACATGTCCTCAAAATAGGCGTGATCCTCCATCAACAAACTTTCAAATCTGCCGGCAGTCGCGAGTAATCTCCCCCTCGCATTCGTCTCTGTGTCACTGAGTGTAAAGCGCGAAAGGCGAAGCTTGAATTTACAGGTATGTCCCTCTTTGGCTAATGTAGTTTCAAGATGGAGGGGCAACATGGCGACCGGCATTCGAACCCCTCACCCGTATGTACTTTCAATGGCAGATAATAAACTTACGAGAATACTTTATTACTTGAAAGAAGTAAATATAAATTAATGAGCACATATATTTTTGAAAGAACTAAGTGTTTTTTGCTAAGAATCAACTAAAAAAAATTACACAGTGTAGCTTTAAGCAACAAGTATGTTGCCCTTACCTAGATGGCCTAAACGAGTATGTTGCCAATACACACATAAGCCATAGCGACAAGCATGTTGTCAATACCCGAAATGTTTTGCAGTAAACATGCATATTGCAATGAATGGCATACCACCTGAAATGAAGAAGTGAAAATTAGATATCAAAATGAATCAGCTGCTTGCTTGTTGTATATCCGCAGTCCAGTTCCAGTTTCTTTGAGTGACGCCTGTGAGCTAGAGATGAGAGATGGAGATTTAATTTTCAGTTATCTTTTTCATTGGAAATAAGTACTGAAGTACACAATACTGAAGTAATCCTGGTGGAAACTTCTGGTTCACACAGAATTAGCAACACTGAATTAGAATTAGCTGGATGGTTTAATGTAACAAGCGTGATGCTGATGCTTGGATACATTAAGTCACAAATATGTAGGTTTGAATAAATTCCAATCACTAGACAAGTTATTTGTTGACGTGTACTGCGTACACTGTCACCTGTCAATGATTTCATAACCTTGCCATACTTGGTTGTAGTTTACTTCTGTAGAAAAGAGAAAAATTATAAAAAAATGATATATACACACACATTTTGTTATTATAATTTTTACACACTACCCCCACCACGACTGAGGCTGATAGAAAGGTTACATCCTGATGTTAGCATCATATGTTGAGCACTATAGATCCAATCTAATTGGGGAAGCATCACACCAAGCTGGAGCAAGCAAGGACACATGGCAACAAGCGTGTTGCTGTAGCCAATTTAACAATTGTATGGGATCTATTGGGGGAAGCTTACACCCCTAGCGGCAGCAAAATCTGATACAACATGCATGTTGTATAATCGAGGAACTATTGCTAAACTAGTAGTTTGGCAGGGGAAGCCTACACCCTACAGCAATAGCTCCGACTAGCGGCAACAAACTAATACAACAAGCATAGTGTGTAAATTACAGAACTATTGCTAAAACTAGTGTAGTTTGGCGGGGGAAGCATACACCCTACAGCAATAGCTCTGACTAGCGACAAGAAAACTAATACAACTAGCATGTTTGTATAACCATAGGACTAGTATTAAAACTAGTGTAGTCCAGTCGGAGAAGCATACACCCTCTAGCTCTGAGTCAGATGCAGTGCGCACTGCGCAGCTAAGCTATGAATACAGTGTGCTTCCTCATTCATGAACATGATTACTGTATTTTGCACAAGTATGTTACCGATATCTAGATAGCTTTAGCCACAAGCATGTGGTAACTTTAACACAGCATGTTGCAATAATCAGAAAGAGTAAAGAACAGGCATTTTTCCAATGCAACCAGATAGCATAAACAATGCTTGATTGAGCATGTTGCTGAGGACAGTATGCACAAAATACTAGAAGCCGAAGTAACAAACATATATTCGATAACATTGCACTAGCAACCACCATACAGTACTGTTAGCAATGTTGCTGAAATGACAGCATATTACTGATGCCTGATAAGCTTAGCACAGCATGTGACAATGACACCAGGTATAAGCCTAAAACAAAGCCATGTTCCAAATAACGACTGGGCTAAATAACCTTGAAAGTAAAACAACCATGTTACCAATAGCAACTAACAGCTTTTAAAGCAAGCAGTTTTTAATAGCCACTAGATAGCCTTAGAACAAGAAGTGTTTCAATATTTGTATTTTTATTTTATTTTTTTATTAATATACACAGCTTAAAAATACCACAAATGTTGAATTTCAGCCTATAAAGATGCAAGCACTTAAAAAAACAATACATTAAAATGAAAGCACGGTATACAATACACTGTAGCTTTAAGAATTCTGTGTTTCCAAGAACTAGATAGACCAAGCGTGTCTGATAACGCTGAAGTGACTCAACTGAATTGTGACTGTTTACTATGTTGTCTTTTTTAAAGCTGTGCCACAGCAGAATTATTTCGTTTGCATCATGAATTGTTCATTCATATCAAGCAGCTGCTTGAATCTGTGCTGCATAGTACTAAAAGCACAGCGTGGGCAACACGATCAGTTGCCAATAACAACACATAGTAACGCACATAGCCAATATGATCGCATAAGCCTAGCAAGAGCATTTTTAATGAAAACGACTAAGTTAGATTAGCCCAAGCCACACGTATAGCATTAGCAACAAGCATGTTGCCAACCCTGATAGATTTTAGCAATGAACATTAAAAAGGACTTTTAAAAAGGCTTTGTGAAGACTTTCAGAGATGAATGGAGAATGAATCACGTCGAGTGCTGTGTCAATAATGCAGCAATACGAGCAGCAATGCAGACTGAGGTCACTTCCAAATCAGGCATCTTATGATCAATGCGGCAAATCTCGTGTTCAAGATTAAGATGAATCTGAGGTGAAATCCTTGTGGGGAACGAATTCCTCTTGCTAAATTCCCAATTGCACGATTCTTGTGAGATGATGTTGTTTGCCTGCCGAATTTCGCCATTTAATTATCTCCTGAGAAACGCGATAGCTGCTGATAATACTGAAGGAGCTTATATATGTATATGGTGATAGGTGTCGTATCCCTATAGGCAGATGTGGATCAGCTGAGGGTCAGCTGATGCGAGCTTGACTAACGTGACCTGCCAGAACTAACGCTACGCTTGATTATTTACCACGATTTACCATAGTTTACCATGATTTACCATAGTTTACCATAGTTTACCATGATTTACTATAGTATACCATGATTTACCATGTTTTAGTATGATTTATTATGATTCTAGCATGATTTTCCATAGTTTACCATGATTTACCACAGTTTACCTTGATTTACCATAATTCTAGCATGATTTACCATAGTTTACCTTGATTTAGTCAAAAGAGGCAAGCCCCATCTCTATACGATGCTTTGATGCAGAGATATACGTTTTGCTAAACGGTTGCTAGGGTACTCTGTTTGGTTGCTATGGAGTTGCTTGGCAGCTGCCAATAATGAAATTCCAAAGGATTCTTGTCAGTATGAATGATATAAACCAACTCCCATGCCTCTGTGACATTCAGAATGGAAGATATCCCTCTTTGGATTTTGGTTGCTAGGGTACTCTGTTTGGTTGCTATGGAGTTGCTTGACAGCTGCCAATGATGGAATTCCAAAGGCTTCTTGTCAGTATGAATGATATAAACCAACTCCCATGCCTCTGTGACATTCAGAATGGAAGATATCCCTCTTTGGATTTTGGTTGCTAGGGTACTCTGTTTGCTTGCTAGGGAGTTGCTTGGCAGCTGCCGATCATGAAACTCCAAAGGCTGCTTGTCAGTATGAATGATATAAACCAACTCCCATGCCTCTGTGACATTCAGAATGGAAGATATCCCTCTTTGGATTTTGGTTGCTAGGGTACTCTGTTTGGTTGCTATGGAGTTGCTTGACAGCTGCCAATGATGAAACTGTGAAGGCTTCTTGTCACTATGAATGATATAAACCAACTCCCATGCCTCTGTGACATTCAGAATGGAAGATATCCCTCTTTCGATTTTGGTTGCTAGGGTACTCTGTTTGGTTGCTAGGGAGTGGCTTGGCAGCTGCCAATCATGAAACTGCAAAGGCTGCTTGTCAGTATGAATGATATAAACCAACTCCCATGTCTCTGTGACATTCAGAATGGAAGATATCCCTCTTTGGATTTTGGTTGCTAAGGTGCACGACAATGATTGCTAGGGAGGGGCTAGGAAGTGTTGAGGTGATTCATGATTGGCTGTTTGCTGCCCCGAGTCAAATGAGACCACCCCCATGTTTCTATGACAATTCAGTCCGGAGATATTCCTTTGATATCTTTCAATGGAAGTCTATGGAACTTGTTGCTAAGGTGCTCTAAATGGTTGCTAGGGCGTGGCTTGATGGCTTCACAATGATCCTTAGAGACTGATTGGTCGTCTGAGTAAAATGAGCCCACCCCCTTGTCTCTCTGACACTGTGATCCAGTGCTACGGTCAATACAAAATCCCTATGCAATGTGTAGACCATTGTAAGTCAATGGGAAACTTTGGGACGCTCCTGCCCCCCAGGGGTGCAACTTTTACCCCATTGTGAGGTATGTTCTTACAGAGCCTGTCAGCCTCTTCAAATGTGGCAAATCACACGTTTCTCCGAATTCCTCGCTCAGAGCTACGAGTGGTCAAATTTCGTCGCAATGTTAGTCAAAGGGACTTTTTTTGCCGTTTTTTCGAACACCGCACCCCCAATCGCTTATAAAAGTCATAGCACACCTCTCCTCAATAAGCCGGTCGATTTGACACCACACTCAGGGGTCTGTGACAAACGGTGCTGGGCGAGTTACACGCCAAACTTTGTCCATAATAATAATAATAACTAGAATGTACATTTCCTGAAGAAAATGTGAAGTGGTGCTTGCAGTGGCAAAACTCGCCACTCGGTAGGGTGCTAGGGTGTTGTACATGATTGCATACGATACGAGCCAACAACCATGTCTGTACAATGTTGTGGAGCTGAAATATGGCTTCTATATGTTGCAATATGGTTGCTAGGTGGCTCTAAATCAGGGGTGGGGAACGTCGGTCCTGGAGAGCCACTGTCCTGCAGAGTTTAGTTCCAACCCTAATCAAACACACCTGAACCAGCTAATCAATGTCTTTAGGATCATTAAGGCTACAATCAGATGAGTTTTTATCAGGGTTGGAGCTAAACTCTGCAGGACAGTGGCTCTCCAGGACCGACGTTCCCCACCCCTGCTCTAAATGGTTGCTAGGGTGTGAATACACAGTTACCATGGTGATATTTACAGACTGTTTTACAACTGAAACTAATGAGCCAACCCCCATCTCTGTACAATATTCTGATGCAGAGATATACGTTTTGCTAAACGGTTGCTAGGGTACTCTGTTTGGTTGCTAGGGTGTAGCTTGGCAGCTGCCAATCATGAAACTCCAAAGGCTGCTTGTCAGTATGAATGATATAATCCAACTCACATGCCTCTGTGACATACAGAATGGAAGATATCCCTCTTTGGATTTTGGTTGCTAGTGTACTCTATTTGGTTGCTAGGGAGTGGCTTGGCAGCTGGCAGTCATGAAACTCCAAAGGCTGCTTGTCAGTATGAATGATATAATCCAACTCCCATGCCTCTGTGACATACAGAATGGAAGATATCCCTCTTTGGATTTTGGTTGCTAGGGTACTCTATTTGGTTGCTAGCGAGTGGCTTGTCAGCTGCCAATCATGAAACTCCAAAGGCTTCTTGTCACTATGAATGATATAAACCAACTCCCATGCCTCTGCGACATTCAGAATGGAAGATATGCCTCTTTGGATTTTGGTTGCTAGGGTACTCGGTTTGGTTGCTAGGGAGTGGCTTGTCAGCTGTCAATGATGAAATTCCAAAAGCTTCTTGTCAGTATGAATGATATAATCCAACTCCCACGCCTCTGTGACATTCAGAATTGAAGATATGCCTCTTTGGATTTTGGCTGCTAGGGTACTCTTTTTGGTTGCTATGGAGTTACTTGGCAGCTGCCAATGATGCAATTCCAAAGGCTTCTTGTCACTATGAATGATATAAACCAACTCCCATGCCTCTGTGACATTCAGAATGGAAGATATCCCTCTTTGGATTTTGGTTGCTAGGGTACTCTGTTTGGTTGCTAGGGAGAGTCTTGGCAGCTGCCAATCATGAAACTCAAAGGCTGCTTGTCAATATGAAGGATTTAAACCAACTCCCATGCCTCTGCGACATTCAGAATGGAAGATATCCCTCTTTGGATTTTGGTTGCTAGGGTACTCTGTTTGGTTGCTAGGGAGTGGCTTGTCAGCTGCCAATCATGAAACTCCAAAGGCTTCTTGTCACTATGAATGATATAAACCAACTCCCATGCCTCTGTGACATTCAGAATGGAAGATATCCCTCTTTGGATTTTGGTTGCTAAGGTGCTCGACAATGGTTGCTAGGGAGGGGCTTGGAAGTGTTGAGGTGATTCATGATTGGCTGTTTGCTGCCCCGAGTCAAATGAGACCACCCCCATGTTTCTATGACAATTCAGTCTGGAGATATCTTTTTGAACTCTTTCAATGGAAGTCTATGGAACTTGTTGCTAAGGGGCTCTAAATGGTTGCTAGGGCGTGGCTTGATAGCTTCACAATGATCCTGAGAGACTGATTGGTCGTCTGAGTAAAATGAGCCCTCCCCCTTGTCTCTATGACACTGTGATCCAGAGCTACGTTCAATACAAAGTCCCTATGCAATTTACCATAGTAGGAAAAGCATGTGTGTTTCACGGGACGTTCCTTCCCCATAGTAAGTCAATGGGGCAACTTTGGGCATCTCCTGCCCCCCAGGGGTGCAACTTTTACCCCATTGTGAGGTATGTTCTTACAGAGCCTGTCAGCCTCTTCAAATGGGTTGGAGCTAAACTCTGCAGGACAGTGGCTCTCCAGGACCGACGTTCCCCACCCCTGCTCTAAATGGTTGCTAGGGTGTGAATACACAGTTACCATGGTGATATTTACAGACTGTTTTACAACTGAAACTAATGAGCCAACCCCCATCTCTGTACAATATTCTGATGCAGAGATATACGTTTTGCTAAACGGTTGCTAGGGTACTCTGTTTGGTTGCTAGGGTGTAGCTTGGCAGCTGCCAATCATGAAACTCCAAAGGCTGCTTGTCAGTATGAATGATATAATCCAACTCACATGCCTCTGTGACATACAGAATGGAAGATATCCCTCTTTGGATTTTGGTTGCTAGTGTACTCTATTTGGTTGCTAGGGAGTGGCTTGGCAGCTGGCAGTCATGAAACTCCAAAGGCTGCTTGTCAGTATGAATGATATAATCCAACTCCCATGCCTCTGTGACATACAGAATGGAAGATATCCCTCTTTGGATTTTGGTTGCTAGGGTACTCTATTTGGTTGCTAGCGAGTGGCTTGTCAGCTGCCAATCATGAAACTCCAAAGGC
This sequence comes from Squalius cephalus, assembly GCF_949319135.1. Lineage (NCBI taxonomy): Eukaryota > Metazoa > Chordata > Actinopteri > Cypriniformes > Leuciscidae > Squalius > Squalius cephalus. The sequence continues at coordinate 44,406,278 of NC_137123.1, read as the reverse complement.
TTCTTGTCACTATGAATGATATAAACCAACTCCCATGCCTCTGCGACATTCAGAATGGAAGATATGCCTCTTTGGATTTTGGTTGCTAGGGTACTCGGTTTGGTTGCTAGGGAGTGGCTTGTCAGCTGTCAATGATGAAATTCCAAAAGCTTCTTGTCAGTATGAATGATATAATCCAACTCCCACGCCTCTGTGACATTCAGAATTGAAGATATGCCTCTTTGGATTTTGGCTGCTAGGGTACTCTTTTTGGTTGCTATGGAGTTACTTGGCAGCTGCCAATGATGCAATTCCAAAGGCTTCTTGTCACTATGAATGATATAAACCAACTCCCATGCCTCTGTGACATTCAGAATGGAAGATATCCCTCTTTGGATTTTGGTTGCTAGGGTACTCTGTTTGGTTGCTAGGGAGAGTCTTGGCAGCTGCCAATCATGAAACTCAAAGGCTGCTTGTCAATATGAAGGATTTAAACCAACTCCCATGCCTCTGCGACATTCAGAATGGAAGATATCCCTCTTTGGATTTTGGTTGCTAGGGTACTCTGTTTGGTTGCTAGGGAGTGGCTTGTCAGCTGCCAATCATGAAACTCCAAAGGCTTCTTGTCACTATGAATGATATAAACCAACTCCCATGCCTCTGTGACATTCAGAATGGAAGATATCCCTCTTTGGATTTTGGTTGCTAAGGTGCTCGACAATGGTTGCTAGGGAGGGGCTTGGAAGTGTTGAGGTGATTCATGATTGGCTGTTTGCTGCCCCGAGTCAAATGAGACCACCCCCATGTTTCTATGACAATTCAGTCTGGAGATATCTTTTTGAACTCTTTCAATGGAAGTCTATGGAACTTGTTGCTAAGGGGCTCTAAATGGTTGCTAGGGCGTGGCTTGATAGCTTCACAATGATCCTGAGAGACTGATTGGTCGTCTGAGTAAAATGAGCCCTCCCCCTTGTCTCTATGACACTGTGATCCAGAGCTACGTTCAATACAAAGTCCCTATGCAATTTACCATAGTAGGAAAAGCATGTGTGTTTCACGGGACGTTCCTTCCCCATAGTAAGTCAATGGGGCAACTTTGGGCATCTCCTGCCCCCCAGGGGTGCAACTTTTACCCCATTGTGAGGTATGTTCTTACAGAGCCTGTCAGCCTCTTCAAATGTGGCAAATCACACGTTTCTGCGAAATCCTCGCTCAGAGCTACGTGTGGTCAAAGTTCGTCGCAATGTTAAGTCAATGGGACTTTTTGGCCGCTTTTTCGCCCCTGGGGCGAACACCGCACCCCCGATCGCTTATAAAAGTCATAGCACACCTCTCCTTAATGAGCCGGTCGATTTGACACCTCATTCATGGGTCTGAGACAAATGGTGCGGGGCGAGTTACGCGCCAAACTTTGTCCAGAATAATAATAATAACTAGAATGTACATTTCCTGAAGAAAATGTGAAGTGGTGCTTGCAGTGGCAAAACTCGCCACTCGGTTGCTAAAGTGCGTTTAGCTAGTTTTTAGCAAGATTATAACAAAATGATCATCATGCTAGCATTATAAGCATGTGACTAACATAATGCTAGCATGTTGCTAGCATGATGTTAATATGATTAGCATGTTGTTAGCATCATGCTAGCATGTTTTTAGCAAAAGCTAACGTGAATGTAGCTAGCATGATTAGCATGTTGTTAGCATGATGCTAGCATTTTTTAACAAGATGCTAACATGAATAGCATGTTTGCTAGCATGTTTGTAGCAAGAAGCTAGCATGATTAGCATGTAGCTAGTATCATGCTAACATTATTAGCATGTTGCTAGCATCATGCTAGCATTATTAGCATCATGCTAGCATCATGTTAGCATGATTAGCATGTAGCTAGCATGATGCTAGCTTGTTTTACCACGGTGCTAGCATGGTTTACCATGATTTACCATAGTTTACCACAATTTACCATAGTTTACCAGATTTACTATAGTATACCATGATTTACCATGTTCAAGTATGATTTACTATGATTCTAGCATGATTTGCCATAGTTTACCATGATTTACCACGATTTACTATAGTTTACCATGATTTACTATAGTATACCATGATTTACCATGTTCAAGTATGATTTACTGATTCTAGCATGATTTACCATAGTTTACCATGATTTACCATAGTTTACCATGATTTACCACAATTTACTATAGTTTACCATGATTTACTATAGTATACCATGATTTTCCATGTTCAAGTATGATTTACTGATTCTAGCATGATTTACCATAGTTTACCATGATTTACCATAGTTTACCACGATTTACCACGATTTACCACGATTTACTATAGTATACCATGATTTACCATGTTGAAGTATGATTTACTGATTCTAGCATGATTTACCATAGTTTACCATGATTTACCATAGTTTACCATGATTTACCACGATTTACCATAGTTTACCATGACTTACTATAGTATACCATGATATACCATGTTCAAGTATGATTTACTGATTCTAGCATGATTTACCATAGTTTACCATGATTTACCATAGTTTACCACGATTTACCATGATTTACTATAGTTTACCATGATTTACTATAGTATACCATGATTTACCATGTTCAAGTATGATTTACTGATTCTAGCATGATTTACCATAGTTTACCATGATTTACAACGATTTACCATAGTTTACCATGATTTACTATAGTATACCATGATATACCATGTTCAAGTATGATTTACTGATTCTAGCATGATTTATCAGTTTACCATGATTTACCAGTTTACCATGATTTACCACGATTTACTATAGTTTACCATGATTTACTATAGTATACCATGATTTACCATGTTCAAGTATGATTTACTATGATTCTAGCATGATTTACCATAGTTTACCATGATTTACCATAGTTTACTATGATTTACTATAGTATACCATGCTTTACCATGTTTTAGTATGATTTACTATGATTCTAGGATGATTTACCATAGTTTACCATGATTTAGTCAAAAGAGCCAAGTCCCATCTCTATACTATGTTTTGATGCAGAGATATACGTTTTGTTAAACGGTTGCTAGGGTACTCTTTTTGGTTGTTATGGAGTTGCTTGACAGCTGCCAATGATGAAACTGCAAAGGCTTCTTGACACTTTGAATGATATAAACCAACTCCCATGCCTCTGTGACATTCAGAATGGAAGATATCCGTCTTTGGATTTTGGTTGCTAAGGTGCTCGACAATGGTTGCTATGGAGGGGCTAGGAAGTGTTGAGGTGATTCATGATTGGCCGTTTGCTGCCCCGAGTCAAATGAGACCACCCTCGTGTTTGTATGACAATTCAGTCTGGAGATATCCCTTTGATCTATTTCAATGGAAGTCTATGGGACTTGTTGCTAAGGTTCTCTAAATGGTTGCTAGGGCGTGGCTTGATAGCTTCACAATGAGCCTGAGAGACTGATTGGTCGTCTGAGTAAAATGAGCCCGCCCCCTTGTCTCTATGACACTGTGATCCAGAGCTACGTTCAATAGAAAATCCCTATGCAATTTACCATAGTGGGAAAAGCATGTGTGTTTCACGGGACGTTCCTTCCCCATAGTAAGTCAATGGGGCAACTTTGGGCAGCTCCTGCCCCCCAGGGGTGCAACTTTTACCCCATTGTGAGGTATGTTCTTACAGAGCCTGTTAGCCTCTTCAAATGTGGCAAATTACACGTTTCTGCGAAATCCTCGCTCCGAGCTACGAGTGCTCAAAGTTTGTTGCAATGTTAAGTCAATGGGACTTTTTTGGCCGCTTTTTCGCCCCTGGGGCGAACACCGCACCCCCGATCGCTTATAAAAGTCATAGCACACCTCTCCTCAATGAGCCGGTCGATTTGACACCTCATTCATGGATCTGTGACAAACGGTGCGGGACGAGTTACGCGCCAAACTTTGTGTGGAATAATAATAAGAAGAACTAGAATGTACATTTCCTGAAGAAAATGTGAAGTGGTGCTTGCAGTGGCAAAATTCGCCACTGGGCAGATGCTAACACAATTGACATGTTGTGATACCATGATATACCACATTTTAGCATTATTTACCACGATTTACCATGTTTCTAAGATGATTTACTACGATTTACCACATTCCAGCATGATTTACTATGATTAACATGTTGTTAGAATGATGCTAGCAGGATTAGCATGTTGTTAGCATGATTAGCATGTTGGTTGGATGATGCTAGCATGATTAGCATGTTGCTAGCATGCTTTTAACAAGATGCTAGCATGATTAGCATGTTGTTAGCATGTTTTTAGCTAGATGCTAACATGATTAGCATGTTGCTAGCATGATTAGCATGTTGCTAGCATGATGCTAGCTTGATTAGCATGTTGCTAGCATAATGCTAGCATGATTAGGATGTTGCTAGCATGATGCTAGCTTGATTAGCATGTTGTTAGCATGATGCTAGCTTTATTAGCATGTTGGTAGCCTAATGCTAGCATGATTAGCATGTTGCTAGCATTATGCTAGCTTGATTAGCATTATGCTAGCTTGATTTGCATGTTGCTAACATGATTAGCATGTTGCTAGCATGATGCTAGCTTGATTAGCCTGTTGCTAGCATAATGCTAGCATGATTAGCATGTTGCTAGCATGATGCTAGCTTGATTAGCATGATGCTAGCATTATGCTAGCTTGATTAGCATGTTGTTAGCATGATGTTAGCTTTATTAGCATGTTGGTAGCATAATGCTAGCATGATTAGCATGTTGCTAGCATGATGCTAGCTTGATTAGCATGTTGCTAGCATGATTAGCATGTTGCTAGCTTGATTAGCATGTTGCTAGCATGATGCTAGCTTGATTAGCATGTTGTCAGCATGTTTTTAGCAAGATGCTGTTGCCAGGTGGTTGCTAGGGTGTTCTGGGTGGTTGCTATGGTGTTGCTAGGCAGTTGCTAAGGTGTTCTGGGTGGTTGCTAGGCAGTTGCTAGGGTATTCTTGGTGGTTTCTAGGCAGTTGCTAGGGTATTCTTGGTGGTTGCTAGGGCGTTGCTAGGTGGTTGCTAGGGTGTTCTGGGTGGTTGCTATGGTGTTGCTAGGCAGTTGCTATGGTATTCTGGGTGGATACTAGGGCATTGCTAGGCAGTTGCTAGGGTGTTCTGGTTGGTTGCTAGGTGTTCTGGGTGGTTGCTAGGCAGTTGCTAGGTGTTCTAGGTGGTTGCTAGGCAGTTGCTAGGGTGTTCTGGGTGCTTGCTAGAGTTTTTGTGGTTACTAGAGCATTTCTAGACGTTGCTAGGGTGTTCAGGGTGGTTGCTAAGGTGTTTTTGTTAGTTGCTATGGTGTTACTAGGTGGTTGGTAGTTGTCAAATATGGTTACTATGGAGTTTTTATAGAGTTCTTAAAATCTTTAATAACGAGTGCCTTTTGTACGGCACTCGGCCTGCGGCCTCGTGCCTATGGCCGAATAGGCACAAGCATGGAGCAATATCGCAAGGCCACGAGAGTAAAATTGCTTTAAAAAATATTTAAAAAATAAAAAAATGTTTTTTTTTGGTTTAGGGTGGTTGCTAGGGAGCTCTTAGTGGTTGCTAGGGTGCTGAAACTGGTTGCTAGGGTGTGGCTATGAAGATTTTGGGCCATAACTTATTGGCTGCTTGATAATATAAATCCTCTGAGGGAGAGAGAGAGGGAGAGACGCAGGGGTGTCAGGCCCTTTGGAGTGGTGTGTGTGTGAAAACGTCGGTTGGGATTCAAATATTTTTAGAACTCCCAATGTAAAGTCAATGGGACTTTTTTGGCCGCTTTTTCGTCCGCTGTGCGAACATCGTACACCCGATCGCTTAGAAAAGTCATAGCACACCTCTCCTCAATGAGCCGCTCGATTTGACGCCTCACTCAGGGGTCTGAGACAAACGGTGCGGGGCGAGTTTCGTGCCAAACTTTTGTGTGGAAGAATAATAAAAATTATAAAAAGAACTAGAATGTACATTTCCTGAAGAAAATGTGAAATGGTGCTTGCAGTGGCAAAACTCTCCACTCGGTTGCTAGGGTGTTGTACATGATTGCATACGAGCCAACAACCATGTCTGTACGATGTTGTGGAGCTGAAATATAGCTTCTATATGTTGCAATATGGTTTATATGTGGCTCTAAACGGTTGCTAGGGCGTTGCTAGGCGGTTGCTAGGGTATTCTGGGTGGTTGCTAGGCAGTTGCTAGGGTATTCTTGGTGGTTGCTAGGCCGTTGCTAGGTGGTTGCTATGGTGTTGCTAGGCGGTTGCTAGGGTATTCTGGGTGGTTGCTATGGTGTTGCTAGGCGGTTGCTAGGGTATTCTGGGTGGTTGCTAGGGCGTTGCTAGGGTATTCTGGGTGGTTGCTATGGTGTTGCTAGGCAGTTGCTAGGGTGTTCTGGGTGGTTGCTAGGCGGTTGCTAGGGTATTCTTGGTGGTTACTATGGTGTTGCTAGGCGGTTGCTAGGGTATTCTGGGTGGTTGCTAGGCGGTTGCTAGGATATTCTTGGTGGTTGCTAGGGCGTTGCTAGGCTGTTCTGGGTGGTTTCTATGGTGTTGCTAGGCGGTTGCTAGGGTATTCTGGGTGGTTGCTATGGTGTTGCTAGGCAGTTGCTAGAGTGTTCTGGGTGGTTGCTAGGCAGTTGCTAGGTGTTCTGGGTGGTTGCTAGGCAGTTGCTAGGGTGTTCTGGGTGGATGCTAGGGCGTTGCTAGGCAGTTGCTAGAGTGTTCTGGGTGGTTGCTAGGCAGTTGCTAGGTGTTCTGGGTGGATGCTAGGGCGTTGCTAGGCAGTTGCTAGAGTGTTCTGGGTGGTTGCTAGGCAGTTGCTAGGTGTTCTGGGTGGTTGCTAGGCAGTTGCTAGGGTGTTCTGGGTGGTTGCGAGTGCCTTATGTACGAATGGCCGAATAGGCACAAGCATGGAGCAATTTCACAAGGCCACGAGTGTAATATTGCTTTAATTAAAAAAAAAAAAGCAGTTGCTAGGGTGTTCTGGGTGGTTGCGAGTGCCTTCAGTACGGCACTCGGCCTGCGGCCTCGTGCCTATGGCCGAATAGGGTGTTCTGGGTGGTTCAGTACGGCACTCGGCCTGCGGCCTCGTGCCTATGGCCGAATAGGCACAAGCATGGAGCAATATCGCAAGGCCACGAGTGTAATATTGCGTTAAAAAATACAAAAAAATGTAAAAAACATTTTTTTTTGGTTTAGGGTGGTTGCTAGGGAGCTCTTAGTGGTTGCTAGGGTGCTGAAACTGGTTGCTAGGGTGTGGCTATGAAGATTTTAGGCCATTACTTATTGGCTGCTTGATAATATAAATCCTCTGAGGGAGAGAGAGAGGGAGACATGCAGGGCTGTCAGGCCCTTTGGAGTCTGTGTGTGTGAAAACGGCAGTTGGGATTCAAATATTTTTAGAATGCCCAATGTTAAGTCAATGGGACTTTTTTGGCCGCTTTTTCGTCCGCTGTGCGAACATCGTACACCCGATCGCTTAGAAAAGTCATAGCACACCTCTCCTCAATGAGCCGGTCGATTTGACACCTCACTCAGGGGTCTGTGACAAACGGTGCGGGGCGCATTACGCGCCAAACTTTGTCCAGAATAATAATAAGAATAAGAATAATAACTAGAATGTACATTTCCTGAAGAAAATGTGAAATGGTGCTTGCAGTGGCAAAACTCTCCACTCGGTTGCTAGGGTGTTGTACATGATTGCATACGAGCCAACAACCATGTCTGTACGATGTTGTGGAGCTGAAATATAGCTTCTATATGTTGCAATATGGTTTACATGTGGCTCTAAACGGTTGCTAGGGCGTTGCTAGGCAGTTGCTAGGGTATTCTGGGTGGTTGCTAGGCGGTTGCTAGGGTATTCTTGGTGGTTGCTAGGGCATTGCTAGGTGGTTGCTAGGCTGTTCTGGGTGGTTGCTATGATGTTGCTAGGCGGTTGCTAGGGTGTTCTGGGTGGTTGCTATGGTGTTGCTAGGCGGTTGCTAGGGTATTCTTGGTGGTTGTTAGGGCGTTGCTAGGTGGTTGCTAGGCTGTTCTGGGTGGTTGCTATGGCGTTGCTAGGTGGTTGCTAGGGTATTCTGGGTGGTTGCTATGGTGTTGCTAGGCAGTTGCTAGGGTATTCTGGGTGGTTGCTAGGCGGTTGCTAGGGTATTCTTGGTGGTTGCTATGGTGTTGCTAGGCGGTTGCTAGGGCATTCTGGGTGGTTGCTATGGTGTTCTGGGTGGTTGCTATGGTGTTCTGGGTGGTTGCTATGGTGTTGTTAGGTGGTTGCTAGGGTATTCTGGGTGGTTGCTAGGGCGTTGCTAGGCGGTTGCTAGGGTATTCTGGGTGGTTGCTAGGGCGTTGCTAGGCAGTTGCTAGGGTGTTCTGGGTGGTTGCTATGGTGTTGCTAGGTGGTTCCTAGGGTGTTTTGGTGGTTGCTATGGTGTTGCTAGGCGGTTGCTAGGGTGTTCTGGGTGGTTGCTATGATGTTGCTAGGCGGTTGCTAGGGTGTTTTGGTGGTTGCTATGGTGTTGCTAGGCGGTTGCTAGGTGGTTGCTAGGGTATTCTGGGTGGTTGCTATGGTGTTGCTAGGTTGTTGCTAGGGTATTCTGGGTGGTTGCTATGGTGTTGCTAGGCGGTTGCTAGGGTATTATGGGTGGTTGCTATGGTGTTGCTAGGTGGTTGCTAGGGTATTCTGGGTGGTTGCTATGGTGTTGCTAGGCGGTTGCTAGGGTATTCTGGGTGGTTGCTAGGGCGTTGTTAGGGTATTCTTGGTGGTTGCTAGGGTGTTCTGGGTGGATGCTAGGGCGTTGCTAGGCAGTTGCTAGGGTGTTCTGGGTGGTTGCTAGGCAGTTGCTAGGTGTTCTGGGGGGTTGCTAGACAGTTGCTAGGGTGTTCTGGGTGGTTGCTACTGTATTTTTGGTGGTTACTAGAGCGTTTCTAGACGTCGCTAGGGTGTTCAGGATGGTTGCTAAGGTATTTTTTTTAGTTGCTATGGTGTTACTAGGTGGTTGGTAGTTGTCAAAGATGGTTACTATGGAGTTTTTATAGAGTTATTAAAATCTTTAATAACGAGTGCCTTCAGTACGGCACTCGGCCTGCGGCCTCGTGCCTATGGCCGAATAGGCACAAGCATGGAGCAATATCGCAAGGCCACGAGTGTAATATTGCGTTAAAAAATACAAAAAAATGTAAAAAACATTTTTTTTTGGTTTAGGGTGGTTGCTAGGGAGCTCTTAGTGGTTGCTAGGGTGCTGAAACTGGTTGCTAGGGTGTGGCTATGAAGATTTTAGGCCATTACTTATTGGCTGCTTGATAATATAAATCCTCTGAGGGAGAGAGAGAGGGAGAGATGCAGGGCTGTCAGGCCCTTTGGAGTCTGTGTGTGTGAAAACGGCAGTTGGGATTCAAATATTTTTAGAACTCCCAATGTAAAGTCAATGGGACTTTTTTGGCCGCTTTTTCGTCCGCTGTGCGAACATCGTACACCCGATTGCTTAGAAAAGTCATAGCACACCTCTCCTCAATGAGCCGGTCGATTTGACACCTCACTCAGGGGTCTGTGACAAACGGTGCGGGGCGCATTACGCGCCAAACTTTTGTCCGGAATAATAAGAAGAACTAGATTAAAAAGTTCGTCGAGACAAACTTTAAGTTGGCTTGAGAAAGCCGGACCAGAAAGTTTGAAGAAGTTTGAAGTTTAAAGTAGTTTAAAGTTTAAATTAGTTTGAAGTTTAAATTAGTTTAAAGTTTAAATTAGTTTGAAGTATAAAGTAGTTTAAAGTAGTTTGAAGTTTAAAGTAGTTTGAAGTTTAAAGTAGTTTGAAGTTTAAATTAGTTTAAAGTTTAAAGTAGTTTGAAGTTTAAAGTAGTTTAAAGTTTAAAGTAGTTTGAAGTCTAAATTAGTTTGAAGTAGATAGATAGATGAGTTTGTTAGTTTAAATTTCACACACAGACATGCTCACTAACTCTCTCTCACACACACGCACACACACACACACACACGCAGACACGCTCACTAACACACACGGACAAACACACACGCTCACTAACTCTCACACATACACACACTTTCTCACACACACACACACACACACACACACACACACACACACACACACACAGACACGCTCACTTACACACACACACAAACACACTCACTCAGACACACACACTCAGAGTTTATGAGTTTTGGGTGGTTGCTAGGCGGTTGCTAGGGTGTTCTGGGTGGTTGCTATGGTGTTGCTAGGCGGTTGCTAGGGTGTTCTGGGTGGTTTCTATGTTGTTGCTAGGTGGTTGCTAGGGTATTCTGGGTGGTTGCTAGGCGGTTGCTTGGGTGTTTTGGATGGTTGCTAGGCGGTTGCTAGGGTGTTCTGGGTGGTTGCTATGATGTTGCTAGGCGGTTGCTAGGGTGTTTTGATGGTTGCTATGGTGTTGCTAGGCGGTTGCTAGGGTGTTCTGGGTGGTTGCTATGATGTTGCTAGGCGGTTGTTAGGGTGTTTTGGTGGTTGCTATGGTGTTGCTAGGCGGTTGCTAGGGTATTCTGGGTGGTTGCTAGGATGTTGCCAGGGTGTTTTGGTGGTTGCTAGGATGTTGCTAGGCGGTTGCTAGGTTGTTCTGGGTGGTTGCTATGCTGTTGCTAGGCGGTTGCTAGGGTGTTTTGGTGGTTGCTATGGTGTTGCTAGGCGGTTGCTAGGTTGTTCTGGGTGGTTGCTATGCTGTTGCTAGGCGGTTGCTAGGGTGTTTTGGTGGTTGCTATGGTGTTGCTAGGCGGTTGCTAGGGTGTTCTGGGTGGTTGCTATGATGTTGCTAGGTGGTTGCTAGGGTGTTTTGGTGGTTGCTATGGTGTTGCTAGGGTATTCTGGGTGGTTGCTAGGGTGTTGCTAGGTGGTTGCTAGGGTGTTCTGGGTGGTTGCTATGGTGTTACTAGGTGGTTGGTAGTTGTCACAGATGGTTACTATGGAGTCTTTATAGAGTTCTTAGCATGATCTTGGCATGATATAGCACTTAACTAATCGCTATTAGCATGTAGCTATTCACTGCTAGCATGTGTAGCATGTTGGAAGTGCTGTTTGCTTGCATGAGTCAAAAGAGCCTAACCTCATCTCTATACGATGTTCTGATACAGAGATATAGGTCTTGCAAAACGGTTGCTAGGGTACTCACGTTTGGTTGCTATGGAGTTGCTTGGGAGCTGGAAGCTTTAAACTTAAGAAGTTTAAAGTGGTTTGAAGTTTGAAGTAGTTTACGAGTTTTGAAGTTTACAAGTTTAAATGAGTTTAGAGTTTAAGTTTAAATGAGTTTAGAGTGTGTGTGTGTGTGTGTGTGTGTGTGTGTGTGTGTGTGTGTGTGTGTGTGTGTGTGTGTGTGTGTGTGAACACACACACACACACACACACACACACTCACTCAGAGTTTATGAGTTTAGAGTTTATAAGTGTATAAATTGATGAGTTTATAAGTGTAAGAGTTTTTGAGTTTAGAGTTTATAAGTTTTAAATGAGTTTAGAGTTTATAAGTTTTAATGAGTTTAGAGTTTATAAGTTTAAATGAGTTTAAGAGTTCAGAGTTTATTAATTTATGAGTTTAAGAGTTCATAAGTCTATGAATTCATGAATTTATAAGTTAATTAGTTTATAAGTGTATGAGTTTAGAGTTTATTAGTTTAAATGAGTCTCAATGGCTCATATAGTATATAGAATGGCAGTTTGGTTTAGTCTTCAAGGTGTTTTGATTTGAATTTTCGTCGGTTTGAATTTTTTAGAACTCCCAATGAAAGTCAATGGGAATTTTTGAATGAGTTTTTTCGAGTTTTGATCGTCATTTTTAGGAAAACCGTAAGTCCGATCAGTCTGAAAAGATATAGCAACTCGAGTCAGATCAGTTTGAGTGTCCGAGCCGAATTTGGAGTATGTAGAGTTAAAGCTCTAGGAGGAGATCCAATTTAGTTTTTTTAGTCTCAGAAGAATAATAATAATAACTAGATGCAAAAGTTCGTCGAGACAAACTTTAAGTTGGCTTGAGAAAGTTTGGACCAGAACGCTTTTTGCTAGGCGGTTGCTAGGGTCTTTTGGGTGGTTGCTATGCTGTTTCTAGGCGGTTGCTAGGGTATTCTGGGTGGTTGCTAGGCGGTTGCTAGGGTGTTTTGGGTGGTTGCTAGGCGGTTGCTAGGGTGTTCTGGGTGGTTGCTATGGTGTTGCTAGGTGGTTGCTAGGGTGTTTTGGGTGGTTGCTAGGCGGTTGCTAGGGTGTTCTGGGTGGTTGCTATGGTGTTGCTAGGCGGTTGCTAGGGTGTTTTGGGCGGTTGCTAGGCGGTTGCTAGGGTGTTCTGGGTGGTTGCTATGGTGTTGCTAGGCGGTTGCTAGGGTGTTCTGGGTGGTTGCTATGGTGTTGCTAGGCGGTTGCTAGGGTGTTCTGGGTGGTTGCTAGGCGGTTGCTAGGGTGTTCTGGGTGGTTGCTATGGTGTTGATAGGCGGTTGCTAAGGTATTTTGGGTGGTTGCTAGGATGTTGCTAGGCGGTTGCTAGGGTGTTCTGGGTGGTTGCTATGGTGTTGCTAGGCGGTTGCTAGGGTATTCTGGGTGGTTGCTAGGCGGTTGCTAGGGTGTTCTGGGTGGTTGCTATGGTGTTGCTAGGGTATTCTGGGTGGTTGCTAGGCGGTTGCTAGGCGGTTGCTAGGGTGTTCTGGGTGGTTGCTATGGTATTTTGGGTGGTTGCTAGGGTGTTCTGGATGGTTGCTAGGGTGTTCTGGGTGGTTGCTAGGCGGTTGCTAGGGTGTTTTAGTGGTTGCTATGGTGTTGCTAGGCGGTTGCTAGGGTGTTCTGGGTGGTTGCTAGGGTGTTGCTAGGCGGTTGCTAGGGTATTCTGGGTGGTTGCTAGGCGGTTGCTAGGGTGTTCTGGGTGGTTGCTATGCTGTTGCTAGATGGTTGCTAGGGTATTCTGGGTGGTTGCTATGGTGTTGCTAGGGTGTTTTGGGTGGTTGCTAGGCGGTTGTTAGGGTGTTCTGGGTGGTTGCTATGGTGTTGCTAGGCGGTTGCTAAGGTATTCTGGGTGGTTGCTAGGCAGTTGCTAGGGTGTTCTGAGTGGTTGCTATGCTGTTGCTAAGGTGTTCTGGGTGGTTGCTAGGCGGTTGCTAGGGTGTTCTGGGTGGTTGCTATGGTGTTTCTAGGCGGTTGCTAGGGTATTATGGGTGGTTGCTAGGCGGTTGCTAGGGTGTTCTGGGTGGTTGCTATGGTGTTGCTAGGCGGTTGCTAGGGTGTTCTGGGTGGTTGCTATGATGTTGCTAGGCGGTTGCTAAGGTATTCTGGGCGGTTGCTAGGCAGTTGCTAGGGTGTTCTGGGCGGTTGCTATGGTGTTGCTAGGTGGTTGGTAGTTGTCACAGATGGTTACTATGGAGTTTTTATAGAGTCCTTAGCATGATCTTGGTATGATTTAGCACTTAACTAATTGATATTAGCATGTAGCTATTCACTGCTAGCATGTGTAGCATGTTGGAAGTGCTGTTTGCTAGCATGAGTCAAAAGAGCCAAACCTCATCTCTATACGATGTTCTGATACTGAGATATAGGTCTTGCAAAACGGTTGCTAGGGTACTCAAGTTTGGTTGCTATGGAGTTGCTTGGGAGCTTGAAGCTTTAAACTTAAGAAGTTTAAAGTGGTTTGAAGTTTAAAGTAGTTTACGAGTTTTGAGTTTACAAGTTTAAATGAGTTTAGAGTTTAAGTTTAAATGAGTTTAGTGTGTGTGTGTGTGTGTGTGTGTGTGTGTTCACACACACACACACACACACACACACACTCAGAGCTTATGAGTTTAGAGTTTATAAGTGTATAAATTGATGAGTTTATAAGTGTTAGAGTTTTTGAATTTAGAGTTTATAAGTTTTAAATGAGTTTAGAGTTTATAAGTTTTAATGAGTTTAGAGTTTATAAGTTTAAATGAGTTTAAGAGTTCAGAGTTTATTAATTTATGAGTTAAAGAGTTAATAAGTCTATGAATTCATGAGTTTATAAGTTAATTAGTTTATAAGTGTATGAGTTTAGAGTTTATTAGTTTAAATTAGTCTCATTGGCTAATATAGTATATAGAACGGCAGTTTGGTTTAGTCTTCAAGGTGTTTAGATTTGAATTTTCGTCGGTTGGTGAGTTTGAATGTAAATTTGAATTTTTTAGAACTCCCCAATGTAAGTCAATGGGAGTTTTTCCGAGTTTTGATCGGCATTTTCAGGAAAACCGTAAGTCCGATCAGTCTGAAAAGATATAGCAACTAACTTCAGATCAGTTTGAGTGTCTGAGCCGAGTTTGGAGTATGTAGTGTTAAAGCTCTAGGACGAGTTTGAGTCAACAGTTTTTAACAGAAGAATAATAATAATAATAATAAGTTTAAATAGGATTTCAGTAAGTTGGCTCTCTCAAGCCAACTTAATAATAATAAGTATGCAAGAGAACACTAATGATGCCTTGCTTTCAGCAAGCACCATTAATAATAATAAGTATGCAAGAGAACACTAATGATGCCTTGCTTTCAGCAAGCACCATTAATAATAAGTATGAGCAATAACAATAGTGATGCTTTTAAAAAAGCACCACTAATAAGTTTAAATAGGATTTCAGTAAGTTGGCTCTCTCAAGCCAACTTAATAAGTTTAAATAGGATTTCAATATGTTGGCTCTCTCAAGCCAACTTAACTAGATGCAAAAGTTCGTCGAGACAAACTTTGAAGTTGGCTTGAGAAAGTTTGGACCAGAACGATTTTTGCTAGGCGGTTAATAGGGTGTTATGGGTGGTCGCTATGGTGTTGCTAGGCGGTTGCTAGGGTGTTCTGGGTGGTTGCTATGGTGTTGCTAGGCGGTTGCTAGGGTATTCTGGGTGGTTGCTATGGTGTTGCTAGGCAGTTGCTAGGGTGTTCTGGGTGGTTGTTATGCTGTTGCTAGGTGGTTGCTAGGGTGTTCTGGGTGGTTGTTAGGCGGTTGCTAGGGTGTTCTGGGTAGTTGCCCTGGTGTTGCTAGGCGGTTGCTAAGGTATTCTGGGTGGTTGCTAGGCGGTTGCTAGGGTGTTCTGGGTGGTTGTTAGGCGGTTGCTAGGGTGTTCTGGGTAGTTGCTATGGTGTTGCTAGGCGGTTGCTAAGGTATTCTGGGTGGTTGCTAGGCGGTTGCTAGGGTGTTCTGGGTGGTTGCTATGGTGTTGCTAGGGTATTCTTGGTGGTTGCTAGGCGGTTGCTAGGGTGTTCTGGTTGGTTGCTATGGTGTTGCTAGGCGGTTGCTAGGGTCATTCTGGGTGGTTGCTAGGTGGTTGCTAGGTGGTTGCTAGGGTGTTCTGGTTGGTTGCTATGGTGTTGCTAGGCGGTTGCTAGGGTATTCTGTGTGGTTGGTAGGCGGTTGCTAGGGTGTTCTGAGTGGTTTCTATGCTGTTGCTAGGGTGTTCTGGGTGGTTGCTAGGCGGTTGCTAGGTTGTTCTGGGTGGTTGCTATGGTGTTGCTAGGCGGTTGCTAGGGTGTTCTGGGTGGTTGCTATGGTGTTGCTAGGCGGTTGCTAGGGTATTCTGAGTGGTTGCTAGGCGGTTGCTAGGGTGTTCTGGGTGGTTGCTATGGTGTTGCTAGGCGGTTGCTAAGGTATTCTGGGCGGTTGCTAGGCGGTTGCTAGGGTGTTCTGGGCGGTTACTATGGTGTTGCTAGGCGGTTGCTAAGGTATTCTGGGCGGTTGCTAGGGTGTTCTGGGCGGTTGCTATGGTGTTGCTAGGTGGTTGGTAGTTGTCACAGATGGTTACTATGGAGTCTTTATAGAGTTCTTAGCATGATCTTGGCATGATATAGCACTTAACTAATCGCTATTAGCATGTAGCTATTCACTGCTAGCATGTGTAGCATGTTGGAAGTGCTGTTTGCTAGCATGAGTCAAAAGAGCCAAACCTCATCTCTATACGATGTTCTGATACAGAGATATAGGTCTTGCAAAACGGTTGCTAGGGTACTCAAGTTTGGTTGCTATGGAGTTGCTTGGGAGCTGGAAGTTTTAAACTTAAGAAGTTTAAAGTGGTTTGAAGTTTAAAGTAGTTTACAAGTTTAAATGAGTTTAGAGTTTAAGTTTAAATGAGTTTAGAGTGTGTGTGTGTGTGTGTGTGTGTGTGTGTGTGTGTGTGTGTGTGTGTGTGTGTGTGTGTGTGTGTGTGTGTTCACACACACACACACACACACACACACACACTCAGAGTTTGAGTTTAGAGTTTATAAGTGTATAAATTGATGAGTTTATAAGTGTAAGAGTTTTTGAGTTTAGAGTTTATAAGTTTTAAATGAGTTTAGAGTTTATAAGTTTTAATAAGTTTAGAGTTTATAAGTTTAAATGAGTTTAAGAGTTCAGAGTTTATTAATTTATGAGTTTAAGAGTTCATAAGTCTATGAATTCATGAGTTTATAAGTTAATTAGTTTATAAGTGTATGAGTTTAGAGTTTATTAGTTTAAATGAGTCTCAATGGCTCATATAGTATATAGAATGGCAGTTTGGTTTAATCTTCAAGGTGTTTAGATTTAAATTTTGTCGGTTTGAATTTTTTAGAACTCCCCAATGTAAGTCAATGGGAGTTTTTGAATGAGTTTTTTCGAGTTTTGATCGTCATTTTTAGGAAAATCTTAAGTCCGATCAGTCTGAAAAGATATAGCAACGCGAGTCAGATCAGTTTGAGTGTCTGAGCCGAGTTTGGAGTATGTAGAGTTAAAGCTCTAGGAGGAGTTTGAGTTGTAAATTTTTACGGTCAGAATAATAATAATAATAATAATAACTAGATGCAAAAGTTCGTCGAGACAAACTTTAAGTTGGCTTGAGAAAGTTTGGACCAGAACGTTTTTTTGCTAGGCGGTTGCTAGGGTGTTCTGGGTGGTTGCTATGGTGTTGCTAGGCGGTTGCTAAGGTATTTTGGGTGGTTGCTAGGCGGTTGCTAGGGTGTTCTGGGTGGTTGCTATGGTGTTGCTAGGCGGTTGCTAGGGTGTTCTGGGTGGTTGCTAGGTGGTTGCTAGGGTGTTTTGAGTGGTTGCTAGGCGGTTGCTAGGGTATTCTGGTTGGTTGCTAGGGTGTTTTGGGTGGTTGCTAAGGTGTTCTGGGTGGTTGCTAGGCGGTTGCTAGGGTGTTCTGGGTGGTTGCTATGGTGTTGCTAGGCGGTTGCTAGGGTGTTCTGGGTGGTTGCTAGGCGGTTGCTAGGGTGTTCTGGGTGGTTGCTATGGTGTTGCTAGGCGGTTGCTAGGGTATTCTGAGTGGTTGCTAGGCGGTTGCTAGGGTATTCTGGTTGGTTGCTAGGGTGTTTTGGGTGGTTGCTAAGGTGTTCTGGGTGGTTGCTAGGGTGTTCTGGGTGGTTGCTATGGTGTTGCTAGGCGGTTGCTAGGGTGTTCTGGGTGGTTGCTAGGCGGTTGCTAGGGTGTTCTGGGTGGTTGCTATGGTGTTGCTAGGCGGTTGCTAGGGTATTCTGGGTGGTTGCTAGGCGGTTGCTAAGGTATTCAGGGCGGTTGATATGGTGTTACTAGGTGGTTGGTAGTTGTCACAGATGGTTACTCTGGACTTTTTATAGAGTTCTTAGAATGATTTAACACTTAACTAATCGCTATTAGCATGTATCTATTCACTGCTAGCATGTGTAGCATGTTGGAAGTGCTGTTTGCTAGCATGAGTCAAAAGAGCCAAACCTCATCTCTATACGATGTTCTGATACAGAGATATAGGTCTTGCAAAACGGTTGCTAGGGTACTCAAGTTTGGTTGCTATGGAGTTGCTTGGGAGCTGGAAGCTTTAAACTTAATAAGTTTAAAGTGGTTTGAAGTTTAAAATAGTTTACGAGTTTTTGAGTTTTGAGTTTATAAGTTTAAACGAGTTTAGAGTGTGTGTGTGTGTGTGTGTGTGTGTGTGTGTGTGTGTGTGTGTGTATACACACACACACACAGAGTTTATGAGTGTAGAGTTTATAAGTGTATAAATGGATGAGTTTATAAGTGTACAAGTTTTTGAGTTTAGTTTATAAGTTTAAATTAGTTTTGAGTTTATAAGTTTAAATGAGTTTAGAGTTTATACATTTAAATGAGTTTAAGAGTTCGGAGTTTATTAATTTATGAGTTTTAGAGTTCATAAGTCTATGAATTCATGAGTTTATAAGTTAATTACTTTATAAGTGTATGAGTTTAGAGTGCATTAGTTTAAATGAGTCTCAATGGCTCATATAGTATATAGAACGGCAGTTTGGTTTAGTCTTCAAGGTATTTTGATTTGAATTTTCGTCGGTTGGTCAGTTTGAATCTAAATTTGAATTTTTTAGAACTCCCTAATGTAAGTCAATGGGAGTTTTTCCGAGTTTTGATCGTCATTTTTAGGAAAACCGTAAGTCCGATCAGTCTGAAAAGATATAGCAACTAACTTCAGATCAGTTTGAGTGTCTGAGCCGAGTTTGGAGTATGTAGAGTTAAAGCTCTAGGACGAGTTTGAGTCAACAGTTTTTAACAGAAGATTAATAATAATAACTAGATGCAAAAGTTCGTCGAGACAAACTTTAAGTTGGCTTGAGAAAGTTTGGACCAGAACGCTTTTTGCTAGGCGGTTGCTAGGGTCTTTTGGGTGGTTGCTAGGCGGTTGCTAGGGTCTTTTGGGTGGTTGCTATGCTGTTTCTAGGCGGTTGCTAGGGTATTCTGGGTGGTTGCTAGGCGGTTGCTAGGGTGTTTTGGGTGGTTGCTAGGGTGTTCTGGGTGGTTGCTATGGTGTTGCTATGGTGTTGCTAGGCGGTTGCTAGGGTGTTCTGGGTGGTTGCTATGGTGTTGCTAGGCGGTTGCTAGGGTATTCTTGGTGGTTGCTAGGCGGTTGCTAGGGTGTTCTGGGTGGTTGATATGGTGTTGCTAGGCGGTTGCTAAGGTATTCTGGGTGGTTGCTAGGCGGTTGCTAGGGTGTTCTGAGTGGTTGCTATGGTGTTGCTAGGGTGTTCTGGGTGGTTGCTAGGCGGTTGCTAGGGTGTTCTGGGTGGTTGCTATGGTGTTGCTAGGTGGTTGCTAGGGTATTCTGGGTGGTTGCTAGGCGGTTGCTAGGGTGTTCTGGGTGGTTGCTATGGTGTTGCTAGGCAGTTGCTAGGGTATTCTGAGTGGTTGCTAGGCGGTTGCTAGGGTGTTGCTAGGCGGTTGCTAAGGTATTCTGGGTGGTTGCTAGGCGGTTGCTAGGGTGTTCTGAGTGGTTGCTATGCTGTTGCTAGGGTGTTCTGGGTGGTTGCTAGGCGGTTGCTAGGGTGTTCTGGGTGGTTGCTATGGTGTTGCTAGGCGGTTGCTAGGGTATTCTGGGTGGTTGCTAGGCGGTTGCTAGGGTGTTCTGGGTGGTTGCTATGGTGTTGCTAGGCGGTTGCTAGGGTATTCTGAGTGGTTGCTAGGCGGTTGCTAGGGTGTTCTGGGTGGTTGCTATGGTGTTGCTAGGCGGTTGCTAAGGTATTCTGGGCGGTTACTAGGCAGTTGCTAGGGTGTTCTGGGCGGTTGCTATGGTGTTGCTAGGTGGTTGGTAGTTGTCACAGATGGTTCCTATGGAGTCTTTATAGAGTTCTTAGCATGATCTTGGCATGATATAGCACTTAACTACTCGTTATTAGCATGTAGCTATTCAGTGCTAGCATGTGTAGCATGTTGGAAGTGCTGTTTGCTAGCATGAGTCAAAAGAGCCAAACCTCATCTCTATACGATGTTCTGATACAGAGATATAGGTCTTGCAAAACGGTTGCTAGGGTACTCAAGTTTGGTTGCTATGGAGTTGCTTGGGAGCTGGAAGCTTTAAACTAAAGAAGTGGTTTGAAGTTTAAAGTAGTTTACGAGAATTTGAGTTTTGAGTTTATAAGTTTAAATGAGTTTAGAGTTTAAGTTTAAATGAGTTTAGTGTGTGTGTGTGTGTGTGTGTGTGTGTGTGTGTGTGTGTGTGTGTGTGTGTCACACACACACACACACACACACACTCAGAGTTTATGAGTTTAGAGTTTATAAGTGTATAAATTGATGAGTTTATAAGTGTAAGAGTTTTTGAGTTTAGAGTTTATACGTTTTAAATGAGTTTAGAGTTTATAAGTTTAAATGAGTTTAAGAGTTCAGAGTTTATTAATTTATGAGTTTAAGAGTTCATAAGTCTATGAATTCATGAGTTTATAAGTTAATTAGTTTATAAGTGTATGAGTTTAGAGTTTATTAGTTTAAATGAGTCTCAATGGCTCATATAGTATATAGAATGGCAGTTTGGTTTAGTCTTTAAGGTGTTTAGATTTAAATTTTGTCGGTTTGAATTTTTTAGAACTCCCCAATGTAAGTCAATGGGAGTTTTTGAATGAGTTTTTTCGAGTTTTGATCGTCATTTTTAGGAAAACCGTAAGTCCGATCAGTCTGAAAAGATATAGCAACACGAGTCAGATCAGTTTGAGTGTCTGTGCCGAGTTTGGAGTATGTGGAGTTAAAGCTCTAGGAGGAGTTTGAGTTGTAAATTTTTAGGGTCAGAATAATAATAATAATAATAAGTTTAAATAGGATTTCAGTAAGTTGGCTCTCTCAAGCCAACTTAATAATAAGTTTAAATAGGATTTCAATATGTTGGCTCTCTCAAGCCAACTTAAATAGATTAAAAAGTTCGTTGAGACAAACTTTAAGTTGGCTTGAGAAAGCCGGACCAGAAAGTTTGAAGAAGTTTGAAGTTTAAATTAGTTTAAAGTTTAAAGTAGTTTGAAGTTTAAAATAGTTTGAAGTTTAAAGTAGTTTAAAGTTTAAATTAGTTTAAAGTTTAAAGTAGTTTGAAGTTTAATTTAGTTTAAAGTTTAAAGTAGTTTGAAGTTTAATTTAGTTTAAAGTTTAAAGTAGTTTGAAGTTTAATTTAGTTTAAATTAATTAGGGTGTTCTGGGTGGTTGATATGGTGTTGCTAGGCGGTTGCTAGGGTATTCTGGGTGGTTGCTAGGGTGTTCTTGGTGGTTGCTATGGTGTTGCTAGGCGGTTGCTAAGGTATTCTGGGTGGTTGCTAGGCGGTTGCTAGGGTGTTCTGGGTGGTTGCTAGGGTGTTGCTAGGCGGTTGCTAGGGTATTCTGGGTGGTTGCTAGGCGGTTGCTAGGGTATTATGGGTGGTTGCTAGGCGGTTGCTAGGGAGTTCTGGGTGGTTGCTATGCTGTTGCTAGGCGGTTGCTAGGGTATTCTGGGTGGTTGCTAGGCGGTTGCTAGGTTGTTTTGGGTGGTTGCTATGCTGTTGCTAGGGTGTTCTGGGTGGTTGCTATGGTGTTGCTAAGCGGTTGCTAGGGTGTTCTGGGTGGTTGCTATGATGTTGCTAGGCGGTTGCTAGGGTGTTTTGGTGGTCGCTATGGTGTTGCTAGGCGGTTGCTAGGGTGTTCTGGGTGGTTGCTATGATGTTGCTAGGTGGTTGCTAGGGTATTCTGGGTGGTTGCTAGGGTGTTGCTAGGCGGTTGCTAGGGTATTCTAGGTGGTTGCTAGGATGTTTTGGTGGTTGCTAGGGTGTTGCTAGGCGGTTGCTAGGTTGTTCTGGGTGGTTGCAATGCTGTTGCTAGGCGGTTGCTAGGGTGTTTTGGTGGTTGCTATGGTGTTGCTAGGCGGTTGCTAGGGTGTTCTGGGTGGTTGCTATGATGTTGCTAGGTGGTTGCTAGGGTGTTTTGGTGGTTGCTATGGTGTTGCTAGGGTATTCTGGGTGGTTGCTAGGGTGTTGCTAGGTGGTTGCTAGGGTGTTCTGGGCGGTTGCTATGGTGTTACTAGGTGATTGGTAGTTGTCACAGATGGTTACTATGGAGTTTTTATAGTTCTTAGCATGATCTTGGCATGATTTAGCACTCAACTAATCGCTATTAGCATGTAGCTATTCACTGCTAGCATGTGTAGCATGTTGGAAGTGCTGTTTGCTAGCATGAGTCAAAAGAGCCAAACCTCATCTCTATACAATGTTCTGATACAGAGATATAGGTCTTGCAAAACGGTTGCTAGGGTACTCAAGTTTGGTTGCTATAGAGTTGCTTGGGAGCTGGAAGCTTTAAACTTAAGAAGTTTAAAGTGGTTTGAAGTTTAAAGTAGTTTACGAGTTTTTGAGTTTTGAGTTTATAGGTTTAAATGAGTTTAGAGTGTGTGTGTGTGTGTGTGTGTGTGTGTGTGTGTGTGTGCGTGTGTGTGTGTGTGTGTGTGTGTGTGTGTGTGTTCACACACACACACACACACACACACACACACACACACACACACACACACACACACACTCAGAGTTTATGAGTTTAGAGTTTATAAGTGTATAAATGGATGAGTTTATAAGTGTACAAGTTTTTGAGTTTAGTTTATAAGTTTAAATGAATTTAGAGTTTATAAGTTTAAATGAGTTTAGAGTTTATAAGTTTAAATGAGTTTATGAGTTCAGAGTTTATTAATTTATGGGTTTAAGAGTTCATAAGTCTATGAATTCATGAGTTTATAAGTTAATTAGTTTATAAGTGTATGAGTTTAGAGTTCATTAGTTTAAATGAGTCTCAATGGCTCATATAGTATATAGAACGGCAGTTTGGTTTAGTCTTCAAGGTGTTTAGATTTAAATTTTCGTCGGTTGGTGAGTTTGAATCTGGATTTGAATTTTTTAGAACTCCCCAATGTAAGTCAATGGGAGTTTTTCCGAGTTTTGATCGTCATTTTTAGGAAAACCGTAAGTCCGATCAGTCTAAAAAGATATAGCAACTAACTTCAGATCAGTTTGAGTGTCTGAGCCGAGTTTGGAGTATGTAGAGTTAAAGCTCTAGGACGAGTTTGAGTCAACAGTTTTTAACAGAAGAATAATAATAATAACTAGATTAAAAAGTTCGTCGAGACAAACTTTAAGTTGGCTTGAGAAAGCCGGACCAGAAAGTTTAAAGAAGTTTAAAATAGTTTGGAGTTTAAATTAGTTTAAAGTTTAAAGTAGTTTAAAGTTTAAATTAGTTTGAAGTTTAAAGTAGTTTAAAGTTTAAATTAGTTTAAAGTTTAAAGTAGTTTAAAGTTTAAATTAGTTTGAAGTTTAAAGTAGTTTAAAGTTTAAATTAGTTTGAAGTTTAAATTAGCTTAAAGTTTAAATTAGTTTGAAGTTTAAATTAGTTTAAAGTTTAAATTAGTTTGAAGTTTAAAGTAGTTTAAAGTTTAAATTAGGTAGTTTAAAGTTAAAAAGTTGTTGGGGGTTTTCTAGTGGGTTGCTAAGGTGTTCTCGGTGGTTGCTAGGCGGTTGCTAGGGTGTTCTGGGTGGTTGCTATTGTGTTGCTAGATGGTTGCTAAGGTATTTTGGGTGGTTGCTAGGTGGTTGCTAGGGTGTTCTGGGTGGTTGCTAGGCGGTTGCTAGGGTGTTTTAGTGGTTGCTATGGTGTTGCTAGGCGGTTGCTAGGGTGTTCTGGGTGGTTGCTAGGGTGTTGCTAGGCGGTTGCTAGGGTATTCTGGGTGGTTGCTAGGCGGTTGCTAGGGTGTTCTGGGTGGTTGCTATGCTGTTGCTAGACGGTTGCTAGGGTATTCTGGGTGGTTGCTAAGTGGTTGCTAGGGTGTTTTGGGTGGTTGCTAGGCGGTTGCTAGGGTGTTCTGGGTGGTTGCTATGGTGTTGCTAGGCGGTTGCTAAGGTATTCTGGGTGGTTGCTAGGCAGTTGCTAGGGTGTTCTGAGTGGTTGCTATGCTGTTGCTAAGGTATTCTGGGTGGTTGCTAGGCGGTTGCTAGGGTGTTCTGGGGGGTTGCTATGGTGTTTCTAGGCGGTTGCTAGGGTATTCTGGGTGGTTGCTAGGCGGTTGCTAGGGTGTTCTGGGTGGTTGCTATGGTGTTGCTAGGCGGTTGCTAGGGTGTTCTGGGTGGTTGCTATGATGTTGCTAGGCGGTTGCTAAGGTATTCTGGGCGGTTGCTAGGCAGTTGCTAGGGTGTTCTGGGCGGTTGCTATGGTGTTGCTAGGTGGTTGGTAGTTGTCACAGATGGTTACTATGGAGTTTTTATAGAGTCCTTAGCATGATCTTGGTATGATTTAGCACTTAACTAAATGATATTAGCATGTAGCTATTCACTGCTAGCATGTGTAGCATGTTGGAAGTGCTGTTTGCTAGCATGAGTCAAAAGAGCCAAACCTCATCTCTATACGATGTTCTGATACTGAGATATAGGTCTTGCAAAACGGTTGCTAGGGTACTCAAGTTTGGTTGCTATGGAGTTGCTTGGGAGCTTGAAGCTTTAAACTTAAGAAGTTTAAAGTGGTTTGAAGTTTAAAGTAGTTTACGAGTTTTGAGTTTACAAGTTTAAATGAGTTTAGAGTTTAAGTTTAAATGAGTTTAGTGTGTGTGTGTGTGTGTGTGTGTTCACACACACACACACACACACACACTCAGAGCTTATGAGTTTAGAGTTTATAAGTGTATAAATTGATGAGTTTATAAGTGTTAGAGTTTTTGAGTTTAGAGTTTATAAGTTTTAAATGAGTTTAGAGTTTATAAGTTTGAATGAGTTTAGAGTTTATAAGTTCAAATGAGTTTAAGAGTTCAGAGTTTATTAATTTATGAGTTAAAGAGTTAATAAGTCTATGAATTCATGAGTTTATAAGTTAATTAGTTTATAAGTGTATGAGTTTAGAGTTTATTAGTTTAAATTAGTCTCATTGGCTAATATAGTATATAGAACGGCAGTTTGGTTTAGTCTTCAAGGTGTTTAGATTTGAATTTTCGTCGGTTGGTGAGTTTGAATGTAAATTTGAATTTTTTAGAACTCCCCAATGTAAGTCAATGGGAGTTTTTCCGAGTTTTGATCGGCATTTTTAGGAAAACCGTAAGTCCGATCAGTCTAAAAAGATATAGCAACTAACTTCAGATCAGTTTGATTGTCTGAGCCGAGTTTGGAGTATGTAGTGTTAAAGCTCTAGGACGAGTTTGAGTCAACAGTTTTTAACAGAAGAATAATAATAATAACTAGATGCTAAAGTTCGTCGAGACAAACTTTAAGTTGGCTTGAGAAAGTTTGGACCAGAAAGTTTTTTGCTAGGCGGTTGCTAGGGTGTTCTGGGTGGTTGCTATGATGTTGCTAGGCGGTTGCTAAGGTATTTTGGGTGGTTGCTAGGCGGTTGCTAGGGTGTTCTGGGTGGTTGCTATGCTGTTGCTAGGTGGTTGCTAGGGTATTTGGGTTGGTTGCTAGGGTGTTCTGGGTGGTTGCTAGGCGGTTGCTAGGGTGTTTTGGGTATTCTGGGTGGTTGCTAGGGTGTTCTGGGTGGTTGTTATGGTGTTGCAAGGCGGTTGCTAGGGTATTCTGGGTGGTTGCTAGGTGGTTGCTAGGGTGTTTTGGGTGGTTGCTAGGCGGTTGCTAGGGTGTTCTGGGTGGTTGCTATGGTGTTCTGGGTGGTTGCTAGGGTGTTGCTAGGCGGTTGCTAGGGTGTTGCTAGGCAGTTGCTAAGGTATTTTGGGTGGTTGCTAGGGTGTTGCTAGGCGGTTGCTAGGGTGTTCTGGGTGGTTGCTAGGGTGTTGCTAGGTGGTTGCTAGGGTGTTCTGGGTGGTTGCTAGGCGGTTGCTAGGTGGTTGCTAGGGTGTTCTGGGTGGTTGCTAGGCGGTTGCTAGGGTGTTTTGGGTGGTTGCTAGGCAGTTGCTAGGGTGTTCTGGGTGGTTGCTATGGTGTTGCTAGGTGGTTGCTAGAGTATTCTAGGTGGTTGCTAGGCGGTTGCTAGGGTGTTCTGGGTGGTTGCTATGGTGTTGCTAGGCAGTTGCTAAGGTATTCTGGGTGGTTGCTAGGCGGTTGCTAGGGTGTCCTGGGTGGTTGCTATGGTGTTGCTAAGGTATTCTGGGTGGTTGCTATGATGTTACTACGTGGTTGGTAGTTGTCACAGATAGTTACTATGGAGTCTTTATAGAGTTCTTAGCATGATCTTGGCATGATATAGCACTTAACTCATTACTATTAGCATGTAGCTATTCACTGCTAGCATGTGTAACATGTTGGAAGTGCTGTTTGCTAGCATGAGTCAAAAGAGCCAAACCTCATCTCTATACGATGTTCTGATACAGAGATATAGGTCTTGCAAAACGGTTGCTAGGGTACTCAAGTTTGGTTGCTATGGAGTTGCTTGGGAGCTGGGAGCTTTAAACGTAAGAAGTTTAAAGTGGTTTGAAGTTTAAAGTAGTTTACAGTAGTTTGAAGTTCATGACAGATAGATAGATAAATAAGTTAGATACACACACACACACGCGCACACACACACACACACACACACACACACACACACACACTAACTCGCTCACACACTCACTCAGACACACACGCACACTCAAGAGTTTATGAGTTTAGAGTTTATAAGTGTATCAATTGATGAGTTTATAAGTGTATGAGTTTTTGAGTTAATAAATTTAAATGAGTTTAGAGTTTATAAGTTTAAATGAGTTTACGAGTTCAGAGTTTATTAATTTATGAGTTTAAGAGTTCATAAGTCTATGAATTCATGAGTTTATAAGTTAATTAGTTTATAAGTGTATGAGTTTAGAGTTCATTAGTTTAAATGAGTCTCATTGGCTAATATAGTATATAGAACGGCAGTTTGGTTTAGTCTTCAAGGTATTTTGATTTGAATTTTCGTCGGTTGGTGAGTTTGAATCTAAATTTGAATTTTTTAGAACTCCCCAATGCAAGTCAATGGGAGTTTTTCCGAGTTTTGATCGTCATTTTTAGGAAAACCGTAAGTCCGATCAGTCTGAAAAGATATAGCAACGCGAGTCAGATCAGTTTGAGTGTCTGAGCCGAGTTTGGAGTATGTAGAGTTAAAGCTCTAGGAGGAGTTTCATATAGAAATTTTTGTCTCGGAATAATAATAATAACTAGATGCAAAAGTTCGTCGAGACAAACTTTAAGTTGGCTTGAGAAAGTTTGGACCAGAACGTTTTTTGCTAGGCGGTTGCTAGGGTGTTCTGGGTAGTTGCTATGGTGTTGCTAGGCGGTTGCTAAGGTATTCTGGGTGGTTGCTAGGTGGTTGCTAGGCGGTTGCTAGGGTATTCTGGGTGGTTGCTAGGCAGTTGCTAGGGTGTTCTGGGTGGTTGCTATGGTGTTGCTAGGCGGTTGCTAGGGTGTTCTGGGTGGTTGCTAGGCGGTTGCTAGGGTGTTCTGGGTGGTTGCTATGGTGTTGCTAGGCGGTTGCTAGGATATTCTGGGTGGTTGCTAGGCGGTTGCTAGGGTGTTCTGGGTGGTTGCTATGCTGTTGCTAGGCGGTTGCTAGGGTATTCTGGGTGGTTGCTAGGCGGTTGCTAGGGTGTTTTGGGTGGTTGCTATGCTGTTGCTAGGGTGTTCTGGGTGGTTGCTATGCTGTTGCTAGGCGGTTGCTAGGGTGTTTTGGTGGTTGCTATGCTGTTGCTAGGCGGTTGCTAGGGTGTTTTGTGTGGTTGCTATGGTGTTGCTAGGCGGTTGCTAGGGTATTCTGGGTGGTTGCTAGGCGGTTGCTAGGGTGTTCTGGGTGGTTGCTATGGTGTTGCTAGGCGGTTGCTAGGGTATTCTGGGTGGTTGCTAGGCGGTTGCTAGGGTGTTCTGGGTGGTTGCTATGCTGTTGCTAGGCGGTTGCTAGGGTATTCTGGGTGGTTGCTAGGCGGTTGCTAGGGTATTTTGGGTGGTTGCTAGGGTGTTCTGGTTGGTTGCTAGGCGGTTGCTAGGATATTTTGGGTGGTTGCTATGGTGTTCTGGGTGGTTGCTATGGTGTTCTAAGGTATTTTGGGTGGTTGTTAGGGTGTTCTGAGTGGTTGCTATGGTGTTGCTAGGGTGTTCTAAGGTATTTTGGGTGGTTGCTAGGGTGTTCTGGGTGGTTGTTAGGCAGTTGCTAGGGTGTTCTGGGTGGTTGCTATGGTGTTGCTAGGCGGTTGCTAGGGTATTCTGGGTGGTTGCTAGGCGGTTGCTAGGGTGTTCTGGGTGGTTGCTATGGTGTTGCTAGGCGGTTGCTAGGATATTCTGGGTGGTTGCTAGGCGGTTGCTAGGGTGTTCTGGGTGGTTGCTATGCTGTTGCTAGGCGGTTGCTAGGGTATTCTGGGTGGTTGCTAGGCGGTTGCTAGGGTGTTTTGGGTGGTTGCTATGCTGTTGCTAGGGTGTTCTGGGTGGTTGCTATGCTGTTGCTAGGCGGTTGCTAGGGTGTTTTGGTGGTTGCTATGCTGTTGCTAGGCGGTTGCTAGGGTGTTTTGTGTGGTTGCTATGGTGTTGCTAGGCGGTTGCTAGGGTATTCTGGGTGGTTGCTAGGCGGTTGCTAGGGTGTTCTGGGTGGTTGCTATGGTGTTGCTAGGCGGTTGCTAGGGTATTCTGGGTGGTTGCTAGGCGGTTGCTAGGGTGTTCTGGGTGGTTGCTATGCTGTTGCTAGGCGGTTGCTAGGGTATTCTGGGTGGTTGCTAGGCGGTTGCTAGGGTATTTTGGGTGGTTGCTAGGGTGTTCTGGTTGGTTGCTAGGCGGTTGCTAGGATATTTTGGGTGGTTGCTATGGTGTTCTGGGTGGTTGCTATGGTGTTCTAAGGTATTTTGGGTGGTTGTTAGGGTGTTCTGAGTGGTTGCTATGGTGTTGCTAGGGTGTTCTAAGGTATTTTGGGTGGTTGCTAGGGTGTTCTGGGTGGTTGTTAGGCAGTTGCTAGGGTGTTCTGAGTGGTTGCTATGGTGTTGCTAGGGTGTTCTAAGGTATTTTGGGTGGTTACTAGGGTGTTCTGGGTGGTTGCTAGGCGGTTGCTAGGATATTTTGGGTGGTTGCTAGGGTCTTTTGGGTGGTTGCTAGGCGGTTGCTAGGGTATTTTGGGTGGTTGCTATGGTGTTCTGGGTGGTTGCTATGGTGTTCTAAGGTATTTTGGGTGGTTGTTAGGGTGTTCTGAGTGGTTGCTATGGTGTTGCTAGGGTGTTCTAAGGTATTTTGGGTGTTTGCTAGGGTGTTCTTGGTGGTTGTTAGGCAGTTGCTAGGGTGTTCTGAGTGGTTGCTATGGTGTTGCTAGGCGGTTGCTAAGGTATTCTGGGTGGTTGCTAGGCGGTTGCTAGGGTATTCTGGGTGGTTGCTATGGTGTTGCTAGGCGGTTGCTAGGGTGTTTTGGGTGGTTGCTAGGCGGTTGCTAGGGTATTCTGGGTGGTTGCTATGGTTTTGCTAGGTGGTTGCTAAGGTATTCTGGGTGGTTGCTAGGCGGTTGCTAGGGTGTTCTGGGTGGTTGCTATGGTGTTGCTAGGGTGTTCGGGGTGGTTGCTAGGCGGTTGCTAGGGTGTTCTGGGTGGTTGCTATGGTGTTGCTAGGCAGTTGTTAGGGTGTTCTGGGTTGTTGCTAGGCAGTTGCTAGGTGTTCTGGGTGGTTGCTAGGCAGTTGCTAGGGTGTTCTGGCTGTTTGCTAGGTGTTCTGGGTGGTTGCTAGGCAGTTGCTAGGTGTTCTGGGGGGTTGCTAGGCAGTTGCTAGGGTGTTCTGGGTGGTTGCTAGGGTATATTTGGTGGTTACTAGAGTGTTTCTAGATGTTGCTAGGGTGTTCAAGATGGTTGCTAAGGTATTTTTGGTAGTTGCTATGGTGTTACTAGGTGGTTGGTAGTTGTCAAAGATGGTTTATATGGAGTTAATAACGAGTGCCTTCAGTACGGCACTCGGCCTGCGGCCTCGTGCCTATGGCCGAATAGGCACAAGCATGGAGCAATATCGCAAGGCCACGAATGTAATATTGCTTTAAAAAATTTAAAAAAAGTTTTTTTGGGGGGTTTAGGGTGGTTGCTAGGGAGCTCTTAGTGGTTGCTAGGGTGCTGTAACTGGTTGCTAGGGTGTGGCTATGAAGATTTTAGGCCATTACTTATTGGTTGCTTGATAATATAAATCCTCTGAGGGAGAGAGAGAGGGAGAGACGCAGGGGTGTCAGGCCCTTTGGAGTCTGTGTGTGAAAACGGCAGTTTGGATTCAAATATTTTTAGAACTCCCCAATGTAAGTCAATGGGAGTTTTTCCAAGTTTTGATCGTCATTTTTAGGAAAACCGTAAGTCCGATCAGTCTGAAAAGATATAGCAACGCGAGTCAGATCAGTTTGAGTGTCTGAGCCGAGTTTGGAGTATGTAGAGTTAAAGCTCTAGGAGGAGTTTCATATAGAAATTTTAGTCTCGGAATAATAATAATAATAATAAGTTTAAATAGGATTTCAATATGTTGGCTCTCTCAAGCCAACTTAATAATAAGTTTAAATAGGATTTCAATATGTTGGCTCTCCCAAGCCAACTTAACTAGATGCAAAAGTTCGTCGAGACAAACTTTAAGTTGGCTTGAGAAAGTTTGGACCAGAACGTTTTTTTTGCTAGGCGGTTGCTAGGGTGTTCTGGGTGGTTGCTATGGTGTTGCTAGGCGGTTGCTAAGGTATTTTGGGTGGTTGCTAGGCGGTTGCTAAGGTATTTTGGGTGGTTGCTAGGCGGTTGCTAGGGTGTTCTGGGTGGTTGCTATGGTGTTACTAGGCGGTTGCTAGGGTGTTCTGGGTGGTTGCTAGGTGGTTGCTAGGGTGTTTTGAGTGGTTGCTAGGCGGTTGCTAGGGTATTCTGTTTGGTTGCTAGGGTGTTTTGGGTGGTTGCTAAGGTGTTCTGGGTGGTTGCTAGGCGGTTGCTAGGGTGTTCTGGGTGGTTGCTATGGTGTTGCTAGGCGGTTGCTAGGGTGTTCTGGGTGGTTGCTAGGCGGTTGCTAGGGTGTTCTGGGTGGTTGCTATGGTGTTGCTAGGCGGTTGCTAGGGTATTCTGGGTGGTTGCTAGGCGGTTGCTAAGGTGTTCTGGGTGGTTGCTAGGCGGTTGCTAGGGTGTTCTGGGTGGTTGCTAGGGTGTTGCTAGGCGGTTGCAAGGGTGTTCTGGGTGGTTGCTAGGGTGTTTTGGGTGGTTGCTAGGCGGTTGCTAGGGTATTCTGGTTGGTTGCTAGGGTGTTTTGGGTGGTTGCTAGGGTGTTCTGGGTGGTTGCTATGGTGTTACTAGGTGGTTGCTAGGGTATTCTGGTTGGTTGCTAGGGTGTTCTGGGTGGTTGCTAGGCGGTTGCTAGGGTGTTCTGGGTGGTTGCTATGGTGTTGCTAGATGGTTGCTAGGGTATTCTGGGTGGTTGCTATGGTGTTGCTAGGCGGTTGCTAGGGTGTTCTGGGTGGTTGTTATGGTGTTGCTAGGCGGTTGCTAAGGTATTCTGGGTGGTTGCTAGGCGGTTGCTAGGGTGTTCTGGGTGGTTGCTAGGCGGTTGCTAGGGTGTTCTGGGTGGTTACTATGGTGTTGCTAGGTGGTTGCTAGGGTATTCTGGGTGGTTGCTAGGCAGTTGCTAGGGTGTTCTGGGTGGTTGCTATGGTATTGCTAGGCGGTTGCTAGGGTGTTCTGGGTGGTTGCTATGGTGTTGCTAGGTGGTTGGTAGTTGTCACAGATGGTTACTATGGAGTCTTTATAGAGTTCTTAGCATGATCTTGGCATGATATAGCACTTAACTAATCGCTATTAGCATGTAGCTATTCACTGCTAGCATGTGTAGCATGTTGGAAGTGCTGTTTGCTAGCATGAGTCAAAAGAGCCAAACCTCATCTCTATACGATGTTCTGATACAGAGATATAGGTCTTGCAAAACGGTTGCTAGGGTACTCAAGTTTGGTTGCTATGGAGTTGCTTGGGAGCTGGGAGCTTTAAACTTAATAAGTTTAAAGTGGTTTGAAGTTTAAAGTAGTTTACAAGTTTTTGAGTTTTGAGTTTATAAGTTTAAATGAGTTTAGAGAGTGTGTGTGTGTGTGTGTGTGTGTGTGTGTGTGTGTGTGTGTGTGTGTGTGTGTGTACACACACACACACACACACACACACTCAGAGTTTATGAGTGTAGAGTTTATAAGTGTATAAATGG